>NC_053025.1:90952315-91317242 GCF_003073215.2 Triticum urartu
CAAACACCATGTAGACACGGTCTTTGAGCATGGTTCGTAGTCGTTCCATGCTCGGGCATTGAAGTTTGTAACTATTTTAGATTAGAATATACTACTCCTCTGGTGCTAGTAGTAGAGCAGAGTCCTACTCTACTACTCTACTCAAGCAAGTTAGGGCATAGCATTGTAGGGAGTACCAGTACTGTGATCACTCAAGAAAGTTGTCTGGCATCGACATGACCCTACGCTGCTGGTATGTGTCTCGTAAGTCAAGCGGCGTGCTGTAGTCATCATCACCTTTCCACTTCCCGCATCACATATTCGCTTCTCCATCTTTGTCCGCACATAATCTCTTCCAATCTTCCATCCCCGCTAAGGTGCCTCCCCCTCGTCTGAAACCCAAGCACTAACAATGGCAGAATCGAGCAGCGTCTGCCGAAAGAGTGGTTGGAATTCGCTCCCCATAGAGGTAATCAAGCTCATTGTTTCGCGTGGAGACAATCTCAGTACCATGCCGCTCACTGCGTGCTCGTCGGGGCTGTACCGTTTACTCAAAGCCCTCAGGCTGGAGCTTTTTAAGTCAGCTCCTTGCTTGCTGATGCCGCCTGATCTTCAGAAACGGCGTGTCACATAGCATAACGATCGTAGGGTGGCAAGCATAAACCCCCTTGACTGCTATCCAATCCTCGTCAGCCTCAACTACATTAACGGTATGTATTGGGTCGACATGAACACGTCTTGGATGGTGCTTGTCGACGGTCGCGGCAGCTGGATACTCGTGGAGGTCTTCACTCTTCTGGCCTGCTTACTGCTTCTGTTGCACCCCCAGCCCTGGTTGCTGCTGCTGCTGTTTTCAATGTACAATCAGTAGTATATTTCATCTGTTGGTTGAATAAATGTGTTGTTAGAACGAAAAACACAATGTTTTGGAAGTCGTTGCACGGTTCGATCCTTTAGTGCCCCGTACCGTACATAGCGCATACTATCTTTTTGTACGGAACACATTTTCCACTTGTTGATAACATGCAGCCCACTAATGAAGGCCCAATAGAGAAGTCCATAATTAACTGGAAGGGAGGCTCCACATGAATCCGGCCTAGGTACATGCTCATGGTCCCCTAAACATAAATAAGTAAGTAAATAAATAAATAAATAAAGCTAAATGCTCATGCACCAGTTCTTTGGGAAAATAGGTAGCCCAGTATTTCTTTTTGAAGAATACCCAAGCTAGGCCTATTTGTTTTCTCCGAATTACTGGTCTGCAAATCTTTCAAGACAAGGAGGGATGCATTCCGGCCTGGCTTAAGAGTATGATACATGTCTGTTAAAAGTAATATCAAAAGGGGTTGAAAATTCCAAAAAAATTAGCAAATGGGATATAAGTTTCTTTTCTGTTTTTGTTCTTCACTGATATCTTATACGTATTTCATTGGATTTAACATGACATAGTACTAATTAATTTTTAAATTTGTTTTAGTATGGCTATTAATTTTTGGATTAAGAATATTTCGTTCCCCAGCAAAAATTTGTGAATTTTTTCAAAATTTCCCACATATTTAGTTAATTTTTTGACCCTGGTACTGACCAAAAAATGGCCAGCAATTCTAAAAATGGAAAATGGGCTGCAATAAAATCCATATGAATTGGAAAATGAGTAAAAATTATAAAAATAATAGCAAATGGGTTGTACATGCCACAGATTTCGAGGCTGACTTGTTTACGCAAGGCTTTGTCAGTGAACACATGATTCTAGCAGCAGTGACTGTTGGATATCCATCCAACGGCTGACGTGCTTCTTCAATCTCTGATCTTCCTACTCCAGCCGCCTAAACTAGCACCAGCGGGACTGCCTGCTCCCTCCTCTTGTGGCCCGCTGTGATGCCGCACAGGCATCCCCGGCCCACCCTATTCCCTCCGCTGGCCTGGCCGCACGCAATCAACTGCCTCCTTATTACGCGAAAAAAATGATTCCTCCCACTGACATCTGGGGCGCACCGGTTGGGAGGCTGACCTGTGGGCCTACTAAGTTGACGCGTATGCAGGGCTTGTCAACTTAGTCAACAAACGATTCTAGCAGCAGTAACCGTTGGATTTGAATCGAATGGTCCTGCTGCTTCTTCAATCGCTGCTCTTCTTGCACCAGCTGCCCAAACCAGCACCGGGGAGACCGCCTGCTCCTGCCTCCAGTGGCCGGCTATGCTGCCGTTGAGGCCTCATCGCCCCATACTACTCCCACTGCTAGCTAGGCCCTGCGGCAACGGCAGCCTCACACCGCAGTCGAACCAGTGAACCCTCATACTCCTCTCCGCATGGGCATCCACTTTCGCGTCTTCCCCGGCTCCACGTCGTCCCCTTCCTAGGCCTCGCTGTCGTCCACCACCTTGGTGCTCTCGGCGCCGCGTGGTCAACGTGGTTAACGACATTCCATCGGAAGAGTACTGTACGTGAAGAGGCTGACAGCTGGGTCCATGGCCACAACCCAGTTTTTTTGTGATTTGCCAAGTAAGTCGCTTTGTCAGGCCTGTTGTGCTGCAAATCTTCCAAGACGAGGAGAGCTTTCATTCGGCTGGCCGAGAAAATGGCCCATCAGTAATGAGAAATGGGCTGTACATTTTTAGAACGCATCAAACCGACAATTAGTTTCAAATACCTTTTTTTCATTTCGAGATTTTAAATTACATTAATTTTATGCATGGAGAATTTGTTGGATTTTATATTGATATGCATTTAGTTTTAAAATCAGTTTGAATGTGAGTCGAAATTTCGGGATTAAAAACAGTTCGAACCACACCGAAATATGCAAAATTTCGTATAATTTTTTAACCGTGGCCACAATATGGGCTTTAATGCTAACAAAAAGAATATGGGCTCCAAAAAAACCTTAATAATTAGCAAATGGGCTGTAAATTATTGGAAATAATGGCAGATGGGCTGTATGCTGTTTTCCACAGATTTGAGGCTTTCCTAAAAGAAGGTTGACGCACAAGCAGTGACCATTGGATGGCCATCCAACGGCCGTCGTGCTTCTTCAATCTCTTTTCTTCCTGCTCCAGCCGCTCAAACAAGCGCCGGCGGGACTGCCTGCTCCCTCCTCCCCGCGGTCGGCTCTGCTGCCACGCAGGCCTCACCGCCCCATCATACTCCCATCGCTAGCCTAGCCATCCCTCTACTCACCCACACCTGTTGTTATTCTCCGGCGACGGCAGACGAACCAGTAAACCCTCATACAGTCATACTCCCCTCCGCTTGGGAAACAACTGCCGAGTCTTCCCTGCCTCCGTGTCGTTCCCTTCCTAGGCCTCGCCGTTGTCCACCGCCCTGGTGCTCTCGGCGCGGCCTGGTCAACGTGGTCAACGACCGACATGCATCTGAAGTGGACTGTACGTGGAGAGGCCGACAGCTGGGTCCACGGCCGCATGCAAGGAAATGCCTCCTTATTACGCGCAAAATAATGATTCCTCCACCTGACATCAGGGACCCACCAAAAGGGCCTCTGTATTTCGCGAAAAAAACGTTACCGCCGCTGACAGCTCGAACCCACCAGCTATATCTTCGCACGCAAGGAAGTGCCTCCTTATTACGCACAAAAAAAATGAATACTCCCCCTGTTAGCTGGGACCCAGCATAGTGGCAGGCTGACTTGTGGGCCTACTAAGTTGACGGGGACGGAGCACTTTCTCAACTTAGTCAATATGCACGATTCTAGCTCCAGTGACCGTACGATGTCCATCCAACGTCCGTAGTGCTTCTTCAACCTCTGGTCTTCTTGCTCCAGCCGCCCCAACCAGCGTCGGTCGTGCCTTGTGCTCCTGCCTCCCGTGGTCGGCTGCGATGCGACGGAGGCCTCACCGCCCCCTACTACTCCCACCGCTGGCCAGGCCATCCCTCTACTCACCCACACCCCCTGTTATTCTGCGGCGACGGCAACCTCACACTATAGCGAACCAGTGAACCCTCATACTTCTCTATGCGTGGGCATCCACTCCCGCGTCTTCCCCGGCTCCACGTCGTCCCCTTCCTAGGCCTCGTCGTCGTCCACCGCCCTGGTGCTCTCGGCACGGCATGGTCAATGTGGTCAAGGAACGGCTTCCATCGGACGTGGACTATACGTGGAGAGGCTGACAGCTCGGTCCATGGCCGCAGCAAGGAAGTGCCTCCTTATTACGTGCAAAATAATTATTCCTCCACCTGACAGCTGGGAACCACCGGATGGGCCACCATATTTTGCGAAAAAATGTTCCCCCCTGACTGCTGGGACCCGCCAGCTACATCTTCGCATGCAAGGAAGTGCCTAACAGTCGCGACCCACCTGGTCGAAGCGTACGTACCGTTGTCACTCTGGTCGCGAACGTGTACGTACATATATACTGGTGGATGTAGAGGCGCGCACGTGTCGTAGTAGAGGCGCGCACATAGCATATACACGTACGTATAGTGGCCACGGTGCAAGAAAGAAAATACGGCCACGTATGTGTACACACAGGCGGGGTCTCGAACGCCTACTCGCGCATACGTACGGCCAGGGCTCGTGTACATGGCTGGGTTGGAACGGAGAAACAGCATCGTCGTCGTGTTCATGGGGAGGCAACGGAATGTGTCGTCTTCATGGGGAGGCAACGGAATCCGTCGTGTTCATGGGGAGGCGACGGAATGCGTCGTGTTCATCAGGAGGCAACGGAACGTGTGGGAGCCAACCGGCTGGGTCGAAACGGAATGCGTGGTCATGTTCATCTGGAGGCCTTGGACGGAACAGGCGATGGAAATGAGGCCTGGCGTACCGCAAAACAGAGGAAATGGACCTCCTACGTTCGGAACGGGGTCCTGTTGATCGGGAGGGGTGTGGCGTACCGCAAAATGGAGGAAACAGACCTCCTACGGTCGAAACGGGGGTCCTGTTGATCGGGAGGGGTGTGGTGTACCGCAAAACGGACGAAACGGACCTCCTACGGTCGAAACGGGGGTCCTGTTGATCGGGAAGGGGTGTGGCGTACCACAAAACGGACGAAACGGACCTCCTACGGTCGAAACGGGGGTCCTGTTGATCGGGAAGGGGTGTGGCGTACCGCAAAACGGACGAAACGGACCTCCTATGGTCGAAACGGGGGTCCTGTTCATCGGGAGGGGTGTGGCATACCGCAAAACGGGACTCCACGGGATATTGTTCATCTCCACCGTCGACCTCCTCCAGCCTCCACGGGCTACCGTCAACCTCCTCCAGCCTCCACGGGCTCCTGTTCATCCAGCCTCCACCGCGCGCTACTCCACCAGCTACTGTTCAACCACCCCTCCACGGGCACCCCTCCACCGTCTACTATTCATCCAGCCCTCCACACCACGGGGTCCTGTTCAACCACCCCTCCACCGTCTACTGTTCATCCAGCCCTCCACACCACAGGGTCCTGTTCATCCAGAGGCAACACCACCGCTTACTGTTCATCCAACCCCCCCCTCTGCAACGCTCACTGTTCATCTAATTGATCGACTTTAGTTAGCAGTAGTAGCGAAGGAATCGCTCGATCGGGTTTAGTTAACAGCCATCGATTGATCGCTCAGGTTCAGTAACGCGTAGCCTGAAGTGCAATCGCTTGGTTTCAGTTAGAGCCCAACACCTCGCTCGGGTTCAATTAGAGCCAACGCCTCGCACACACGCGCGTACGTGTACGAGAGAAACGCGCATCGCTCGGCCCCGACCTCCCACCGTAACTGGGAACTCTCCGAAATTTTCCTCCCCCTCGCTTCTACCATGGTTTTTCCATCATGGACGGCCCAAAGAATGTCATGCAGCTGCGTCTCCGGCCCGCCCAGGACGAAAAGCCCATTTTTTGTCGTGATTTTTTGTCATAGAAGTAGGACCCACCACATCTATGATGATACCGGGTTTTGTCACAATTATCATCATAGAAGAGTCATATGTATGACAGAAAAAAATTGTGGAATTGTTTCACAACTCACGCCGCCTGGAACACCTTAGCATAATGGTGTGTCCGAACGTCGTAATCGCACTCTATTGGATATGGTGCGATCTATGATGTCTCTTACTGATCTACTGCTATCATTTTGGGGTTATGCTTTAGAGACTGCCGCATTCACTTTAAATAGGGCTCCGTCAAAATCCATTGAGACGACACCGTATGAATTATTGTTTGGAAAGAAACCTAAGCTGTCGTTTCTAAAAGTTTGGGGATGCGATGCTTATGTCAAGAAACTTCAACCTAAAAAGCTCGAACCCAAGTCGAAAAAATGTGTCTTCATAGGATACCCTAAGGAAACTATTGGGTATACCTTCTACCTTAGATCCGAAGGCAATACCTTTCTTGCCAAGAATGGATCCTTTCTAGAGAAAGAGTTTCTCTCGAAAGAAGTAAATGGGAGGAAAGTAGAACTTGATGATGTACTACCTCTTGAACTGGAAAGTAGCACAACTCAAGAAAATGTTTATGTGGTGGCTGCACCGACTAGGGAGGAAGTTAATGATGATGATCAAGGAACTTCGGATCAAGTTACTACTGAACTTCGTAGGTCCACAAGGACACGTTCCACACCAGAATGGTATGGCAACCCTGTCCTAGAAATCATGTATTTAGACAATGGTGAACCTTCGAACTATGAAGAAGCAATGGCGGGCCCAGATTCCAACAAATGGCTTGAAGCCATGAAATCCGAGATAGGATCCATGTATGAAAACAAAGTATGGACTTTGACAGACTTGCCCCATGATCGGTGAGCCATAGAAAATAAATGGATCTTTAAGAAGAAGACAGACGCGGATGGTAATGTAACCATCTATAAGGCTCAGCTTGTCGCTAAGGGTTCTCGACAAGTTCAAGGGGTTGACTACGATGAGACCTTCTCACCCATAACGAAGCTGAAGTCTGTCTGAATCATGTTAGCAATTGCCGCATTCTATGATTATGAGATATGGCAAATGGATGTCAAAACGGCATTCCTTAATGGTTTCCTTATGGAAGAATTGTATATGATGCAGTCGGAAGGTTTTTTCGATCCTAAGAATGCTGACAAGGTATGCAAGCTCCAACGCTCGATCTATGGGCTGGTGCAATCATCTCGGAGTTGGAACATTCATTTTGATGAGATGATTAAAGCGTTTGGGTTTAGCAGATTTATGGAAAAGCCTGTGTTTACAAGAAAGTGAGTGGGAGCTCTGTAGCATTTCTCATATTATATGTGGATGACATACTATTGATGGGAAATGATATAGAACTCTTGGAAAGCATAAAGGCCTACTTGAATAAGTGTTTTTCAATGAAGGACCTTGGAGAAGCTTCTTATACATTAGGCATCAAGATCTGTAGAGATAGATCGAGACGCCTCATTGGTCTTTCACAAAGCACGTACCTTGACAAGATATTGAAGAAGTTCAATATGGATCAGTCCAACAAGGGGTTCTTGCCTGTATTGCAAGGTGCGAAATTGAGCACAGCTCAATGCCCGACCACGGCAAAAGATAGAGAAAAGATGAATGTCATCCCCTATGCCTCGGCCATAGGGTCTATTATGTATGCCATGCTGTGTACTAGACCTGATGTAAACCTTGCCGTAAGTTTGGTGGGAAGGTAGCAAAGTAATCCCGGCATGGAACACTGGACAGCGGTCAAGAATATCATGAAGTACCTGAAAAGGACTAAGGATATGTTTCTCGTTTATGGAGGTGAAGAAGAGCTCGTTGTAAAGGTTTACGTTATGCTAGCTTCGACACAGATCTGGATGACTCCAAGTCACAAACCGGATATGTGTATATTTTGAATGGTGGGGCAGTCAGCTGGTGCAGTTGCAAGCAAAGCGTCGTGCCGGGATCTATATGTGAAGCGGAGTACATGGCAGCCTCGGAGGAAGCACATGAAGCAATCTGGATGAAGGAGTTCATTACCGACCTAGGAGTTATTCCCAATGCGTCGGGACCGATGACTCTCTTCTGTGACAACACTAGAGCTATTGCCCTTGCCAAGGAGCCTAGGTTTCACAAGAAGACCAGGCATATGAAGCGTCGCTTCAAATCCATTCGTGAACATGTTCGAGATGGAGACATAGAGATTTGTAAAGTGCATACGGACTTGAATGTCGCAGATCCGTTGACTAAACCTCTTCCACGTGCAAAGCATGATCAACACCAGAACTCTATGGGTGTTCGATTCATCACAATGTAACTAGGTTGTAAAGTGGGAGACTATTGGAAATATGCCCTAGAGGCAATAATAAAATGCTTATTATTATATTTCCTTGTTCATGATAATTGTCTATTGTTCATGCTATTATTGTGTTATCCGGAAATCGTAATACATGTGTGAATACATAGACCACAACATGTCCCTAGTGAGCATCTAGTTGACTAGCTTGTTGATCAATAGATGGTTACGGTTTCCTAACCATGGACATAGGATGTCATTGATAACGGGATCACATCATTAAGATCATGATGTGATGGACAAGACCCAATCCTAAGCATAGCACAAGATCGTGTAGTTCGTCTGCTAAAGCTTTTCTAATGTCGAGTATCCTTTCCTTAGACCATGAGATTGTGCAACTCCCGGATACCGTAAGGGTACTTTGGGTGTGCCAAATGTCACAACGTAACTGGGTGGCTATAAAGGTACACTACGGGTATCCCCGAAAGTATCTGTTGGGTTGGCACGAATCGAGACTAGGATTTGTCACTCCGTATGACGGAGAGGTATCTCTGGGCCCACTCGGTAGGACATCATCATAATGAGCTCAATGTGACCAAGGAGTTGTTCACGGGATGATGTGTTACGGGAACGAGTAAATAGACTTGTCGTAACGAGATTGAACAAGGTATCGGTATACCGACGATCGAATCTCGGGCAAGTATCGTACCGATAGACAAAGGGAATTGTATACAGGATTGATTGAATCCTCGATATCGTGGTTGATCCGATGAGATTATCCTGGAGCATGTGGGAGCCAACATGGGTATCCAGATCCTGCTGTTGGTTATTGACCGGAGAGTTGTCTCGGTCATGTCTACGTGTCTCCCGAACCCGTAGGGACTACACACTTATGGTTCGGTGACGCTAGAGTTGTAGAGATATTAGTATGCGGTTAACCGAAAGATTTTTGGAGTCCCGGATGAGATCCAGGACGTCACGAGGAGTTCCGGAATGGTCCGGAGGTAAAGATTTATATATAGAAGTCCAGTTTCGGCCAGCGGGAGAGCTTCGGGGGTCACCTGTATTGTACCGGGACCACCGGAAGGGTCCCGGGGGTCCATCGGGTGGGGGCACCTATCCCGGAGGGCCCCATGGGCTGAAGTGGTGTGGGAACCAGACCCTGCTGGGCTGGTGCGGCCCACCCAAGGGCCCAAGGCACCTAGGGTTGGAAACCCTAGGGGGCCGTTGCCCCCCGAGGGGGCATGCGCCCCCTGGTTGGAAACCCTAAGGGGGTCGTTGCCCCCCGAGGCCCCCCCCTATAGATGGGATCTCCAAGGGAGCATGCGCCCCCCTAGCCCCTATATATAGTGGAGGGGAGGGAGGACAGCCGCACCCTATGCCCTGGCACCTCCCTCTCCCTCCTGTGACACCCCTTCCTCCTCTAGTAGCGCTTGGCGAAGCCCTGCTGGAAACCCGCTGCTTCCACCACCATGCCATCGTGCTGCTGGATCTCCATAAACTTCTCCTCCCCCCCCTTGCTGGATCAAGAAGGAGGAGACGTCTCCACTCCATATGTATGTTGAACGCGGAGGTGCCGTCCGTTCGGCGCTAGGATCATCGGTGATTTGGATCACGACAAGTACGACTCCATCAACCCCATTCTCTTGAACGCTTCCGCTCGCGATCTACAAGGGTATGTAGATGCACTCCTCTCTCTCTCGTTGCTAGATGACTCCATAGATTGATCTTGGTGATGTGTAGAAAATTTGAAATTTCTGCTATGAGCTCCAACATTTATCCCTCTACATCATGTCATCTTGCCTAATATGTTGCTCTGTTCTTATGAACTTAATACTCTAGATGTATGATGGATAGTAGTCGATGTGTGGAGTAATAGTAGTAGATGCAGAATCGTTTCGGTCTACTTGTCACGGACGTGATCCCTATATACATGATCATGCCTAGATATTCTCATAATTATGCATTTTTCTATCAATTGCTCGATAGTAATTTGTTTACCCACCGTAACACTTATGCTATCTTGAGAGAAGCTAGTAGTGAAACCTATGGCCCCGGGGTCTATTTTCCATCATATACGTTTCCAATCTATTTTATTCTGCAACCATTATTTTCCAATTTATATCATAAAAATACCAAAAATATTTATCTTATTATCTCTATCAGATCTCACTCTCGTAAGTGACCATGAAGGGATTGACAACCCCTTTATCGCGTTGGTTGCGAGGTTCTTATTTGTTTGTGTAGGTGCAAGGTGACTTGCGTGTAGTCTCCTGCTGGATTGATACCCTTGTTCTCAAAAACTGGGGAAAATACTTACGCAACTTTGCTGCAATCACCCTTTCCCACTTCAAAGGGAAAACACCAACGCAGTTGCTCAAGAGTAGAACCGCGGTTACCATCTTCCCAAATACCCTCACGTAGAGGGTCGCGTCGCTGTCAAAACTTGAAGGAGGGCACACCGCCCTGCCCAAGCCGCGTGCCGGGCAAACGTCTGCCAGCCACGGCCAGGGCTGCGTTGCCCGCCGGCGAGAGTTCCCCGCTGACCCACGAAGCCTACTGCAGCAGCCATCGCCTACAGCCAGAGACCGCCTAGACCCATGGCTGTAGTTCACCGCGAGAGAAGCGCGGGAGCTGGAAGCCAGGTTGCCAGCCGGGTTCTCCGACCCACACGATTGAACCGACATCACCTCCACTAATGGAAGCGCAGCCAAGGAGGCCGCGCCAACATGGTGTGCCTCGCTTCATCGATGGACTGACAGACCTGGGCGACTCCTGCCGTGCGGGGAGGCGCCGCCGCTGTTGTGAGGGGGCCACGGTGCGGGTCCGCGTGCTTGCCGTGGGCGACCACGCCCCCTCTTGGGTGGCGTGCCGAGCCCCTCCTGGCGGGCCTTGCCCTTCTTTTGCCGACTAAGAACCTCCCTCGCTTGGCCCCTCTAGCGGCCTTCCCCTTCTCCAGCGCCGAGAACCTCTTCCACCTGCCGCCACATGAGTATCCGCTGAAGCAAGGAAGAAGAAGGAGCAGAGAGCGAAGGAAGAGATGGGTGACGGGCTCCGCTCCCCTTCCCCTTATAATAGCCAAGAGAGGCCAACCGCCGCCTCCATGATCTATGTAATAATGACCTCTTTCTGCATGCGCAGGACTCCATCAAGTCGGGCAGTTGTCCAAGGCAGCGTGGAAGCGGAGATGCACACGTCCAATCCAACGCCACACGTCAAATGAGGCCGCAGGCTGTTGGGCCCGCAGCGCGCTCGCACTTGTCTTTGGCCTTCGCCCCGAAAGCCAAGTCCCGAGCCGCGCCTTTGGCCTAGCGGGCTACTCGTCGGCGTCTGAACGGGGGCCCCCAGAGTTGGCCTGCCTGCGTCCACAGCGTGGCTCCACCAGCGCCCTATACGGCCCATTCTTCACCAGTAAACACTCAAGACCCTCGTGAGGGCCAAGCCTCGCGAGCAGACGATGCAAGACCCTCCTTTGAGGGCGCCCTCTCACCAGGGGCTAGCCTGCGGAGGGGGAGAGATCAAAGGGCAAGGCGGGGCAAAAGCCCTCGCGAGGTTCCTGTGACGCAAGCCATGATGACCAAGGCCAGGCGGGCAACCAAGTGGCGCTAGCGTGCCAGTGTCCTCGCTCCTCTTTTTGTGCTAAAGAGCAAGCCATAAGTGCGGAGTCCCTAGCCTCAAGAAAGTTCCATATCGGTGCAATGAGGCCAAGACCAAACAGGATGCCAGGATGAGGGTCACCGTGGAGCCCAAGACGCGTCATCCACCAGCCTTTGACAGGCGAAGACCATCTTTTGTTAGGGATATCCTTGTAATAGTTGTCCCCTCAAACTAAGCCGTTGTGGATCCCTTCCCGCCTAATATTTGGGAAGAGCACCCGCCTCTATAAAATAGGGCTAGCCACGACCTAGAAGATAGGAGGATCCTCGACCGCATCAACTCACCAAGCACAGAGCACCTCTCCTCAGAGTTGTTCTTCCCTTGTAAACTGTTCATCCCAGCCTAAGAGGCAATCCACCACACCACACTGGAGTAGGGTATTACACCACATCGGTGGCCCGAACTAGTATAAATCTTGTGTCCCTTTGTTCTACGAGTTCGATGCGCCAAGCCTTGAGATTGCGCTGAGGGTGTGAGCTAGAGGGAGGAGTGATCTTCGTGCGCACCCCAGTGTTTGAACCTCAAGGGTTTTGCCAGAAAACGAAATCCGACATTAGGCATAGCCTTCTTGGGCTTGCTAGCAGAGGCCTTAGCAGTGGCAGCAACCACAGTAGAGTCTTCACTGAATTTCCTCACTGTCGTTTGCCAGTTTGCCCAGTTTAGCTTGATGCTTTGCCCATTCAGCAGGAAATTCCTCACCTCTTCTGATGCTAGAGGGATCAGCAACTTGGCCTGGTGCCAATGGAGGTCTTGGGCATGGAGGGTGTACAGCGAATTTCTTCATGTACTTGGGAGTCACATATCTGTACTCCCTTCATTCTCTGGCCCATCTCCTCTCTATCTTCTGAATGCGCACTTTGTGTTCATTCATCGTTTCACAAGGAGGAGTGCAGTACCTTGCATAGATGTCGTCAGGAATCTCAAATGCAGTGTTGGCTTCCAATTATTTTCCCTCCTTTATGAGGTTTCTTGCCGTCAGCTATTTTCTTCAGCTGAGAGATCTGAGCAACAGAATTCTCTGAGGAGGTATGCAACTTTTCTTCGAGGAACGCTGCAAATGAGTTAAGTTGGTGTAAACCTAGTGATTTAGCAGTGGACATGAGTACCTGTGAATAGAGTATAGTTACGAAGAATTTGGAGAGGTTATATGTGTTCTCAGAAGTTTTTGCAAAAAGAACAAGTTTGAGGAATTTGACCAGATGTGTCTTGAGGGATTTTACTCAGCGTTCTTTGACTTAGGTTCCAGAGTTGTATAGATTGAAAATCCACACAATTGAGGAATCTTAAAGAAAAATGTTGCTTAGGGAAACAAATCAAGAACAGATGTTTGTATGAGGTGTTCAGAGTGTGAAGATTGAAGAATAAACACCTTTTAAAGATTTTGAAGAAATCACTGGAATCGATAAGGGCAGTAAAAGTAACTTTTAATTACCCTTGACGAAGAGCACGACGAACTGGGAATGTAGATTGGAAGCTCATCGGTTCAGATTTTCCACGCCCTAACCTGGCTGAGGAAGTCAGCTACGGTGGCGGCGGAGTGAAGAAATCCGCGGCCGGTGCGAGTACGACGGCGACGAGGTCGAGGCAGTGAAGCTTTTTCCTCACTGGCGACGATGGAAGTAGCGGCGGCGCAAGGTTTTGAGAGCTTGAGCGAGGGAGTGAGGTCGAGCGGCGTAAAAGTAGTATGAGGAGGGTGAGAGGTATTTATAGCCGAGGTGAATACTGCTCGTCTGAAGAAAATGGAAGAACGTGCCCCTGACCCTTATCATCCTTGTGACATGTGTCACCCACGTACAGAGAGGTGGAGATCGTGAGTGAATAGATAAGTATTGTCATGGGATGTGGAACAATTTACGCGGCAATAGCCGAAATCCAGATTAGAATATTTTAAAGTTTCATTCGCAGTTTCTTCAGCTGACAAGGACATAGTGAAGATTTTGAACGGGTTTCAAATAGAATGCACATGAATAATTTGTGAACGCACATGAAGAATTTGTGCATAGAGAGGGAAGGGTCCGATCACATTCACTTAGCAGAAAGATCAACTTGAAGAAATAGTTATAAGTGAATGTTGTAGAGGACATAAACTCATATATATATATATAGGTAAAATGTTTGGGGCACATAGGTAGGACGCGCGCATCCCCTGCGGCTCCCCACACCCGAAGCACCTCCTGCAGCGACCCCCCTTAGCCTCGCTGTCGCTCCCACCCGGACCCAGATGCATCCCCTGCAGCCGTCCCCTCCCCCTGGCCCGGACGAGCCTCCCACGGTTGGACCTCCAGAAGCAGAGCAGATCCCATGCTCCTGCAGGTCAACGGCGACTCCCGCGGAAGGTCAATCTCCACTGGCGCCCTTGCATCATCTCTTGCATCGCAAAAAATCTTTCTCCCCCTTAAACTGCCAGTGATGGCAGCGGTGTCGGGGCCAGTCCTGCTCGCCTCCTAACCAACCAGTGCCTCCCCATCCCTTCGGCCGACCTTCAGCTGGGTGAGGTGTCGAACTTCAGTTGGAGGAGGTCTCGACCTGCAGGTACGTATGCCTGAAAAGCTTGAACCTTACTGTGGATACTTGGTCTTCTACAAACAGTTGGGATTAGAAGAATACATGCAGTCACAAATTGTCATCAATGGTGGTGTCTTATTTCAGGGGACGATCTTACTAAAAGATTGATATGAGCTCAAGCGCGTTAGCTAGCTAGGCTTTGAGCACCATCTCCATGGATCGATCGCCCTGACTGAATGACCCAACCACGTTAATCAATAGGAAAAAGGTGAGAGAGAGAGAGTCTGGGTTACATACAGTGTACATTAGCTCTGGCAGAGAAAATTTATGTTCCAATTATTGCATCGTTGTGCTAGCTAACACAAGTTATTATTCAGTGATTTCCACAAACACTTCACCTGGAGTTATTGACTTGCAGCTTGTCGCGTCTGCCGCTGCCGCCGAGGTCCACCACATACAACCGACGCTGTGGCAACCACCCGCCACCATTGTCTATTGCCGATGCGTGCAACCACGTCCAGCCGCCCACTGGACGTGGGCACAGAGGCAGATCCACGCCGAGGGAGCTCGAGCTACACCAGCCGCAGCCGCTTCCCCTGCAGGTTGTACACCCCACCGACCACACCATCTTCTTCTCCTCCTCCTCTATTCTCTTGCCTCTTTGCTTCTGTAGTTCAAGATTTTTTAAAAAGGTTGGTATTTTTGCTCTCTGTAATGTTCAAAAGTTTGGTACTATAATTTTTTCGGATATGCAAAGATGTAATATCAGCAAGGTTGGACTATGTTAAAGTAAGATATTACCAAACAAGAAAAAAGAGAAATTCTGGTCTATGATTTCCCACTATATTTGCCCCAACTTGTGTTCTGAATTCATTTGAAAAATCTAGAAGTTCAATGATATAAAATATAAAAGTTCTGACTCCACAAGATGTATGTTTGGACAATAAAAACAATAGTTAAATGAACCCACCAGCAGAGTAAAAAAGAACCTATAAATTTGCATTATGGAGTTACAAAAATCCATTAAGGAATGTAGTTTTGTTTATCCATTTGCCAGATTTCATAAAATGTGGCAATTGCTAACATGATTCGGACAGACTTAAGCATAGATACGAGTGAGAAACTCTCATCGTAGTCAACACCTTGAACTTGTCGAAAACCTTTTGCGACAATTCTAGCTTTGTAGATAGTAACACTACTATCAGTCCGTCTTCCTCTTGAAGATCCATTTAATCTCAATGGCTCGCCGATCATGGGCAAGTCAATCAAAGTCCATACTTTGTTCTCATACATGGATCTCATCTCAGATTTCATGGCCTCAAGCCATTTCGCGAATCTGGGCTCATCATCGCTTCCTCATAGTTCGTAGGCTCGTCATGGTCAAGTAACATGACCTCCAGAACAGGATTACCGTACCACTCTGGTGCGGATCTCACTCTGGTTTACCTACGAGGTTCGGTAGTAACTTATCTGAAGTTACATGATCATCATCATTAGCTTCCTCACTAATTGGTGTAGTAGTCACAGGAACAGATTTCTGTGGTGAACTACTTTCCAATAAGGGAGCAGGTACAGTTACATTCATCAAGTTCTACTTTCCTCCCACTCACTTCTTTCGAGAGAAACTCCTTCTCTAGAAAGGATCCATTCTCAGCAATGAATATCTTGCCTTCAGATCTGTGATAGAAGGCGTACCCAACATTTTCTTTTGGGTATCCTATGAAGATGCACTTCTTCGATTTGGGTTTGAGCTTACCAGTTTGAAACTTTTTCACATAAGCATTGCAGCCTCAAACTTTAAGAAACAACAACTTAGGTTTCTTGCCAAACCATAGTTCATACGGTGTCGTCTCAACGGATTTAGATGGTGCCCTATTTAACGTGAATGTAGCTGTCTCTAATGCATAACCCCAAAACGATAGTGGTAAATCGGTAAGAGACATCATAGATCGCACCATATCTAATAAAGTACGGTTACGACGTTCGGACACACCATTACACTGTGGTGTTCCAGGTGTGAGTAGTGAAACTATTTCACATTTTTTTAACTGAAGGCCAAACTCGTAACTCAAATATTTTACTTCTGCGATCATATCGTAGAAACTTTTATTTTTGTTACGATGATTCTCCACTTCACTCTGAAATTCTTTGAACTTTTCAAATGTTTCAGACTTGTGTTTCATCAAGTAGATATACTCATATCTGCTCAAATCATCTGTGAAGATCAGAAAATAATGATACCTGCCGCAAGCCTCAATATTCATCGGACCACATACATCAGTATGTATGATTTCCAACAAATCTGTTGCTCGCCCCATTGTTCCGGAGAACGGGGTCTTAGTCATCTTGCCCATGAGGCATGGTTCGCAAGCATCAACTGATTCATAATCAAGTGATTCCAAAAGCCCATCATGGATTTTCTTCATGCGCTTTACACCAATATGACCTAAACGGCAGTGCCACAAATAAGTTGCACTATCATTATTAACTTTGCATCTTTTGGCTTCAATATTATGAAAATGTGTATCACCTACGATCGAGATCCAACAAACCATTTTCATTGGGTGCATATGACCATAGAAGGTTTTATTCATGTAAACAGAACAACAATTATTCTCTAACTTACATGAATAACCGTATTGCAATAAACATGATCCAATCATATTCATGCTCAACGCAAACACTAAATAACATTTATTTTAGGTTTAACACTAATCCCGAAAGTATAGGAGTGTGCGATGATGATCATATCAATCTTGGAACCATTTCCAATACACATCGTCACTTCACCCTTAACTAGTCTCTGTTCATTCTGCAACTCCCGTTTCGAGTTACTATTCTTAGCAACTGAACTAGTATCAAATACTCAGGGGTTGCTATAAACACTAGTAAAGTACACATCAATAACATGTATATCAAATATACCTATGTTCACTTTGCCATCCTTCTTATCCGCCAATTACTTGGGGTAGTTCCGCTTCCAGTGACCAGTCCCTTTGCAGTAGAAGCACTCAGTTTCAGGCTTAGGTCCAGACTTGGGTTTTTTCACTTGAGCAGCAACTTGCTTGCCGTTCTTCTTGAAGTTCCCCTTTCTTCCCTTTGTCCCTTTACTTGAAACTAGTGGTTTTGTTTACCATCAACACTTGATGCTTTTCTTGATTTCTACCTTCGTCGATTTCAGCATCACGAAGAGCTTGGGAATCGTTTCCGTTATCCCTTGCATATTATAGTTCATCACGAAGTTCTACTAACTTGGTGATGGTGACTAGAGAATTCTGTCAATCACTATTTTATCTGGAAGATTAACTCCCACTTGATTCAAGCGATTGTAGTACCCAGACCAATCTGAGCACATGCTCACTGCTTGAGCTATTCTCCTCCATCTTTTAGCTATAGAACTTGTTGGAGACTTCATATCTCTCAACTCGGGTATTTGCTTGAAATATTAACTTCAACTCCTGGAACATCTCATATGGTCCATGACGTTCAAAACGTCTTTGAAGTCCCGATTCTAAGCCGTTTAAGCATGGTGCACTAAACTATCAAGTAGTCATCATATTGAGCTAGCCAAACGTTCATAACATCTGCATCTGCTCTTGCAATAGGTTTGTCACCTAGCGGTGCATCAAGGACATAATTCTTCCGTGCAGCAATCAGGATAAACCTCAGATCACGGATCCAATCCGCATCATTGCTACTAACATCTTTCAACTTAGTTTTCTCTAGGAACATATCAAAAATAAAACAGGGGAGCTAAACGCGAGCTATTGATCTGGAACATAGATATGCTAATACTACCAAGACTAAGTTCATGATAAATTAAAGTTCAATTAATCATATTACTTAAGAACTCCCACTTAGATAGACATCCATCTAATCATCTAAGTGACCACGTGATCCAAATCAACTAAACCATAACCGATCATCACGTGAAATGGAGTAGTTTTCAATGGTGAACATCACTATGTTGATCATATCTACTATATGATTCATGCTCGACCTTTCGGTCTCAGTGTCCCGAGGCCATATCTGCATATGCTAGGCTCGTCAAGTTTAACCTGAGTATTCTGCGTGTGCAAAACTGGCTTGCACCCGTTGTAGATGGACGTAGAGCTTATCACACTCGATCATCACGTGGTGTATGGGCACGACGAACTTTGGCAACGGTGCATACTCAGGGAGAACACTTTTATCTTGAAATTTAGTGAGAGATCATCTTATAATGCTACCGTCAATCAAAGCAAGATAAGATGCATAAAAGATAAACATGACAGGCAATCAATATAAGTGATATGATATGGCCATCATCATCTTGTGCTTGTGATCTCCATCTCCGAAGCACCGTCATGATCACCATCGTCACCGGCGCGACACCTTGATCTCCATCGTAGCATCATTGTCGTCTCGCCAATCTTATGCTTCTACGACTATCGCTACCGCTTAGTGATAAAGTAAAGCATTACAGGGCGATTGCATTGCATACAATAAAGCGACAACCATATGGCTCCTGCCAGTTGCCGATAACTCGGTTACAAAACATGATCATCTCATACAATAAAATTTAGCATCATGCTTTGACCATATCACATCACAAAATGCCCTACAAAAACAAGTTAGACGTCCTCTACTTTGTTGTTGCAAGTTTTACGTGGCTGCTACGGGCTGAGCAAGAACCGTTCTTATCTACGCATCAAAACCACAACGATAGTTTTTCAAGTTAGTGCTATTTTAACCTTCTAAAGGACCGGGCATAGACACACTCGGTTCAACTAAAGTTGGAGAAACTGACACCCGCTAGTCACCTATGTGCATAGCACAGCGGTAAAACCAGTCTCGCGTAAGCGTACGCGTAATGTCGGTCCGGGCCGCTTCATCCAACAATACCGCCGAACCAAAGTGTGACATTCTAGTAAGCAGTATGACTTATATCGCCCACAACTCACTTGTGTTCTACTCATGCATATTACATCAACGCATGAAACCTGGCTCGGATGCCACTGTTGGGGAACGTAGTAATTTCAAAAACCTATGCACACGCAAGATCATGGTGATGCATAGCAAAGAGAGGGGAGAGTGTGTCCACGTACCCTCGTAGAACGAAAGTGGAAGTGTTAGCACAACGCGGTTGATGTAGTCGTACGTCTTCACGATCCGACCGATCAAGTACCGAACGCACGGCACCTCCGAGTTCTGCAGACGTTCAACTCGATGACGTCCCTCAAACTCCGATCCAGCCGAGTGTTGAGGGAGAGTTTCGTCAGCACGACGGCGTGGTGACGATGATCATGTTCTACCAACGCAGGGCTTCGCCTAAGCACCGCTACAATATGACTGAGGTGGATTATGGTGGAAGGGGGCACCGCACACGGCTAAGAGATCAAGAGATCAATTGTTGTCCCTATGGGGTGCCCCCTGGCCACGTATATAAAGAAGTGGAGGAGGGGAGGGGCCGGCCCTCTCTATGGCGCACCCTAGGGGAGTCCTACTCCCACCGGGAGTAAGATTCCCCCTTTCCTAGTAGAACTAGGATCCCTTCCAAGTAGTAGGAGTAGGAGAGAAGGAAAGGGAAGGAAAAAGGAGAAGGAAGGAAGGGGGCGCCCCCCTCCCTAGTCCAATTCGGACCAGCCCATGGGGAGGGGTGCGGCCACCCTTTGAGGCCTTTCTCTCCTTTCCCGTATGGCCCATTAAGGCCCAATACGAATTACCGTAACTCCCTAGTACTCCCAAAAATACACGAATCACTCGGAACCTTTCCGATGTCCGAATATAGTCGTCCAATATATCGATCTTTACGTCTTGACCATTTCGAGACTCCTCGTCATGTCCCCGATCTCATCCGGGACTCCGAACTCCTTCGGTACATAAAAACACATAAACTCATAATATAACCGTCATCGAACTTTAAGCGTGCGGACCCTACGGGTTCGAGAACTATGTAGACATGACCGAGACACGTCTCGGTCAATAACCGATAGCGGAACCTGGATGCTCATATTGGCTCCTACATATTCTACGAAGATCTTTATCGGTCAAACCGCATAACAACATACGTTGTTCCCTTTGTCATCGGTATGTTACTTGCCCGAGATTCATTCGTAGGTATCTCAATACCTAGTTCAATCTCGTTACCGGCAAGTCTCTTTACTCGTTCCATAATACATCATCCCGCAACTAACTCATTAGTTGCAATGCTTGCAAGGCTTAAGTGATGTGTATTACCGAGAGGGCCCAGAGATACCTCTCCGACAATCGGAGTGACAAATCCTAATCTCGAAATACGCCAACCCAACAAGTACCTTCGGAAACACCTGTAGAGCACCTTTATAATCACCCAGTTACGTTGTGACGTTTGGTAGCACACGAAGTGTTCCTCCGGTAAACGGGAGTTGCATAATCTTATAGTCATAGGAACATGTATACGTCATGAAGAAAGCAATAGCAACAAACTAAACGATCAAGTGCTAAGCTAACGGAATGGGTCAAGTCAATCACATCATTCTCCTAATGATGTGATCCCGTTAATCAAATGACAACTCATGTCTATGGTTAGGAAACATAACCATTTTTGATAAACGAGCTAGTCAAGTAGAGGCATAATAGTGACACTCTGTTTGTCTATGTATTCACACATGTATTATGTTTCCGGTTAATGCAATTCTAGCATGAATAATAAACATTTATCATGATATAAGGAAATAAATAATAACTTTATTATTGCCTCTAAGGCATATTTCCTTCAACCACCGTGTATGAATCCGGGTGAGAGGAGGTTACGTCACGTTTGGGTGAAATTACAAACCTACCCCTATCGAAACCTATAGAAATCCAGCAGATAGGCTTTGCGTGGCAGGGATAGGCAGTAGTGATTTCCACCTCGCAGATTTTGGTTTCGGACGGTTACTGCAACTTTCCCCGCATCGTTCAAATTTTGCAGAGTGCACGTTTACCGTGCCAACTCAATTCAAATCCCATTTGTATTCTATATTTTTTCAGGCGGGACCCATTTTCAATTGGAATTACATTCTATATACATCATTTTTTATATATACTTTCAAAAGCACAACAAAGAATTCTGCTCCTTTATATGTATAATATGATTTACAAATACAATGATCTCGAAATCTTAAGATTGAATTTGAAGAAATTTAACCAAATTATGTTCTACTAAAATATATGGATCAGTAAGATCTACATATTAAATAACATAGATGTGCGTGAATTCATATGAGTATGCATGTTTCATAGATCAATTTTGGTTCGAGTATGGATTACATGTATCATCATCTCGAATTCAAATATTTGAATCCCTTTTTTGTTCACTCCTTTCACGCCCATCTCTCTCGCATGCATGCTCCTTCAGGTAGCTATCACTCTCTTTTCTCCAGCTCACCCGCACGCTCACTTCATGTTTCTCCTATCCTCGCAAACATGGTCTCTCGACGTCCCCCTTGAGAAGTGTCACACTCTCCCTATCATTATACATTACAATGTTTTCATTATCTCTCACATCTCTACTATTCTCTGGTATCACTCGGTACCTAAGCTTTATTTTTATCCGCCACACACACATCTCCACTCATCTTTCACTTTGTCTTTCTCTCTATGGGATTCTCTCACACACCCTATATGTCTCTACATATGACTCATACCACTAAAATTACTCTCTCTCTCTCCTGTAGACACAACATTTGTTGCGGTCTCCTTTTCGTCTCCATCCCAGACTGACATTATTCATTTGTTTACCGATCAGACAACCCCGACTACCGTCTCCTCTCTCTCTCACAGACACACACACAACTCCTGCTTCCACTCCCCTTCCCGACTACCGTCTCTCTCTCACACACACAAAACTCTCTCTTTCACACCCCGACTCGTATTTCTCTCACAAACATTTATCGACTAGCTAGCCTCTAGATAGGGTTATACACCCGCACACTCGTGCTTCCACCATCGCATACATGTCTCTCTCCCACTCCTTGTATCTATGCAGATTTTTCTTCCCTTCTTGAGACACTCCCTCCCGATCGTCCACACACACTATCACCTCATTCTAAGCTGATACCTATCGCACACACACTCCTTGTGTCTTTGTCACACATGCACTCCGTCCTCCTCCACTCTCCCTCTCTCTCACACACACATGGGCTTTTTGCAACAACTAGCAAGATGCCCATGCGTTGCACAGAACATCAAGATGCATTTGTATGAGTAGTTTATCTTATGGGGGAAAATGATGAACGAGGGAAGGCCTTATTTGCAAATGTGGAGAGGGGTGTGGGTATCTTTTTGCAAATTTGCCATAGACTTAGACATATACCACTTCTTGAATCTTGAAACCAACAACATTCCTCCCTTATCTCATCAAAACCGCCAAAGGAATATATTTTGAGTGAAACATAACATATTTTTAGTGATATACGTATTTCAAAACTAGACTTTTTTTCCTATCAAATCGGTGAATATGTATTAATCTACTTTGATCGTGTGGCAACGCATTGGCACATTGCTAGTAGTTATTATAATTTTTTGGACACCAGACAAACGGTGGAGTACATATACGAAGAGAAGAGCCGCACGCACGCAGTCAGCCTCTCGCTGTCTCGCACACATGAGTGTTGCATAAAGGCGATGTTAACAAATAAACCCTAAAACCCTAGCTGCACAATTGCTGCATTCGCGGGTACCGGGTACGTGGTGGAGCACCTTTGTATGAGTAGTCAGCTCGCCTGATAATTTGATCCGTTGGAGTTGATGGTCGGGACCATAGGTGAACGACTTGGAGCGCGGTGGCTCGCCAGTGGCCACAGATCGAGTAGCCATGTTTAAAATATCGTTTTATAGCGGGGTTTATTTAATCTGCATGCATGACTCTCCTCCCCCACGCTCATCCAATCCGTTGTGACCAGCAATATTTCCACCCCTTCGCTCCCCCGTAATTTACTCCAACAAATATGCCCAGATAGTTGTTACTTAACTGCAGGTGCATTGGGTCACTGACATATGGGCCCAACAGGGATCTGGCCCACATGTCAGTGATGCAACTGGACCTGCAGTTAAGTCAGTGAAGCTCAGTCCATATCTTACATAGGTGTGCCATAGCTCGCTATAAATACTGTGCCTCCCACAACATCGCTATCTCCTCCCCCTCACGTTCACGTTCATCGCTATCTCCTCCCCCCTCTCACGTCGACCACCATGGCATCGCCCCTCCCAACCCCTAGGAGCCCCTCGCTGCACCGCGCGGACGGTCACGCTTCGCCTTTCCATTCCTCGCCGCCACTAGTCGAGGAGGATGCGTCGGTGTTCCGCTCCTCGCTGCCACTAGTCGAGGAGGACGCATTGGCATTCCACTCCTCGCCACGACGCGTCGAGGTGGACGTGTCGGCGTTCCCAATCTCGCCAGCACGCGTGCCAGAGGACGCGTCGGCTCCCCGCTGTGAGGAGAATGCCGCGCCGCCCGCCGAGCCCCCCAGCCTTGAGGAGATCTGGAAAGAAATGGATGTCGCCTTGTGGGAGGCTTTGCCTCCAGCAGAGCGTGCCAAAATAGAGGCGGAGAAGAAGGCCGAGGAAGAGAAGCGCACCATGGAACAAGCTGCCTGGGAGGCCTATGTCGCGTCCGAGAGAGTCAGGCAATTGGCTCTTTGGCAGAAGGTTCGTGCGAGGGCCGTGAGGGTGGCGGAGGACGCCCGTGCCGACGCCCTGAGTGCTGTCGGGCCCAAGCGCCTCATCTACGCTTGGCGGTACGTGGACCGGGTGCATGTTTCCAGCGAGGAGGAGTACCTGTTGGCGCCGGATCACCACACCGGTGAGATCGCGCTCGCCCGCCGGCAAGCCGCCAATCAGCACCTCGCGAGTTGCAAGGCTGAGGAAGAGGCGTTGTGTCGGCGTGCTGGGAAACGGCCGCGCACCAGGGCAATCATGGCGCGCCGAAAGCGCTCCTACGAGTGCTGTGGCTTTTAGGAGGAGTATAATTTTTGTTTCATAAGGTGATCTCATTAGTTTTGGGACATAAATGATAAATCTCGAACGTTCAGGAATTTTTAGCGTCCTTAATTAAGTATGTAAAAGGGAAAGTTTGGAAACCTTGTGTATTCGTATGCATTTAGCAAGTACGTGCATATAGCACAAACTTTACTATATACTATCGCACTACACGTCTCTCTCGATATATGCTTGCAGACTGTGCTACTCCCTCCGTCCAGGTCAATAAGTCATCTTTGGTTGTGCACCGTGACGAAGAAGGAGGGAAGACTTATACACCTAGACGGAGGGAGTACTACTATTACTTATATACTCCCTCCGTCCGGGTTTGTTAGGCCTCTCATCATCACAAGCATGTCCCCTTTTATAAGGCCCCTTTCATTGGTTGTATTGAAAGCTATTGTTGTTGGTGCCATGGCTGAAAAGTTAATACACTTCATGTGTGCTTTTTCATTGGCTGCATGCATGTGAGAGAGTGCATTGGGAGTGGAATGGAAGAATTAATGTGAGAAAATTACTATGTGTCTTGGTCTAAGAGAAGTTGTCTTTAGGCCTAATAAACCCGGACGGAGGGAGTACGTGCAATGCATGTTTTAACATTACGATGCGGTTTTTGTAAAAGTAGAAAAACAGAACTAGTCAAGCTTGTGAAACGATTCAATGCAAAACAAATGCAAAAATGCTCGTTTGATTGTTTACTTTTAGCTTCCTTCTCTGTGGTTATTTCTCTGTCGTACTTTGTACGGAGTATCTCATTGGTTGGAAAGGCATGCAAATTCCCAAACCACTTCCTACACCCTGTATCGAATTTTTTGCCTAACAAGTTGTGCCGTGCAATTGGAATTCCAACTTGAGTACTACTACTAGTAGGAGTACCAGGGGCCAGTTCTTTTAGGCTTCTAGATTAGTAATCCCATAACTACTACCTCCGTCCTGGTTTATTGGTCCCCATTGTAATCCGTGTCAAATTTGATCATAGATTTAACAAATGAAATGTTAGTGCATGTCACATTGTAATGCCCTCGATGCGGCTATATCTCCTACGTGTTGAAGCACGACTTAGAGGCATAACCGCATTGAAAGCAATGTCGCAAGTGAGGTAATCTTCACACAACCCATGTAATACATAAGGGAAAGAGATACATAGTTGGCTTACAATCACCACTTCACACAAATACATGAATAAAGCATTACATCATGCAAGTACAATCAAGGTCCGACTACGGAACCAAAATAAAAGAAGAACCCCAAATGCGACACGGTCCCGATCGACCCCAACTGGGCTCCACTACTGATCAACTAAAACAAAACAACACAAAGGGCAAGATCTTCATAGAGCTCCTCCTTGAGCTTGGTTGCGTCATCTGCACAGACTCATCGGCACCTGCAAGCTGGTTTGGAAGTATCTGTGAGCCACAGGGACTCAGCAATCTCGCACCCTCGCGATCAAGACTATTTAAGCTTATGGGTAAGGTAAGGTATGAGGTGGAGCTGCAGCAAGCGACTAGCATATATGGTGGCTAACATACGCAAATGAGAGCGAGAAGAAAAGGCAAAGCACGATCGATAAACTGTGATCAAGAAGTGATCCTAAAACAACCTACGTCAAGCATAACTCCAACACCGTGTTCACTTCCCGAACTCCGCCGAAAAGATACCATCACGGTAACACACGCTGTTGATTCATTTTAATTAAGGTCAAATTCAGGTTTTCTACAACCGGATGTTAACAAATTCCCATCTGCCCATAACCGCGGGCACGGCTTTCGAAAGTTCAAATCCCTGCAGGGGTGTCCCAACTTAGCCCATGACAAGCTCTCATGGTCAACGAAGGAATATACCTCCTCCCGACACATTCCGATCAGGCTCGGTATCCCGGTTCTACAAGACATTTCGACAGGGTAAAACTAAACCAGCAACACCGCCCAAATGTGCTGACAAATCCCGATAGGAGATGCACATATCTATTTCTCAGGGCACACCGGATCGTCCAAACTTCCGGTAGGCCAGCCCAGAGTTGCCCCTGGTGGCCACCGGCGGCTGACAAGTTGGGCCAACACTCATAGGAGCACTGTCCCGGGGGGGGGGAGGTAAAATAATGATGACCCTCAGGAGTGCGACTCCCAAGGGAAAGGAAAAGGCTAGGTGGCAAATGGTAAAACCAATGTTGGTCATTGCTGGAGGAGCTTTACTTAAGGCGAACTATCAAGGGGTTCCCATTATTACCCAACCGCATAAGGAACGCAAAATCCGGGAACATAACACCGATATGACGGAAACTAGGGCGGCAAGAATGGAACAAAACACCAGGCATAAGGCCGAGCCTTCCACTCTTTACCAAGTATATAGATGCATTAAGTTAAAAAGATATATAGTGGTATCCCAACAAGTAAGCATGTTCCATAAAGGAACGACATCTCCATGTTCCAACAAGGAACAAACTTCAATCTTCACCTGCAACTAACAACGCTATAAGAGGGGCTGAGCAAAGCGATAACATAGCCAAACAACGGTTTTCTAGGACAAGGTGGGTTAGAGGCTTGGTTCAACAATATGGGAGGCATGATAAGCAAGTGGTAGGTATCGCAGCATAGGCATAGCAAAAGAGCGAGCATCTAGCAAAGCAAAGATAGTAGTGATTTCGAGGGTATGGTCATCTTGCCTGAAAACCCGCAAGGAAGAAGAACGAGTCCATGAAGAAGACAAAAGGACGTAGACGAACGGGTCCTCACAAACGCGATGTAACCAGAACCAACCCGAAGAAGCAAACACCAGAAAGAAGCACACAACATAGTAAACAACCAACACATGAATATGGTATGATATGCGGGATGCGGGATGCGATGCATATGCATGATTGGACAAGGAATGCATGAACCTGGCCTCAACTTGGAAATCCAAGTGTGCCACTGGAAAGATGAGATGAAACCGCTTGAAAACGATATAGAGAACGTCGGAATCGGAGTTACGGTTTGGAAAAGGCAAGCGATTCAAATATGACCACGTTCTTCGACTTACAGCAAGTAGTCATCTAAATGCAACAAGATGAACATGCTACGGTACCCAAACAAGACAACAAAATACATGGCAGGGATGCATTCATGATGCTTAACAAAAGATGAACACTGAGCTACGGCCAATTCATCCATCAACAGGTTCAAACAAGCATGGAAAAAATGCATATGGTAAACAGATCTCAGACTTAGTGAAATTAACACTTGTCTGGAATTTCAGATCAGGTAGCACACTTTGAAGCAACAAAACTACATGCTACAGGACCTGAACATGGCAACGTAAAGCATGGCATGGAACTACTCAAAGAGCTTAACAAAAGTCCCTTAGTGACCTTGAGCCAAAAGGGATCAGAAAATACAATTGCAAGCATGTGAACATGGCAAAAACATAATCAGATCACAGACTTTGTGAAAACTGGAGCATGCTGAAACAGATATCAAGTAGGCATGTTTACGAGCCCGATGCACTCACTACAGAGCAAGTCATGATAAACTAAGCTTACACCCATCAAGAATACACAAAATGCAAGCTAGACATGGCAAGAACAATAGCATAGCATGCACGGATCAACTACAACATCCTCGACAAAATCGCTAACAAGTAGACAATCTGCCGAGATTCATGAAATGACAAAAGTAGAGCTCGATTGACTCAAGCTAGGTTGCTCGATAATTGCAAACAAAGACATGGATGCATAGAGCACTACAAGATCAACAAAACATCCTTACTGATCATCCTCAAAAGAGGCACGGATCACTAGGAAACAACATGAACATATGGCATCATGAGATAAACAGGTCAAGGACTTAGTGGAAATGCTAAGTCCCTGAAATCAGCATTACCAAGTGCACCAGTTTGCAAGCTTGTGCTAGTCACCACACACATCACAAAAATACATGGGTTGCACCTCTGGAAAGATGGCAAAACCCTTAACAAAACATATGTAGAGCTCAGGGGCATATCATGCACACGATAATCATGGCAAAAATGACAAATATCTAAATGGAGTAGCAGATCTGGCAATTGTCTCAAGTAGCACTCTTCTAACAGCATTTAGGGCATCAAGATGAACTCAAATGAAAATGATTCAATGAGACGAAATGATGTGCTCTCTGAGACGAACATTTTGATATGCTATATGCATGAATCGTAGCTACGGATGCAAAGTTACGATGCGATGAAACTGGGAATTTCGAGGACTTAGTAGAAATTGGACTTCTCCGAGAAAGTCAACCCGGGACGGAGTCGTGCAGGACGGAGGGATCCGGATCTGGACGGGGCGTTTGGTTGAGGGGAGGGGTGGATCTGATCCACTCCGAGTGGCTCTGGCCGGAGTCTACTCCGGCGAACTCCGCGAGCTCCGACGAGGGGCGACTCGGGCTCCGGCGAGTGAACGAAGTCGAGGAGGAGGTCCGGCGATGCCCGCGGGCTACGGGCGGCGCGGGGCGCCACGCCGGCCATGAGGAAGCTTGGCGGCGGGGGGCGGAGCTGGCCGGAGATGATGCGGGCGGCGCGCGGTAGTTCCGGCGAGGGTGAGGCGCGGTCGCACGCGACGGCCGACGGCGAAGGCACGCGGGCGCGGGCGGCGGCTCGGGCGCCAGGCGGCGGCGCGGTGTACCGGGCCCGGGGGGCGGATCTAGGCCTCCCGGGCCCGCGCGGGAGTGGCGGCGGGGCAGGCCAGGTGGCGGCGCGCAGTAGGCTGGCGGCGGTGGCGGGGTGACAAGCGGACATGTCCGTCCGGCGAGGATGTGTCCAACGGCGCGGAGGGAGTTGGATCTAGTGTTTAGGGTAGGAAAAATCCGAAAATTTCGGGGGAGACACATATTTATAGGTAGAGGGAGCTAGGAGAGTCCAAATGAGGTGCGGTTTTTGGCCACGCGATCGTGATCGAACGACCGAGATGATGGAGGAGGTTTTGGTGGGTTTTGGGCCACTTTGGAAGGGTGTTGGGCTGCAACACACACGAGGTCTTTTCGGCCCCTCGGTTAACTGTTGGAGTATCAAACGAAGTCCAAATGGCACGAAAATTGACAGGCGGTCTACCGGTAGTAAACCAAGGCCGCTTGGCAAGTCTCGGTCCAATCCGGAAATGTTTAACCCCCACACACGAAAGAAAGGTAGAAAAGAGCACCGGAGGAGAACGGAGCGCCGGATTGCAAAACGGACAACGGGGAAAATGCTCGGATGCATAAGATGAACAAGTATGCAGATGAAATGCACATGATGACATGATATGCAATGCATGACACGCAAGCAAGGACACGGCAACAACAACGAATAACTGGAGGACACGTGGCACATCGGTCTCGGGGCATTACACACATGCACTACTCCATCCGTCTAGGTGAGTAAGTCATCTTAGGCTGTGCACCGTGACCAAGGAGGAGGAGAAAATGAGAAACGTTAACGTTTATTTGCTAATTAATAGTATTGCATGCAATGAACTAACCACTACATGTCGTGTTTGATATCTCAAGTCATTAAAAGCATGCACACTCTTTATCTCTTATTGGTTGATATGTCAAGAAACAAGAAACGAGGTAGAAGTTAATGCACCGCGTTAAGTGTTTTGGGATTATTTGGTTTTCGTAAGATGACTTACACACCTAGACAGAGGGATTACAATGGTGAGGAATAAACCAGTTAAATCTTTGGTCAAAATTTAGCACAAATTACAATGGTGAGGAATAAACCGGGACCGAGTAGTAGTTTAGAAGCCCAAATAAATGAGTGAGGCGCCTTATTGTTACTCTCCACTTTGACTAGTCTTGTGGGAAAAGCTGGGGAAGCCGCCAAAAGAACTAGCCCTAGGAGTAGTAGCTAGGGATCGAGTTTGCGAGATGAACCGGAGAAAGTAAATGCAGAGAGATGAAATGCAAAAAAGATGGAGGGATGTGATGGTTGCTTGTCCGTTTATTTTACCAAGCCACTTATTACTGGGAGTGGTTGGGTTTTGTGATATGACGGCTTTACTGCCGTGCCATGAGCGGGGTGAGAGGTGAGACTCCCGTGCAGCGCCGCCCACTACACTTGTACTAGATGTGTCGTGGTTTATTAGTCCCCCATTGAATTTGACTGAAGATTTAACTAACATAATGTTAGTGCATGTCAACAAAAACTATATCGTTGGATTCGTATTTGAACATAGTTTTGAATGATATAATTTTAGGTGACATGCATCAGCATTTATCCTACTATATATAATGTTAGTTCAATTTTTGGTCGTACTAATCTATAGTAGTAAGGTGCCCGTGTGTTGCACCGAAGAGTGAAATGCATTAATCGGGGAGTTGTTTATTTTGACAAAGGATGTGTGGGTCATCTCATGTGTAACGGGTATCGATATGTTTCTTCAGATATTATTTCATCTCTAGAGCTCACGAACATCCGGGTGAAATAGATAAAAAGGTATCTTTTGCAAACAAAAGCGTTCAACTGTTCAACCTGCATCCAAAACTTGTGAAGAAATAACACTTATTGTTCTTTGCAAGAAATGATCTTTAAGAATTAGTTTTTGAGTATCGATTGTTATACATGTTGGCTACAGATGACATGGCACTTTCATATAATCAACAGTTGGCTATACTATTAAGTAATATCAACCATGCCCTTATACACCTAGACGGAGGGATTAAATCAGGATGACTTGCAAGCGGGCAGAGGAGATGTAAGAAATGGTTCATCGTAAGTCTTTCACCAGTACTGTAGTAAAAATTCATACATGGAAGATTCTAGACTAAACCATAAATGGATACACTTTTATGCATGCGCGATACTCCAATAGAGCAAGATCTTGCATGGAAGTCTCCACATGCTTAGACAGCGGATTACATTGAGCGAAGACTAATGATCAACATTTAACTTGATAATGCGTATGTCCAGGTGAACCTGCTTGGAGTCCCCGTGCACCGCGTCGGTGGGTAAAGGATGCCATGGGTTTTCCAAGTCCACATTGGCGGGATAGTCCCAGCTCCCCGGAGTCCAAGTCCGGTCGATGAGGTCGGTGTTTGCCACCCACGCGACCCGGAGGGGTAGTAACATTGACCACGCACCCGTACATCAGCCTCGTGTTAGTGTCAGCGTCAGTGGCGTCACCCCTTACGCACATTACAGAGACAGGGCGGCGGCCTACGCGGGCCTCGCCGGTGCCCATGATCAAGAGGAAGACGCTTCTGTCCTCCTCCGAGACTAGCAGGCGGTGGTGATCCTCCAGCGACTCCGGCATGGTGAACGGGTAGCACGTCTCGTACTTGATGTTCTCCGCCAAGGGCCAGCAGTGACCGCTGCACGCATCCGTGAGGTGATGCACCATGTCCGCAGGCGAGCCACAAAATGGCATCGGGCACTCATAGCAGTGGACAAAGGGCTCCTTGGAGGCATCGACCAGGCCGTCCATGAAACGGGAGTGGCTGTAGGGGACATTGCGCCAGTTGAATATATGAGCAAATTACTACAAGATTTAATCTGAATAAGCACAAAATAAATCATGAATTCTACCATGATTTCGAATAGGAAGGACAGAAACACATACGGTGCAACGGGAGCAGCACCGTTGGCGTTGAGGTTGTCACCCATGTCCAAACACCATGTAGACACGGTCTTTGAGCATGGTTCGTAGTCGTTCCATGCTCGGGCATTGAACTTTGTAACTATTTTAGATTAGAATATACTACTCCTCCGGTGCTAGTAGTAGAGCAGAGTCCTACTCTACTCAAGCAAGTTAGGGCATAGCACTGTAGGGAGTACCAGTACTGTGATCACTCAAGAAAGTTGTCTGGCATCGACATGACCCTACGCTGCTGGTATGTGTCTCGTAAGTCAAGCAGCGTGCTGTAGTCATCATCACCTGTCCACTTCCCGCATCACATATTCGCTTCTCCATCTTTGTCCACACATAATCTCTTCCAATCTTCCATCCCCGCTAAGGTGCCTCCCCCCTCGTCCGAAACCCAAGCACTAACAATGGCAGAATCGAGCAGCGTCTGCCGAAAGAGTGGTTGGAATTCGCTCTCCATAGAGGTAATCAAGCTCATTGTTTCGCGTGGAGACAATCTCAGTACCATGCCGCTCGCTGCGTGCTCGTCGGGGCTGTACCGTTTACTCAAAGCCCTCAGGCCGGAGCTTTTTAAGTCAGCTCCTTGCTTGCTGATGCCGCCTGATCTTCAGAAACGGCGTGTCACGTAGCATAACGATCATAGGGTGGCGAGCATCAACCCCCTTGACTGCGATCCGATCCTCGTCAACCTCAACTACATTAACGGTATGTACTGGGTCGACATGAACACGTCTTGGATGGTGCTCGTCGACGGTCGCGGCAGCTGGATACTCGTGGAGGTCTTCACTCTTCTGGCCTGCTTACTGCTTCTGTTGCACCCCCAGCCCTGGTTGCTGCTGCTGCTATTTTCAATGTACAATCAGTAGTATATTTCATCTGTTGGTTGAATAAATGTGTTATTAGAACGACAAACACAATGTTTTGGAAGTCGTTGCACGGTTTGATCCTTTAGTGCCCCATACCGTACGTAGCGCATACTATTTTTTCGTACAGAACACATTTTCCACTTGTTGATAACATGCAGCCCACTAATGAAGGCCCAATAGAGAAGCCCATAATTAACTGGAAGGGAGGCTCTCACATGAATCCGGCCCAGGTACATGCTCATGGTCCCCTAAACATAAATAAGTAAATAAATAAATAAATAAAGCTAAATGCTCATGCACCAGTTCTTTGGGAAAATAGGTAGCCCAGTATTTCTTTTTGAAGAATACCCAAGCTAGGCCTATTTGTTTTCTCCGAATTACTGGTCTGCAAATCTTTCAAGACAAGGAGGGATGCATTCCGGCCTGGCTTAAGAGTATGATCAATGTCTGTTAAAAGTAATATCAAAAGGGGTTGAAAATTCCAAAAAAAATATAGCAAATGGGATATAAGTTTCTTTTTCTGTTTTTGTTCTTCACTGATATCTTATACGTATTTCATTGGATTTAACATGACATAGTACTAATTAATTTTTAAATTTGTTTTAGTATGGCTATTAATTTTTGGATTAAGAATATTTCATTCCCAAGCAAAAATTTGCGAATTTTTTCAAAATTTCCCACATATTTAGTTAATTTTTTGACCCTGGTACTGACCAAAAAATGGCCAGCAATTCTAAAAATGGAAAATGGGCTGCAATAAATTCCATATGAATTGGAAAATGAGTAAAAATTATAAAAATAATGGCAAATGGGTTGTACACGCCACAGATTTCGAGGCTGACTTGTTTACGCAAGGCTTTGTTAGTGAACACATGATTCTAGCAGCAATGACTGTTGGATGTCCATCCAACGGCCGATGTGCTTCTTGAATCTCTTATCTTCCTGCTCCAGCCGCCTAAACTAGCACCAGCGGGACTGCCTGCTCCCTCCTCTTGTGGCCCGCTGTGATGCCGCACAGGCTTCCCCGGCCCACCCTATTCCCTCTGCTGGCCTGGCCGCACGCAATCCTGCCTCCTTATTACGCAAAAAAAATGATTCCTCCCACTGACATCTGGGGTGCACCGGTTGGGAGGCTGACCTGTGGGCCTACTAAGTTGACGCGTATGCAGGGCTTGTCAACTTAGTCAACAAACGATTCTAGCAGCAGTAACCGTTGGATTTGAATCGAATGGTCCTGCTGCTTCTTCAATCGCTGCTCTTCTTGCACCAGCTGCCCAAACCAGCACCGGGGAGACCGCCTGCTCCTGCCTCTAGTGGCCGGCTATGCTGCCGTTGAGGCCTCATCGCCCCCTACTACTCCCACTGCTAGCCAGGCCCTGCGGCGACGGAAGCCTCACACCGCAGTCGAACCAGTGAACCCTCATACTCCTCTCCGCATGGGCATCCACTATCGCGTCTTCCCCGGCTCCACGTCGTCCCCTTCCTAGGCCTCGCCGTCGTCCACCGCCTTGGTGCTCTCGGCGCGGCGTGGTCAACGTGGTTAACGACATTCCATCGGAAGAGTACTGTACGTGAAGAGGCTGACAGCTGGGTCCACGGCCACAACCCAGTTTTTTTGTGATTTGCCAAGTAAGTCGCTTTGTCAGGCCTGTTGGGCTGCAAATCTTCCAAGACGAGGAGAGCTTTCATTCGGCTGGCCGAGAAAATGGCTCATCAGTAATGAGAAATGGGCTGTACATTTTTAGAACACATCAAAACGACAATTAGTTTCAAATACCTTTTTTTCATTTCGAGATTTTAAATTACATTAATTTTTATGCGTGGAGAATTTGTTGGATTTTATATTGATATACATTTAGTTTTAAAATTAGTTTGAATGTGAGTCGAAATTTTGGGATTAAAAACAGTTCGAACCACACTAAAATATGCAAAATTTCGTATAATTTTTTAACCGTGGCCACAATATGGGCTGTAATGCTAACAAAAAGAATATGGGCTCCAAAAAAACCTTAATAATTAGCAAATGGGCTGTAAATTATTGGAAATAATGGCAGATGGGTTGTATGCTATTTTCCACAGATTTGAGGCTTTCCTAAAAAAAGGTTGACGCACAAGCAGTGACTATTGGATGGCCATCCAACGGCCGTCGTGCTTCTTCAATCTCTTTTGTTCCCGCTCCAGCCGCTCAAACAAGCGCCGGCGGGACTGCCTGCTCCCTCCTCCCCCCGGCCGGCTCTGCTGCCGCGCAGGCCTCACCGCCCCATCATACTCCCATCGCTGGCCTAGCCATCCCTCTACTCACCCACACCTGCTGTTATTCTCCGGCGACGGCAGACGAACCAGTAAACCCTCATACAGTCATACTCCCCTCCGCTTGGGAAACAACTGCCGAGTCTTCCCTGCCTCCGTGTCGTTCCCTTCCTAGGCCTCGCCGTCATCCACCGCCCTGGTGCTCTCGGCGCGGCCTGGTCAACGTGGTCAACGACCGACATGCATCTGAAGTGGACTGTACATGGAGAGGCCGACAGCTGGGTCCACGGCCGCATGGAAGGAAATGCCTCCTTATTACACGCAAAATAATGATTCCTCCACCAGACATCAGGGACCCACCAAAAGGGCCTCTGTATTTCGCGAAAAAAACGTTACCTCCGCTGACAGCTCGGACCCACCAGCTATATCTTCGCACGCAAGGAAGTGCCTCCTTATTACGCACAAAAAAAAATGAATACTCCCCCTGTTAGCTGGGCCCAGCATAGTGGCAGGCTGACTTGTGGGCCTACTAAGTTGACGGGGACGGAGCACTTTCTCAACTTAGTCAATATGCACGATTCTTGCTCCAGTGACCTTACGATGTCCATCCAACGGCCGTAGTGCTTCTTCAACCTCTGGTCTTCTTGCTCCAGCCGCCCAAACCAGCATCGGTCGTGCCTCGTGCTCCTGCCTCCCGTGGTCGGCTGCGATGCGATGGAGGCCTCACCGCCCCCTACTACTCCCACCGCTGGCCAGGCCATCCCTCTACTCACCCACACCCCCTGTTATTCTGCGGCGACGGCAACCTCACACTATAGCGAACCAGTGAACCCTCATACTCCTCTATGCGTGGGCATCCACTCCCGCGTCTTCCCCGGCTCCATGTCGTCCCCTTCCTAGGCCTCGTCGTCGTCCACCGCCCTGGTGCTCTTGGCACGGCGTGGTCAATGTGGTCAAGGAACGGCTTCCATCGGACGTGGACTATACGTGGAGAGGCTGACAGCTGGGTCCATGGCCGCAGCAAGGAAGTGCCTCCTTATTACGTGCAAAATAATTATTCCTCCACCTGACAGCTGGGAACCACCGGATGGGCCACCATATTTTGCCAAAAAAATGTTCCCCCCTGACTGCTGGGACCCGCCAGCTACATCTTCGCATGCAAGGAAGTGCCTAACAGTCGGGACCCACCTGGTCGAAGCGTACGTAGCGTTGTCACTCTGGTCGCGAACGTGTACGTACATATATACTGGTGGATGTAGAGGCGCGCACATATCATATATACATACGTATAGTGGCCAGGGTGCAAGAAAGAAAATACGGCCACGTATGTGTACATACGGGCGGGGTCTCGAACGCCTACTCGCGCATACGTACGGCCAGGGCTCGTGTACCTGGCTGGGTCGGAACGGAGAAACAGCATCGTTGTCGTGTTCATGGGGAGGCAACGGAATGTGTCGTCTTCATGGGGAGGCAACGGAATCCGTCGTGTTCATGGGGAGGCAACGGAATGCGTCGTGTTCATCGGGAGGCAACGGAACGTGTGGGAGCCAACCGGCTGGGTCGAAACGGAATGCGTGGTCATGTTCATCTGGAGGCCTTGGACGGAACAGGGGATGGAAATGAGGCCTGGCGTACCGCAAAACAGAGGAAATGGACCTCCTACGTTCGGAATGGGGTCCTGTTGATCGGGAGGGGTGTGGCGTACCGCAAAACGGAGGAAACAGACCTCCTATGGTCGAAACGGGGGTCCTGTTGATCGGGAGGGGTGTGGTGTACCGCAAAACGGACGAAACGGACTTCCTACGGTCGAAACGGGGGTCCTGTTGATCGGGAAGGGGTGTGGCGTACCGCAAAACGGACGAAACGGACCTCCTACGGTTGAAACGGGGGTCCTCTTGATCGGGAAGGGGTGTGGCGTACCGCAAAACGGACGAAACGGACCTCCTATGGTCGAAACGGGGGTCCTGTTCATCGGGAGGGGTGTGGCATACCGCAAAACGGGACTCCACGGGATATTGTTCATCTCCACCGTCGACCTCCTCCAGCCTCCACGGGCTACCGTCAACCTCCTCCAACCTCCACGGGCTCCTATTCATCCAGCCTCCACCGCGCGCTACTCCACCAGCTACTGTTCAACCACCCCTCCACGGGCACCCCTCCACCATCTACTGTTCATCCAGCCCTCCACACCACGGGGTCCTGTTCAACCACCCCTCCACCGTCTACTGTTCATCCAGCCCTCCACACCACGGGGTCCTGTTCATCCAGAGGCAACGCCACCGCTTACTGTTCATCCAACCCCCCCCCCTCCGCAACGCTCACTGTTCATCTAATTGATCGACTTTAGTTAGCAGTAGTAGCGAAGGAATCGCTCGATCGGGTTCAGTTAACAGCCATCGGTTGATCGCTCGGGTTCAGTAATGCGTAGCCTGAAGTGCAATCGCTTGGTTTCAGTTAGAGCCCAACACCTCGCTCGGGTTCAATTAGAGCCAACGCCTCGCACACATGCGCGTACGTGTACGAGAGAAACGTGCATCGCTCGGCCCCCGACCTCCCACCGTAACCGGGAACTCCCTGAAATTTTCCTCCCCCTCGCTTCTACCATGGTTTTTCCATCATGGACGGCCCAAAGAATGTCATGCAGCTGCGTCTCCGGCCCGCCCAGGACGAAAAGCCCATTTTTTGTCGTGATTTTTTGTCATAGAAGTAGGAGCCCACCACATCTATGATGATACCGGGTTTTGTCACAATTATCGTGATAGAAGAGTCATATGTATGACAGGAAAAAAATTTGTTTGGCCCAAAATGTCACGGATGTGTCTTTTTTTGTAGTGTAACCAGCGCTCATAGTAGCTCCTGGGTATTTGATACTGGTGCAGTTGCTCATATTTGTAACTCAAAATAGGAGCTGCAGAATAAGCGGAGACTGGCGAAGGACGAGGTGACGATGCGCGTCGGGAATGGTTCCAAGGTCGATGTGATCGCCGTCGGCACGGTACCTCTACATTTACCTACAGGATTAGTTTTAAACCTGAATAATTGTTATTTAGTACCAGCTTCGAGCATGAACATTGTATCTGGATCTCATTTAATGCGGGATGGCAACTCATTTAAATATGAGAATAACGGTTGTTCTATTTATATGAGAGACATGTTTTATGGTCATGCCCCGCTGGTCAATGGTTTATTCTTATTTAATCTCGAGCGTGATGTTACACATATTTATAGTGTGAATGCCAAAAGATGTAAGGTTGATAATGATAGTCCCACATACTTGTGGCACTGCTGCCTTGGTCATATTGGTGTCAAACGCATGAAGAAACTCCATGCAGATGGACTTTTGGAGTCTCTTGATTATGAATCATTTGACACGTAAGAAACCATGCCTCATGGGAAAAATGACCAAGACTCCATTCTCTGGAACAATGGAGTGAGCAACCAACTTATTGGAAATCATACATACTGATGTGTGCGGTCCAATGAGTGTTGAGGCTCGTGGTGGTTATCGTTATGTCCTCACCCTCACTAATGACTTAAGTAGATATGGGTATGTCTACTTGATGAAACACAAGTCTGAGACCTATGAAAGTTCAAGGAATTTCAGAGTGAGGTTGAGAATCAACGTGACAGGAAAATAAAGTTCTTATGATCAGATCGTGGAGGGGAATATTTGAGTCACGAATTTTGCACGCACTTAAGGAAATGTGGAATTGTTTCACAACTCACGCCGCCTGGAACACCTTAGCATAATGGTGTGTCCGAACGTCGTAATCGCACTCTATTGGATATGGTGCGATCTATGATGTCTCTTACTGATCTACCGCTATCATTTTGGGGTTATGCTTTAGAGACTGCCGCATTCACTTTAAATAGGGCTCCGCCGAAATCCATTGAGACGACACCGTATGAATTATTGTTTGGAAAGAAACATAAGTTGTCGTTTCTGAAAGTTTGGGGATGCGATGCTTATGTTAAGAAACTTCAACCTAAAAAGCTCGAACCCAAGTAGAAAAAATGTGTCTTCATAGGATACCCTAAGGAAACTATTGGGTATACCTTCTACCTTAGATCTGAAGGCAATACCTTTGTTGCCAAGAATGGATCCTTTCTAGAGAAAGAGTTTCTCTCGAAAGAAGTAAATGGGAGGAAAGTAGAACTTGATGATGTACTACCTCTTGAACTGGAAAGTAGCACAACTCAAGAAAATGTTTATGTGGTGGCTGCACTGACTAGGGAGGAAGTTAATGATGATGATCAAGGAACTTCGGATCAAGTTACTACTGAACTTCGTAGGTCCACAAGGACACGTTCCACACCAGAATGGTATGGCAACCCTGTCCTAGAAATCATGTATTTAGACAATGGTGAACCTTCAAACTATGAAGAAGCGATGGCGGGCCCAGATTCCAACAAATGGCTTGAAGCCATGAAATCCGAGATAGGATCCATGTATGAAAACAAAGTATGGACTTTGACAGACTTGCCCCATGATCGGTGAGCCATAGAAAATAAATGGATCTTTAAGAAGAAGACAGACGCGGATGGTAATGTAACCATCTATAAGGCTCAGCTTGTCGCTAAGGGTTCTCGACAAGTTCAAGGGGTTGACTACGATGAGACCTTCTCACCCGTAACGAAGCTGAAGTCTGTCTGAATCATGTTAGCAATTGCCGCATTCTATGATTATGAGATATGGCAAATGGATGTCAAAACGGCATTCCTTAATGGTTTCCTTCAGGAAGAATTGTATATGATGCAGTCGGAAGGTTTTGTCGATCCTAAGAATGCTGACAAGGTATGCAAGCTCCAACGCTCGATCTATGGGCTGGTGCAATCATCTCGGAGTTGGAACATTTATTTTGATGAGATGATCAAAGCGTTTGGGTTTACACAGATTTATGGAAAAGCCTGTGTTTACAAAAAAGTGAGTGGGAGCTCTGTAGCATTTCTCATATTATATGTGGATGACATACTATTGATGGGAAATGATATAGAACTCTTGGAAAGCATAAAGGCCTACTTGAATAAGTGTTTTTCAATGAAGGACCTTGGAGAAGCTTCTTATACATTAGGCATCAAGATCTGTAGAGATAGATCGAGACGCCTCATTGGTCTTTCACAAAGCACGTACCTTGACAAGATATTGAAGAAGTTCAATATGGATCAGTCCAACAAGGGGTTCTTGCCTGTATTGCAAGGTGCGAGATTGAGCACAACTCAATGCCCGACCACGGCAAAAGATAGAGAAAAGATGAGTGTTATCCCCTATGCCTCGGCCATAGGGTCTATTATGTATGCCATGCTGTGTACTAGACCTGATGTAAACCTTGCCGTAAGTTTGGTGGGAAGGTAGCAAAGTAATCCCGGCATGGAACACTGGACAGCGGTCAAGAATATCATGAAGTACCTGAAAAGGACTAAGGATATGTTTCTCGTTTATGGAGGTGAAGAAGAGCTCGTTGTAAAGGTTTACATTATGCTAGCTTCGACACAGATCTGGATGACTCCAAGTCACAAACCGGATACGTGTATATTTTGAATGGTGGGGCAGTCAGCTGGTGCAGTTGCAAGCAAAGCGTCGTGCCGGGATCTATATGTGAAGCGGAGTACATGGCAGCCTCGGAGGAAGCACATGAAGCAATCTGGATGAAGGAGTTCATTACCGACCTAGGAGTTATTCCCAATGCGTCGGGCCCGATGACTCTCTTCTATGACAACACTGGAGCTATTGCCCTTGCCAAGGAGCCTAGGTTTCACAAGAAGACCAGGCATATGAAGCGTCGCTTCAACTCCATTCGTGAACATGTTCGAGATGGAGACATAGAGATTTGTAAAGTGCATACGGACTTGAATGTCACAGATCCGTTGACTAAACCTCTTCCACGTGCAAAGCATGATCAACACCAGAACTCTATGGGTGTTTGAGTCATCCCAATGTAACTAGGTTATTGACTCTAGTGCAAGTGGGAGACTATTGGAAATATGCCCTAGAGGCAATAATAAAATGGTTATTATTATATTTCCTTGTTCATGATAATGGTCTATTGTTCATGCTATTATTGTGTTATCCGAAAATCGTAATACATGTGTGAATACATAGACCACAACATGTCCCTAGTGAGCCTCTAGTTGACTAGCTCGTTGATCAATAGATGGTTACGGTTTCCTAACCATGGACATAGGATGTCATTGATAACGGGATCACATCATTAAGATAATGATGTGATGGACAAGACCCAATCCTAAGCATAGCACAAGATCGTGTAGTTCGTCTGCTAAAGCTTTTCTAATGTCGAGTATCCTTACCTTAGACCATGAGATTGTGCAACTCCCGGATATCATAAGGGTACTTTGGGTGTGCCAAATGTCACAATGTAACTGGGTGGCTATAAATGTACACTACGGGTATCCCCGAAAGTATCTGTTGGGTTGGCACGAATTGAGACTAGGATTTGTCACTCCGTATGACGGAGAGGTATCTCTGGGCCCACTCGGTAGGACATCATCATAATGAGCTCAGTGTGACCAAGGAGTTGATCACGGGATGATGTGTTACAGGAACAAGTAAATAGACTTGTCGTAACGAGATTGAACAAGGTATCGGTATACCGACGATCAAATCTCGGGCAAGTATCGTACCGATAGACAAAGGGAATTGTATACAGGATTGATTGAATCCTCGATATTGTGGTTGATCCGATGAGATTATCGTGGAGCATGTGGGAGCCAACATGGGTATCCAGATCCTGCTGTTGGTTATTGACCGGAGAGTTGTCTCAGTCATGTCTACGTGTCTCCCGAACCCGTAGGGACTACACACTTATGGTTCGGTGACGATAGAGTTGTAGAGATATTAGTATGCGGTTAACCGAAAGTTTTTTTGGAGTCCCGGATGAGATCCAGGACATCACGAGGAGTTCCGGAATGGTCCGGAGGTAAAGATTTATATATAGAAGTCCAGTTTCGGCCACCGGGAGAGCTTCGGGGGTCACCTGTATTGTACCGGGACCACCGGAAGGGTCCCGGGGGTCCATCGGGTGGGGCCACCTATCCCGGAGGGCCCCATGGGCTGAAGTGGTGTGGGAACCAGCCCCTGCTGGGCTGGTGCGCCCCACCCAAGGGCCCAAGGCACCTAGGGTTGGAAACCCTAGGGGGCCGTTGCCCCCCGAGGGGGCATGCGCCCCGTGGTTGGAAACCCTAAGGGGGCCGTTGCCCCCCGAGGGCCCCCCCTATAGATGGGATCTCCAAGGGGGCATGCGCCCCCCTAGCCCCTATATATAGTGGAGGGGAGGGAGGACAGCCGCACCCTATGCCCTGGCGCCTCCCTCTCCCTCCTGTGACACCCCTTCCTCCTTTAGTAGCGCTTGGCGAAGCCCTGCTGGAAACCTGCTGCTTCCACCACCATGCCATCGTGCTGCTGGATCTCCATCAACTTCTCCTCCCCCCCCTTACTGGATCAAGAAGGAGGAGACGTCTCCACTCCATATGTGTGTTGAATGCGGAGGTGCCGTCCGTTCGGCGCTAGGATCATCGGTGATTTGGATCACGACGAGTACGACTCCATCAACCCCGTTCTCTTGAACGCTTCCGCTCACGATCTACATGGGTATGTAGATCTACTCCTCTATCTCTCGTTGCTAGATGACTCCATTGATTGATCTTGGTGATGCGTAGAAAATTTTAAATTTCTGCTATGAGCTCCAACATTTATCCCTCTACATCATGTCATCTTGCCTAATGTGTTACTCTGTTCTTATGAACTTAATACTCTAGATGTATGATGGATAGCAGTCGATGTGTGGAGTAATAGTAGTAGATGCAGAATCGTTTCGGTCTACTTGTCGCGGACGTGATCCCTATATACATGATCATGCCTAGATATTCTCATAATTATGCATTTTTCTATCAATTGCTCGATAGTAATTTGTTTACCCACCGTAACACTTATGCTATCTTGGGAGAAGCTAGTAGTGAAACCTATGGCCCCCGGGTCTATTTTCCATCATATACGTTTCCAATCTATTTTATTCTGCAACCTTTATTTTCCAATTTATATCATAAAAATACCAAAAATATTTATCTTATTATCTCTATCAGATCTCACTCTCGTAAGTGACCGTGAAGGGATTGACAACCCCTTTATCGCGTTGGTTGCGAGGTTCTTATTTGTTTGTGTAGGTGCAAGGTGACTTGCGTGTAGTCTCCTGCTGGATTGATACCTTGGTTCTCAAAAACTGGGGGAAATACTTACGCAACTTTGCTGCATCACCCTTTCCACTTCAAGGGAAAACCAACGCAGTGCTCAAGAGGTAGAACGCGGTGACCATCTTCCCCAAATACCCTCACGTAGAGGGTCGCGTCGCTGTCAAACTTGAAGTCGAGGGCACACCGCCTGCCCAAGCCGCGTGCTCGGGCAAACGTCTGCCAGCTACGGGCCAGGGCTGCGTTGCCCGCGGCGGAGAGTTCCCCCGCGACCCACGAAGCCCTACTGCAGCAGCCATCCGCCTACAGCCAGAGACCGCCTAGACCCGTGGCTGGTAGTTCACCGGCGAAGAAGCGCGGGAGCTGAAGCCAGGTGCCAGCCGGGTTCTCCGACCACACGATGAACTCTGGCATCACCTCCACCTAATGGAAGCGCAACCGAGGAGGTCGCGCAAGATGGTGCGCCTCGCTTCATCGATGGGACTGACATGACCTGGGCGACTCCCGCCATGCGGGGAGGCGCCGCCGCTGTTGTGAGGGGCCACGGCGGGGGTCGCGGTGTGCTTGCGTGGGCGACCACGCCCCCTCTTGGGTGGTGGTGAGCCGAGCCCCTCCTGGCGGGCCTTGCCCTTCTTTGCGACTAAGAACCTCCTCGCTGGCCCCTCCTGGCGGGCCTTCCCCTTCTCCGCGGCCGAGAACCTCTTCACCTGCGCCATGAGTATCGCTGAAGCAAGGAAGAAGAAGGAGCAGGAGGAGCGAAGGAAGAGATGGGTGACGGGGCTCCGCTCCCCCTTCCCCTTTATAGCCAAGAGGAGGCCAACCGCCGGCCTCCATGATCTAAGGTAATAATGACCTCTTTCTGCATGCGGCAGGGACTCATCAAGTCAGGCAGTTGTCAAGGCAGTGTGGGGAAGCGGAGATGCACACGTCCAATCAACCGCCACACGTCAAACGAGGCCGCAGGCTGTTGGGGCCCGCGGCGCTCCGCACTTGTCCTTTGGCTTCGCCCCGAAGCCAAGTCCGAGCGCGCCTTGGGCCCGGGGGCTACTGTCGGCGTCCTTGGAACGGGGGCCCCCAGACTTGCCTGCCTGCGTCCCACAGCGTGGCTCCACCAGCGGCCCTATACGGCCCATCTTCACCAGTAAACACTCAAGACCCTCGTGAGGGGCCAAGCCTCGCGAGGCAGACGATGCAAGACCTCCTCGAGGGCGGCCTCACCAGGCTAGCTTGCGAGGGGCGGAGAGATCAAGGCAAGGGGCACCTCGCGAGGTTCCTGTGACGCAAGCCATGATGACCAAGGCCAAGCGGGCACCAGGTGGGCGCTAGCGTGCGGAGTGTCCTCGCTTCCTCTTTGGTGCTAAAGAAGCAAGCATAGGTGCGGAGTCCCTAGGCCTCAAGAAAAGGTTTCCATATCGGTGCAATGAGGCCAAGACCAACAGGATGCCAGGATGGAGGTCACCGTGGAGCCCAAGACGGCGTCATCACCAGAGCCTTTGACAGGCGAAGACCATCTTTTGTTAGGATAGCCTGTACTAGTTGTCCCCTTCAAACTAGCCGTTGTGGGATCCCTTCCCGCCTAATATTTGGGAAGAGGACCCGGGCCTCTATAAATAGGGCTAGCCACGACCTTAGAAGATAGGAGGATCCTCGACCGCATCAACTCACCAAGCACAAGAGCACCTCTCCTCAGGAGGTTGTTCTTCCCTTGTAACTGTTCATCCCAGCCTAAGAGGCAATCCACCACACCACACTGGAGTAGGGTATTACACCACATCGGTGGCCCGAACTAGTATAAATCTTGTGTCCCTTTGTTCTACGAGTTCGATGCGCCAAGCCTTGAGATTGCGCTGAGGGCGTGAGCTAGAGGGAGGAGTGATCTTCGTGCGCACCCCAGTGTTTGAACCTCAAGGGTTTTGCCAGAAAACGAAATCCGACATTAGGCATAGCCTTCTTGGGCTTGCTAGCAGAGGCCTTAGCAGTGGCAGCAACCACAGTAGAGTCTTCACTGAATTTCCTCACTGTCGTTTGCCAGTTTGCCCAGTTTAGCTTGATGCTTTGCCCATTCAGCAGGAAATTCCTCACCTCTTCTGATGCTAGAGGGATCAGCAACTTGGCCTGGTGCCAATGGAGGTCTTGGGCATGGAGGGTGTACAGCGAATTTCTTCATGTACTTGGGAGTCACATATCTGTACTCCCTTCATTCTCTGGCCCATCTCCTCTCTATCTTCTGAATGCGCACTTTGTGTTCATTCATCGTTTCACAAGGAGGAGTGCAGTACCTTGCATAGATGTCGTCAGGAATCTCAAATGCAGTGTTGGCTTCCAATTTTTTTCCCTCCTTTATGAGGTTTCTTGCCGTCAGCTATTTTCTTCAGCTGAGAGATCTGAGCAACAGAATTCTCTGAGGAGGTATGCAACTTTTCTTCGAGGAACGCTGCAAATGAGTTAAGTTGGTGTAAACCTAGTGATTTAGCAGTGGACATGAGTACCTGTGAATAGAGTATAGTTACGAAGAATTTGGAGAGGTCATATGTGTTCTCAGAAGTTTTTGCAAAAAGAACAAGTTTGAGGAATTTGACCAGATGTGTCTTGAGGAATTTCACTCAGCGTTCTTTGACTTAGGTTCCAGAGTTGTATAGATTGAAAATCCACACAATTGAGGAATCTTGAAGAAAAATGTTGCTTAGGGAAACAAATCAAGAACAGATGTTTGTATGAGGTGTTCAGAGTGTGAAGATTGAAGAATAAACACCTTTTGAAGATTTTGAAGAAATCACTGGAATCGATAAGGGCAGTAAAAGTAACTTTTAATTACCCTTGACGAAGAGCACGACGAACTGGGAATGTAGATTGGAAGCTCGTCGGTTCAGATTTTCCACGCCCTAACCTGGCTGAGGAAGTCAGCTACGGTGGCGGCGGAGTGAAGAAATCCGCGGCCGGTGCGAGTACGACGGCGACGAGGTCGAGGCAGTGAAGCTTTTCCTCACTGGCGACGATGGAAGTAGCGGCGGCGCAAGGTTTTGAGAGCTTGAGCGAGGGAGTGAGGTCGAGCGGCGTAAAAGTAGTATGAGGAGGGTGAGAGGTATTTATAGCCGAGGTGAATACTGCTCGTCTGAAGAAAATGGAAGAACGTGCCCCTGACCCTTATCATCCTTGTGACATGTGTCACCCACGTACAGAGAGGTGGAGATCGTGAGTGAATAGATAAGTATTGTCATGGGATGTGGAACAATTTACGCGGCAATAGCCGAAATCCAGATTAGAATATTTTAAAGTTTCATTCGCAGTTTCTTCAGCTGACAAGGACATAGTGAAGATTTTGAACGGGTTTCAAATAGAATGCACATGAATAATTTGTGAACGCACATGAAGAATTTGTGCATAGAGAGGGAAGGGTCCGATCACATTCACTTAGCAGAAAGATCAACTTGAAGAAATAGTTATAAGTGAATGTTGTAGAGGACATAAACTCATATATATATATATAGGTAAAATGTTTGGGGCACATAGGTAGGACGCGCGCATCCCCTGCGGCTCCCCACACCCGAAGCACCTCCTGCAGCGACCCCCCTTAGCCTCGCTGTCGCTCCCACCCGGACCCAGATGCATCCCCTGCAGCCGTCCCCTCCCCCTGGCCCGGACGAGCCTCCCACGGTTGGACCTCCAGAAGCAGAGCAGATCCCATGCTCCTGCAGGTCAACGGCGACTCCCGCGGAAGGTCAATCTCCACTGGCGCCCTTGCATCATCTCTTGCATCGCAAAAAATCTTTCTCCCCCTTAAACTGCCAGTGATGGCAGCGGTGTCGGGGCCAGTCCTGCTCGCCTCCTAACCAACCAGTGCCTCCCCATCCCTTCGGCCGACCTTCAGCTGGGTGAGGTGTCGAACTTCAGTTGGAGGAGGTCTCGACCTGCAGGTACGTATGCCTGAAAAGCTTGAACCTTACTGTGGATACTTGGTCTTCTACAAACAGTTGGGATTAGAAGAATACATGCAGTCACAAATTGTCATCAATGGTGGTGTCTTATTTCAGGGGACGATCTTACTAAAAGATTGATATGAGCTCAAGCGCGTTAGCTAGCTAGGCTTTGAGCACCATCTCCATGGATCGATCGCCCTGACTGAATGACCCAACCACGTTAATCAATAGGAAAAAGGTGAGAGAGAGAGAGTCTGGGTTACATACAGTGTACATTAGCTCTGGCAGAGAAAATTTATGTTCCAATTATTGCATCGTTGTGCTAGCTAACACAAGTTATTATTCAGTGATTTCCACAAACACTTCACCTGGAATTATTGACTTGCAGCTTGTTGCGTCTGCCGCTGCTGCCGAGGTCCACCACATACAACCGACGCTGTGGCAACCACCCGCCACCATTGTCTATTGCCGATGCGTGCAACCACGTCCAGCCGCCCACTGGACGTGGGCACAGAGGAAGATCCACGCTGAGGGAGCTCGAGCTACACCAGCCGCAGCCGCTTCCCCTGCAGGTTGTACACCCCACCGACCACACCATCTTCTTCTCCTCCTCCTCTATTCTCTTGCCTCTTTGCTTCTGTAGTTCAAGATTTTTTAAAAAGGTTGGTATTTTTGCTCTCTGTAATGTTCAAAAGTTTGGTACTATAATTTTTTCGGATATGCAAAGATGTAATATCAGCAAGGTTGGACTATGTTAAAGTAAGATATTACCAAACAAGAAAAAAGAGAAATTCTGGTCTATGATTTCCCACTATATTTGCCCCAACTTGTGTTCTGAATTCATTTGAAAAATCTAGAAGTTCAATGATATAAAATATATAAGTTCTGACTCCACAAGATGTATGTTTGGACAATAAAAACAATAGTTAAATGAACCCACCAGCAGAGTAAAAAAGAACCTATAAATTTGCATTATGGAGTTACAAAAATCCATTAAGGAATGCAGTTTTGTTTATCCATTTGCCAGATTTCATAAAATGTGGCAATTGCTAACATGATTCGGACAGACTTAAGCATAGATACGAGTGAGAAACTCTCATCGTAGTCAACACCTTGAACTTGTCGAAAACCTTTTTGCAACAATTCTAGCTTTGTAGACAGTAACACTACTATCAGTGTCCGTCTTCCTCTTGAAGATCCATTTAATCTCAATGGCTCGCCGATCAATGGGAAAGTCAATCAAAGTCCATACTTTGTTCTCATACATGGATCTCATCTCAGATTTCATGGCCTCAAGCCATTTCGCGGAATCTGGGCTCATCATCGCTTCCTCATAGTTCGTAGGCTCGTCATGGTCAAGTAACATGACCTCCAGAATAGGATTACCGTACCACTCTGTGCGGATCTCACTCTGGTTTACCTACGAGGTTCGGTAGTAACTTGATCTGAAGTTACATGATCATCATCATTAGCTTCCTCACTAATTTGTGTAGTAGTCACAGGAACAGATTTCTGTGATGAACTACTTTCCAATAAGGGAGCAGGTACAGTTACTTCATCAAGTTCTACTTTCCTCCCACTCACTTCTTTCGAGAGAAACTCCTTCTCTAGAAAGGATCCATTCCCAGCAATGAATATCTTGCCTTCGGATCTGTGATAGAAGGTGTACCCAACATTTTCTTTTGGGTATCCTATGAAGATGCACTTCTCCGATTTGGGTTTGAGCTTATCAGGTTGAAACTTTTTCACATAAGCATTGCAACCTCAAACTTTAAGAAACGACAGCTTAGGTTTCTTGCCAAACCATAGTTCATACGGTGTCGTCTCAACGGATTTAGATGGTACCCTATTTAATGTGAATGTAGCTGTCTCTAATGCATAACCCCAAAACGCTAGTGGTAAATCGGTAAGAGACATCATAGGTCGCACCATATCTAATAAAGTATGGTTACGACGTTCGGACACACCATTACACTGTGGTGTTCCAGGTGGTGTGAGTAGTGAAACTATTTCACATTTTTTTAACTGAAGGCCAAACTCGTAACTCAAATATTTTACTTCTGCGATCATATCATAGAAACTTTTATTTTTGTTACGATGATTCTCCACTTCACTCTGAAATTCTTTGAACTTTTCAAATGTTTTAGACTTGTGTTTCATCAAGTAGATATACTCATATCTGCTCAAATCATCTATGAAGATCAGAAAATAATGATACCTGCCGCGAGCCTCAATATTCATTGGACCACATACATCAGTATGTATGATTTCCAACAAATCTGTTGCTCGCCCCATTGTTCCGGAGAACGGAGTCTTAGTCATCTTGCCCCTGAGGCATGGTTCACAAGCATCAAGTGATTCCAAAAGCCCATCAGCATGGATTTTCTTCATGCGCTTTACACCAATATAACCTAAACGGCAGTGCCACAAATAAGTTGCACTATCATTATTAACTTAGCATCTTTTGGCTTTCAATATTATGAAAATGTGTATCACCACAATCGAGATCCAACAAACCATTTTCATTGGGTGTATGACCATAGATGGTTTTATTCATGTAAACAGAACAACAATTATTCTCTAACTTACATGAATAACCGTATTGGAATAAACATGATCCAATCATATTCATGCTCAATGCAAACATTAAATAACATTTATTTTAGGTTTAAAGTATAGAGAGTGTGCGATGATGATCATATCAATCTTGGAACCATTTCCAATACACATCGTCACTTCACCCTTAACTAGTCTCTGTTCATTCTGCAACTCCCGTTTCGAGTTACTATTCTTAGCAACTCAACTAGTATCAAATACTGAGGGGTTACCATAAACACTAGTAAAGTAGACATCAATAACATGTATATCAAATATACCTATGTTCACTTTGCCATCCTTCTTATCCGCCAATTACTTGGGGTAGTTCCGCTTCCAGTGACCAGTCCCTTTGCAGTAAGCACTCAGTTTCAGGCTTAGGTCCAGACTTGGGTTTTTCACTTGAGCAGCAACTTGCTTGCCATTCTTCTTGAAGTTCCCTTTTCTTCCCTTTGTCCCTTTACTTGAAACTAGTGGTTTTGTTAACCATCAACACTTGATGCTTTTTTTGATTTCTAACTTCGTCGATTTCAGCATCACGGAGAGCTTGGGAATCGTTTCCGTTATCCCTTGCATATTATAGTTCATCACAAGTTCTACTAACTTGGTGATGGTGACTAGAGAACTCTGTCAATCACTATTTTATCTGGAAGATTAACTCCCACTTGATTCAAGAGATTGTAGTACCCAGACAATCTGAGCACATGCTCATTGCTTGAGCTATTCTCCTCCATCTTTTAGCTATAGAACTTGTTGGAGACTTCATATCTCTCAACTCGGGTATTTGCTTGAAATATTAACTTCAACTCCTGGAACATCTCATATGGTCCATGATGTTCAAAACGTCTTTGAAGTCCCGATTCTATGCCGTTTAAGCATGGTGCACTAAACTATCAAGTAGTCATCATATTGAGCTAGCCAAACGTTCATAACATCTGCATCTGCTCCTGCAATAGGTTTGTCACCTAGCGGTGCATCAAGGACATAATTCTTCCATGCAGCAATCAGGATAAACCTCGGATCACGGATCCAATCTGCATCATTGCTACTAACATCTTTCAACTTAGTTTTCTCTAGGAACATATCAAAAATAAAACAGGGGAGCTAAACGCGAGCTATTGATCTGGAACATAGATATGCTAATACTACCAAGACTAAGTTCATGATAAATTAAAGTTCAATTAATCATATTACTTAAGAACTCCCACTTAGATAGACATCCATCTAATCATCTAAGTGACCACGTGATCCAAATCAACTAAACCATAACCGATCATCACGTGAAATGGAGTAGTTTTCAATGGTGAACATCACTATGTTGATCATATCTACTATATGATTCATGCTCGACCATTCAGTCTCAGTGTCCCGAGGCCATATCTGCATATGCTAGGCTCGTCAAGTTTAACCTGAGTATTCTGCGTGTGCTAAACTGCCTTGCACCCGTTGTAGATGGACGTAGAGCTTATCACACTCGATCATCACGTGGTGTCTGGGCACGACGAACTTTGGCAATGGTGCATACTCAGGGAGAACACTTTTATCTTGAAATTTAGTGAGAGATCATCTTATAATGCTACCGTCAATCAAAGCAAGATAAGATGCATAAAAGATAAACATGACATGCAATCAATATAAGTGATATGATATGGCCATCATCATCTTGTGCTTGTGATCTCCATCTCCGAAGCACCGTCATGATCACCATCATCACTGGCGCGACACCTTGATCTCCATCGTAGCATCGTTGTCGTCTCGCCAATCTTATGCTTCTACGACTATTGCTACCGCTTAGTGATAAAGTAAAGCATTACAGGGCGACTGCATTGCATACAATAAAGCGACAACCATATGGCTCCTGCCAGTTGCCGATAACTCGGTTACAAAACATGATCATCTCATACAATAAAATTTAGCATCATGCTTTGACCATATCACATCACAACATGCCCTGCAAAAACAAGTTAGACATCCTCTACTTTGTTGTTGCAAGTTTTACGTGGCTGCTACGGGCTGAGCAAGACCCGTTCTTATCTACGCATCAAAACCACAACGATAGTTTGTCAAGTTATTGCTATTTTAACCTTCTAAAGGACCGGGCATAGCCACACTCGGTTCAACTAAAGTTGGAGAAACTGACACCTGCTAGTCACCTATGTGCATAGCACGGCGGTAAAACCAGTCTCACGTAAGCGTACGCGTAATGTCGGTCCGGGCCGCTTCATCCAACAATACCGCCGAACCAAAGTGTGACATTCTAGTAAGCAGTATGACTTATATCGCCCACAACTCACTTGTGTTCTACTCATGCATATTACATCAACGCATGAAACCTGGCTCGGATGCCACTGTTGGGGAACGTAGTAATTTCAAAAACCTATGCACACGCAAGATCATGGTGATGCATAGCAAAGAGAGGGGAGAGTGTGTCCACGTACCCTCGTAGAACGAAAGTGGAAGTGTTAGCACAACGCGGTTGATGTAGTCGTACGTCTTCACGATCCGACCGATCAAGTACCGAACGCACGGCACCTCCGAGTTCTGCAGACGTTCAACTCGATGACGTCCCTCGAACTCCGATCTAGCCGAGTGTTGAGGGAGAGTTTCGTCAGCACGATGGCGTGGTGACGATGATGATGTTCTACCAACGCAGGGCTTCGCCTAAGCACCGCTACAATATGACTGAGGTGGATTATGGTGGAAGGGGGCACCGCACACGGCTAAGAGATCAAGAGATCAATTGTTGTCCCTATGGGGTGCCCCCTGGCCACGTATATAAAGAAGTGGAGGAGGGGAGGGGCCGGCCCTCTCTATGGCGCACCCTAGGGGAGTCCTACTCCCACCGGGAGTAGGATTCCCCCTTTCCTAGTAGAACTAGGATCCCTTCCATGTAGTAGGAGTAGGAGAGAAGGAAAGGGAAGGAAAAAGGAGAAGGAAGGAAGGGGGCGCCCCCCTCCCTAGTCCAATTCGGACCAGCCCATGGGGAGGGGTGCGGCCACCCTTTGAGGTCTTTCTCTCCTTTCCCGTATGGCCCATTAAGGCCCAATACGAATTACCGTAACTCCCTAGTACTCCCAAAAATACATGAATCACTCGGAACCTTTCCGATGTCCGAATATAGTCGTCCAATATATCGATCTTTACGTCTTGACCATTTCGAGACTCCTCGTCATGTCCCCGATCTCATCCGGGACTCCGAACTCCTTCGGTACATAAAAACACATAAACTCATAATATAACCGTCATCGAACTTTAAGCGTGCGGACCCTACGGGTTCGAGAACTATGTAGACATGACCGAGACACGTCTCGGTCAATAACCGATAGCGGAACCTGGATGCTCATATTGGCTCCTACATATTCTACGAAGATCTTTATCGGTCAAACCGCATAACAACATACGTTGTTCCCTTTGTCATCGGTATGTTACTTGCCCGAGATTCATTCGTAGGTATCTCAATACCTAGTTCAATCTCGTTACCGGCAAGTCTGTTTACTCGTTCCGTAATACATCATCCCGCAACTAGCTCATTAGTTGCAATGCTTGCAAGGCTTAAGTGATGTGTATTACCGAGAGGGCCCAGAGATACCTCTCCGACAATCGGAGTGACAAATCCTAATGTCGAAATACGCCAACCCAACAAGTACCTTCGGAGACACCTGTAGAGCACCTTTATAATCACCCAGTTACGTTGTGACGTTTGGTAGCACATCGAAGTGTTCCTCCGGTAAACGGGAGTTGCATAATCTTATAGTCATAGGAACATGTATACGTCATGAAGAAAGCAATAGCAACAAACTAAATGATCAAGTGCTAAGCTAACGGAATGGGTCAAGTCAATCACATCATTCTCCTAATGATGTGATCCCGTTAATCAAATGACAACTCATGTCTATGGTTAGGAAACATAACCATTTTTGATCAACGAGCTAGTCAAGTAGAGGCATAATAGTGACACTCTGTTTGTCTATGTATTCACACATGTATTATGTTTCCGGTTAATGCAATTCTAGCATGAATAATAAACATTTATCATGATATAAGGAAATAAATAATAACTTTATTATTGCCTCTAGGGCATATTTCCTTCAACCACCGTGTATGAATCCGGGTGAGAGGAGGTTACGTCACGTTTGGGTGAAATTACAAACCTACCCCTATCGAGACCTATAGAAATCCAGCAGATAGGCTTTGCGTGGCAGGGATAGGCAGTAGTGATTTCCATCTCGCAGATTTTGGTTTCGGACGGTTACTGCAACTTTCCCCGCTTCGTTCAAATTTTGCAGAGTGCACGTTTACCGTGCCAACTCAATTCGAATCCCATTTGTATTCTATATTTTTTCAGGCGGGACCCATTTTCAATTGGAATTACATTCTATATACATCATTTTTTATATATACTTTCAAAAGCACAACAAAGAATTCTGCTCCTTTATATGTATAATATGATTTACAAATACAATGATCTCGAAATCTTAAGATTGAATTTGAAGAAATTTAACCAAATTATGTTCTACTAAATGTATGGATCAGTAATATCTACATATTAAATAACATAGATGTGCGTGAATTCATATGAGTATGCATGTTTGATAGATCAATTTTGGTTCGAGTATGGATTACATGTATCATCATCTCGAATTCAAATATTTGAATCCCTTTTTTGTTCACTCCTTTCACGCCCATCTCTCTCGCATGCATGCTCCTTCAGGTAGCTATCACTCTCTTTTCTCCAGCTCACCCGCACGCTCACTTCATGTTTCTCCTATCCTCGCAAACATGGTCTCTCGACGTCTCCCTTGAGAAGTGTCACACTCTCCCTATCATTATACATTACAGGTTTTCATTATCTCTCACGTCTCTACTGTTCTCTGGTATCACTCGGTACCTAAGCTTTCTTTTTCACCGCCACACACACAGTCTCCACTCGTCTTTCACTTTGTCTTTCTCTCTATGGGATTCTCTCACACACCCTATATGTCTCTACATATGACTCATACCACTAAAATTACTCTCTCTCTCTCCTGTAGACACAACATTTGTTGCGGTCTCCTTTTCGTCTCCATCCCAGACTGACATTATTCATTTGTTTACCGATCAGACAACCCCGACTACCGTCTCTCTCTCTCTCTCTCACAGACACACACACAACTCCTGCTTCCACTCCCCTTCCCGACTACCGTCTCTCTTCTCACACACAAAACTCTCGCTTTCGCACCCCGACTCGTATTTCTCTCACAAACATTTATCGACTAGCTAGCCTCTAGATAGGTTTATACACCCGCACACTCGTGCTTCCACCATCGCATACATGTCTCTCTCCCGCTCCTTGTATCTATGTAGATTTTTCTTCCCTTCTTGAGACACGCCCTCTCGATCGTGCACACACACACTATCGCCTCATTTTAAGCTGATACCTATCGCACACACACTCCTTGTGTCTTTGTCACACATGCACTCCGTCCTCCTCCACTCTCCCTCTCTCTCACACACACATGGGCTTTTTGCAACAACTAGCAAGATGCCCATGCGTTGCACGGAACATCAAGATGCATTTGTATGAGTAGTTTATCTTATGGGGGAAAATGATGAACGAGGGAAGGCCTTATTTGCAAATGTGGAGAGGGGTGTGGGTATCTTTTTGCAAAATTGCCATAGTTTCCTTCCTATCCGTCAGATATAGGTCGGACGGCCTATATTGCAGGATGGCAGGCACACGATCATCACTGACAATGCTTTTTATAAGAGTAGGGATAAAAAATAGAGTTGGTGATGATGGTGGGCCTGCCATCCTATAATGTAGGTCGTCTGATTTATATCTGACGGATAGGAAGGATAATATGACAATTTACCCGCACTCTTCACCACATTTGCAGATAAGGCCTTCCCTCGTTCATCCTTTTCTCCCACAAGATCTTGATGTTCCGTGCAACGCACAGACATCTTGCTAGTAAGAGTAGAACTTAGACATATACCACTTCTTGAATCTTGAAACCAACAACATTCCTCCCTTCATCAAAACCGCCAAAGGAATATATTTTGAGTGAAACATAACATATTTTTAGTGATATACGTATTTCAAAACTAGACTTTTTTTCCTATCAAATCGGTGAATATGTATTAATCTACTTTGATCGTGTGGCAACGCATTGGCACATTGCTAGTAGTTATTATAATTTTTTGGACACCAGACAAATGGTGGAGTACATATACGAAGAGAAGAGCCGCACGCACGCAGTCAGCCTCTCGCTGTCTCGCACACATGAGTGTTGCATAAAGGCGATGTTAACAAATAAACCCTAAAACCCTAGCTGCACAATTGCTGCATTCGCGGGTACCGGGTACGTGGTGGAGCACCTTTGTATGAGTAGTCAGCTCGCCTGATAATTTGATCCGTTGGAGTTGATGGTCGGGACCATAGGTGAACGACTTGGAGCGCGGTGGATCGCCAGTTGCCACAGATGGAGTGGCCATGTTTAAAATATCGTTTTTAGCGGGGTTAATTTAATCTGCATGCATGACTCTCCTCCCCCACGCTCATCCAATCCGTTGTGACCAGCAATATTTCCACCCCTTCGCTCCCCCGTAATTTACTCCAACAAATATGCCCAGATAGTTGTTACTTAACTGCAGGTGCATTGGGTCACTGACATATGGGCCCAACAGGGATCTGGCCCACATGTCAGTGATGCAACTGGACCTGCAGTTAAGTCAGTGAAGCTCAGTCCATATCTTACATAGGTGTGCCATAGCTCGCTATAAATACTGTGCCTCCCACAACATCGCTATCTCCTCCCCCTCACGTTCACGTTCATCGCTATCTCCTCCCCCCTCTCACGTCGACCACCATGGCATCGCCCCTCCCAACCCCTAGGAGCGGCGGAGAAGAAGGCCGAGGAAGAGAAGCGCACCATGGAACAAGCTGCCTGGGAGGCCTATGTCGCGTCCGAGAGAGTCAGGCAATTGGCTCTTTGGCAGAAGGCTCATGCGAGGGCCGTGAGGGTGGCGGAGGACGCCCGTGCCGACGCCCTGAGTGCTGTCGGGCCCAAGCGCCTCATCTACGCTTGGCGGTACGTGGACCGGGTGCACGTTTCCAGCAAGGAGGAGTACCTGTTGGCGCCGGATCACCACACCGGTGAGATCGCGCTCGCCCGCCGGCAAGCCGCCAATCAGCACCTCACGAGTTGCAAGGCTGAGGAAGAGGCGTTGTGTCGGTGTGCTGGGAAACGGCCACGCACCAGGGCACTCATGGCGCGCCGAAAGCGCTCCTACGAGCGCCGTGGCTTTTAGGAGGAGTATAATTTTTGTTTCGTAAGGCGATCTCATTAGTTTTGGGACATAAATGATAAATCTCGAACGTTCAGGAATTTTTAGCGTCCTTAATTAAGTATGGTAAAGGGAAAGTTTGGAAACCTTGTGTATTCGTATGCATTTTGCAAGTACGTGCATATAGCACAAACTTTACTATATACTATCGCACTACACGTCTCTCTCGATATATGCTTGCAGACTGTGCTACTCCCTCCGTCCAGGTCAATAAGTCATCTTTGGTTGTGCACCGTGACGAAGAAGGAGGGAAGACTTATACACCTAGACGGAGGGAGTACTACTATTACTTATGTACTCCCTCCGTCCGGGTTTGTTAGGCCTCTCATCATCACAAGCATGTCCCCTTTTATAAGCCCCGCGTTGGAAAGGTGCATGCATGCAACCATTTCATTGGTTGTATTGAAAGCTATTGTTGTTGGTTCCATGGCTGAAAAGTTAATACACTTCATGTGTGCTTTTTCATTGGCTGCATGCATGTGAGAGAGTGCATTGGGAGTGGAATGGAAGAATTAATGTGAGCAAATTACTATGTGTCTTGGTCTAAGAGAAGTTGTCTTTAGGCCTAATAAACCCGGACGGAGGGAGTACGTGCAAATGCACGTTTTAACATTACGATGCGGTCTTTGTAAAAGTAGAAAAACAGAACTAGTCAAGCTTGTGAAACGATTCAATGCAAAACAAATGCAAAAATGCTCGTTTGATTGTTTACTTTTAGCTTCCTTCTCTGTGGTTATTTCTCTGTCGTACTTTGTACGGAGTATCTCATTGGTTGGAAAGGCATGCAAATTCCCAAACCACTTCCTACACCCTGTATTGAATTTTTTGCCTAACAAGTTGTGCCGTGCAATTGGAATTCCAACTTGAGTACTACTACTAGTAGGAGTACCAGGGGCCAGTTCTTTTAGGCTTCTAGATTAGTAATCCCATAACTACTACCTCCGTCCTGGTTTATTGGTCCCCATTGTAATCCGTGTCAAATTTGATCATAGATTTAACTAATGAAATGTTAGTGCATGTCACATTGTAACGCCCTCAATGCGGCTATATCTCCTACGTGTCGAAGCACGACTTAGAGGCATAACCGCATTGAAAGCAATGTTGCAAGTGAGGTAATCTTCACACAACCCATGTAATACATAAGGGAAAGAGATACATAGTTGGCTTACAATCGCCACTTCACACAAATACATGAATAAAGCATTACATCATCCAAGTACAATCAAGGTCCGACTACGGAACCAAAATAAAAGAAGAACCCCAAATGCGACACAGTCCCGATCGACCCCAACTGGGCTCCACTACTGATCAACTAAAACGCAACAACAGAAAGGGCAAGATCTTCATCGAGATCCACCTTGAGCTTGGTTGCGTCATCTGCACAGACTCATCGGCACCTGCAAGCTGGTTTGGAAGTATCTGTGAGCCAGAGGGACTCAGCAATCTCGCACCCTCGCGATCAAGACTATTTAAGCTTATGGGTAAGGTAAGGTATGAGGTGGAGCTGCAGCAAGCGACTAGCATATATGGTGGCTAACATACGCAAATGAGAGCGAGAAGAAAAGGCAAAGCACGATCGATAAACTGTGATCAAGAAGTGATCCTAAAACAACCTATGTCAAGCATAACTCCAACACCGTGTTCACTTCCCGGACTCCGCCGGAAAGAGACCATCACGGTAACACATGCTGTTGATTCATTTTAATTAAGGTCAAATTCAGGTTTTCTACAACCGGACGTTAACAAATTCCCATCTGCCCATAACCACGGGCACGGCTTTCGAAAGTTCAAATCCCTACAGGGGTGTCCCAACTTAGCCAATGACAAGCTCTCATGGTCAACGAAGGAATAGACCTCCTCCCGAGACATTCCGATTAGGCTCGGTATCCCGGTTCTACAAGACATTTTGACTGGGTAAAACTAAACCAGCAACACCGCCCGAATGTGCCGACAAATCCCGATAGGAGCTGCACATATCTCTTTCTCAGGGCACACTGGATCGTCCAAACTTCCGGTAGGCCAGCCCAGAGTTGCCCCTGGTGGCCACCGGCGGCTGACAAGTTGGGCCAACACTCAGAGGAGCACTGTCCCGGGGGGGGGGGGTAAAATAATGATGACCCTCAGGAGTGCGACTCCCAAGGGAAATGAAGAGGCTAGGTGGAAAATGGTAAAACCAATGTTGGGCATTGCTGGAGGAGCTTTACTTAAGGCGAACTGTCAAGGGGTACCCATTATTACCCAACCACTTAAGGAACGCAAAATCCGGGAACATAACGCCGATATGACGGAAACTAGGGCGGCAAGAATGGAACAAAACACCAGGCATAAGGCCGAGCCTTCCACCCTTTACCAAGTATATAGATGCATTAAGTTAATAAGATATATAGTGGTATCCCAACAAGTAAGCATGTTCCATAAAGGAACGACATCTCCATGTTCCAACAAGGAACAAACTTCAATCTTCACCTGCAACTAACAACGCTACAAGAGGGGCTGAGCAAAAGAGCGAGCATCTAGCAAAGCAAAGATAGTAGTGATTTCGAGGGTATGGTCATCTTGCCTGAAAACCCGCAAGGAAGAAGAACGAGTCCATGAAGAAGACAAACGGACGTAGACGAACGGGTCCTCACAAACGCGATGTAACCGGAACCAACCCGAAGAAGCAAACACCAGAAAGAAGCACACAACATAGTAAAGAACCAACACATGAATATGGCATGATATGCGGGATGCGGTATGCGATGCATATGCATTATTGGACAAGGAATGCATGAACCTGGCCTCAACATGGAAATCCAAGTGTGCCACTGGAAAGATGAGATGAAATCGCTTGAAAATGATATAAAGAACGTCGGAATCAGAGTTACGGTTTGGAAATGGCAAGCGATTCAAATATGACCACGTTCTGCGACTTACAGCAAGTAGTCATCTAAATGCAACAAGATGAACATGCTACGACACCCAAACAAGACAACAAAATACATGGCAGGGATGCATTCATGATGCTTAACAAAAGATGAACACTGAGCTACGGCCAATTCATCCATTAACAGGTTCAAACAAGCATGGAAAAAATGCATATGGTAAACAGATCTCAGACTTAGTGAAATTAACACTTGTTTGGAATTTCAGATCAGGTAGCACACTTTGAAGCAACAAAACTACATGCTACAGGACCTGAACATGGCAACGTAAAGCATGGCATGGAACTACTCAAAGAGCTTAACAAAAGTCCCTTAGTGACCTTGAGCCAAAAGGGATCAGAAAATACAATTGCAAGCATGTGAACATGGCAAAAACATAATCAGATCACAGACTTTGTGAAAACTGGAGCATGCTGAAACAGATATCAAGTAGGCATGTTTACGAGCCCGATGCACTCACTACAGAGCAAGTCATGATAAACTAAGCTTACACCCATCAAGAATACACAAAATGCAAGCTATACATGGCAAGAACAATAGCATAGCATGCACGGATCAACTACAACATCCTCGACAAAATCGCTAACAAGTAGACAATCTGCCGAGATTCACGAAATGACAAAAGTAGAGCTCGATTGACTCAAGCTAGGGTGATCCATAATTGCAAACAAAGACATGGATGGATAGAGCACTATAAGATCAACAAAACATCCTTACTGATCATCCTCAAAAGAGGCACGGATCACTAGGAAACAACATGAACATATGGCATAATGAGATAAACAGGTCAAGGACTTAGTGGAAATGCTAAGTCCCTGAAATCAGCATTACCAAGTGCACCACTTTGCAAGCTTGTGCTAGTCACCACACACATCACAAAAATACATGGGTTGCACCTCTAGAAAGATGGCAAAACCCTTAACAAAACATATGTAGAGCTCAGGGGCATATCATGCACACGATAATCATGGCAAAAATGACAAATATCTAAATGGAGCAGCAGATCTGGCAATTGTCTCAAGTAGCACTCTTCTAACAGCATTTAGGGCATCAAGATGAACTCAAATGAAAATGATTCAATGAGATGAAATGATGTGCTCTCTGAGACGAACATTTTGATATGCTATATGCATGAATCGTAGCAACGGATGCAAAGTTACGATGCGATGAACCTGGGCATATGAAACTGGGAATTTCGAGGACTTAGTAGAAATTGGACTTCTCCGAGAAAGTCAACCCGGGACAGAGTCGTGCGGGACGGAGGGATCCGGATCTGGACGGGGCGTTTGGTTGAGGGGAGGGGTGGATCAGATCCACTCCGAGTGGATCCGACCGAAGTCTACTCCGGCGAACTCCGCGAGCTCCGACGAGGGGCGATTCGGGCTCCGGCGAGTGAACGAAGTCGACGAGGAGGTCCGGCGATGCCCGCGGGCTACGGGCGGCGCGGGGCGCCACGCCGGCGACGAGGAAGCTTGGCGGTGGGGCGGAGCTGGCCGGAGATGATGTGGGCGGCGCACGGCAGTTCCGGCGAGGGTGAGGCGCGGTGGCGCGTGACGGCCGGCGGCGAAGCCACGCGGGCGCGGGCGGTGGCTCGGGCGCCAGGCGGCGGCGCGGTGTACCGGGCCGGGGGGGCGGATCTAGGCCTCCCGGGCCCGCGCGGGAGAGGCGGCGAGGCAGGCCAGGTGGCGGCGCGCAGTAGGCTGGCGGCGGTGGCGGGGTGACGAGCGGACATGTCCGTCCGGCGAGGATGTGTCCAACGGCGCGGAGGGAGTTGGATCTAGGGTTTAGGGTAGGAAAAATCCGAAAATTTCGGGGGAGACACATATTTATAGGTAGAGGGAGCTAGGAGAGTCCAAATGAGGTGTGGTTTTCGGCCACGCGATCGTGATCGAACGACCGAGATGATGGAGGAGGTTTAGGTGGGTTTTGGGCCACTTTGGAAGGGTGTTGGGCTGCAACACACACGAGGTCTCTTCGGCCCCTCGGTTAACCGTTGGAGTATCAAACGAAGTCCAAATGGCACGAAAATTGACAGGCGGTCTACCGGTAGTAAACCAAGGCCGCTTGGCAAGTCTCGGTCCAATCCGGAAATGTTTAACCCCCACACACGAAAAAAGGTAGAAAAGAGCACCGGAGGAGAACGGAGCGCTGGATTGCAAAATGGACAACGGGGAAAATGCTCGGATGCATAAGATGAACAAGTATGCAGATGAAATGCACATGATGACATGATATGCAATGCATGACACGCAAGCAATGACAAGGTAACAACAACGAATAACTGGAGGACACGTGGCACATCGGTCTCGGGGCGTTACAACACTCCACCACTACGAAAGGATCTCGTCCCGAGATCTAGAATGGCACCGGAGGGAAAACGGAAGAGAAGAGAGGTGAGGTAAAGCTAAGTTGCTTCTTTGACAAACGAGTGAAACCACGAACCTTGAAGAGGTTGAACACATTGGAAGAAAGGATACAACGGAGATGAACAAAGTTGAAGCTTTCCGTTTGAAAAAGAAAGTAATTGAATAGAACTTGATTAAGTGATAGAACTTGAAAAGAGGGCACGACACTCCGGTTAAATGGATAAGCACGACAAGAGCATGGTCCTAACACATTCGAGATGACGGGTTGAAAAGATGAGCATCACAATGCCTCCGGAACAAAAGTAAGAATGGGATGAAGTGAACGAAGGGAAAACAAGGTCTTGAGGGAGCAAGTTTACAACAAAAGCTAGAATGGAGTTGTTGGAAAAACCAACAACGAAAAGAATAAGTTTGATATGGTCTTATGGAATACATCTCGAATTATGAGGTGACAACCTGCCACTCACGGAAAAAGAATTGTATTGGAATGAACAAGGAGACGAGAAAATAGTTCACCGGGAGGATAAAGAAGAGCTTGGATCATTTATGAGCACCATAGATAGCAACAGTCCTTAGGGATGGCTTTAGGTGAAATATAACCCAAGAAAATTCCAACCAATAGGTTGATGGATTTAAAATATCCCAATCTTGACAGCATGTGAATCATGAAAAACATGAACTCAAATTATCAAGAATGACATAATACCACCTCCAATGATACGATAGACAGAAATGCACTCCGGATTGCAAGATGAAGAAACTTAAGCTCCTTAGAAAAGAATCTTGATGAACGCTTCGAGAAGGAAATAAATCCTTGATGAACCATCATGTATAGCCTCCAAGAAGAAACTCCGGTAACGAAAGGATGATCAAACGGAAGGAAAAAGAAGTTGAAAACACAAGGTGAATCCTTGTAAAGATTTAGATGAATCTCCGTGATAATATAATTGCGAGAACTTGGAGTCCGGGAAAAAGAGAATATGACACAATTTAGATCAAGAATTTGATGAGCCTCCGGAATAGGGAATTAATCACTTGGATGAAACAAGAATAAGAATTATATTAAGCGTATCCTTCACCAGTTAAATTGATGACAATCAACGGATTTGGCACACTACTTATTCTCGTAGCAAGGATTAAGAGAGATATAGCGCCAACTTGGGAAGGTCTTCTTTCAACCACAGGTAGGATTGACAACGAATGAATTGATAAGGAAGAGAAACCTAGAAGAACCACCATAAGAAATGAAAATGAACGAAGATACTTGAGATAATTTAGATACAACTGAAACGAAGAGATCACGCGCTGATTAAAGAATATTGAATGATGCACCGGTGAGATTGGAGAATGATAACTGACAGCTGAGAATGAATAAATCTGAATTGATGGACTCCGGATAGCAAACTGAGAAGACTCTTGAATTACTCCGGATAGGTGAAAAGAATTCTCGCGATCAAAACAATTACGAGAGGATGGCAACAAGCTAGAATCACGAATCTTGAAGAGAACGGATAAGATATGGAGGCAAAATCTTCTTCGGTCTTCAATTGATGAGGAAGACGACGAGAAACACCACCGTGAATTATTGAGAAACTCCGGAATAAAGAAGAATAGGCAAGTTGAACCAATGATGAAAAAAATTGACAGATCTTGGAGAAAACATTTGACTGATGAAAACTTCATTCTTACATCAAACTTCGAAATGGATTTGAGAATAACTCCAGTAGAAATTAGAAGAGTCAGGTAAGATCCTGGGAAGAGACCTGTGGGTTAGGGCCCACTCAAAAGAAAACACCGTTGAAATGATTAGAAGGAGAGATTGCACTGGTTGAGTTAAATAGCTTGAATGAGATAAACATCCTCAAAATAGGATTAACGGATATTGAATGACAAGACGATCCTTCTGAGATATCTTGAGCACTCTGGAACAAATGAATAGCGAGAAATGAATGGTTATGAGGTGCACCGGCATGAGAAAAGCATTTGAAATACAGAAAAGAATATGATCGACACTGAAAGCTTGAATTGGATCCACCGGAGAAGATAAAAGAACAAGGAATGATAAACTGGAAGCTCCGTTAGCATCTTCCTGAGAATCACCAGATAAGAACATTGACGGAAAAGAATGGAGAGACTTCATATGAATAAAAGGATACATGATTAAGAATTTTGAGTCCTTGAAGAAACAAGGGAGGGAGGGTGGGAAAACAAAGACAACTTGGGATGGACGAACGAACACCGTTGAGAAAGCTGAGATTGGATCTTGCGGATGTTGAAACGTTCAGATCCACTTGAAGAGAAGCACACTGGTTGAAAAGGATTGACAAGACAATCTTGATGATCAAGAAGGATTGGTATCCACATCGGAGTATGAGAACACCGCTTAGGGAAAGGTATGGAATCAACATTTGACTTTGAAGCAACTCGAATACCACAACTAAAAACAAAACAAAGGATTGGCTTGCAGAATAAGACGGAACAAACATATGATAGAGATTTCGTCCGAAGTTTTCGTGGTGGGGCCTACACGGGCTTGATCGTACAGCACCAATATGTACAAGGCAGTGCACATGACATACGAAGCATCCCCGAGTCGGCATAGCCAAGGACTCTTTAAGACACAACGAGACCACTGTAAAATCGACCGTGAATTGGCGGACCACTAGACGTCGAACCCCAATTTCATATCATACATCTGTTGGAAAGATATCTTAAGACCTACTTGAATTCCCACCTATGAAACTCCCGAACCTTTCCGGTTATGCAATCAGGTGTTGGGGATACAAGGGAAGCATAATATCTCACCCAAAACTAGCAAATCCTACATCCAGCTGTATCCATCCTTCAACACATAACCAAGAAACCTTCGGAAATCATCTACCTCAACCTTCGAAAAGCATCTGTTATACAAGTTATGGCGATACTCCCGAACTCCCGCCCCAGTACTGGGTGGCGTCGAGGTTATCTCACCAACGAACTGCATAAAAGAGATTTTCGATGTCAGCGTACTAAACTCAGGTATTCCAGAACTGCAACGATAAAATTATGACGACAACACCTCAGAGCTCAACTCCCCGGGACACTTCCACAAAACCCCTGACAGGAGGCACCAAGACAATGTTCTCGTCACAAAACCATCGGAACGATTCCAAGATACCCGCGTGATCCTAAATTTTTTTAGTGAAATTTGAGAAGAGAAGAGTCAAAACTCTACATCAGGATGCCTTACCAGAGCAATGAGGAGACTGAGAAGTAAAAAGAATTCCTAAACTCTCCGATATATAATTCCTAAATGACTCAAAACATTTTTCTAGACACAACTCGGCCGCTAATAACGATCAAGCAATGGGGCTCCTAAGGTCGGGGAAGGCTCTGATACCAACTTGTATCGCCCTCGATGCGGCTATATCTCCTACGTGTCGAAGCATGACTTAGAGGCATAACCGCATTGAAAGCAATGCCGCAAGTGAGGTAATCTTCACACAACCCATGTAATACATAAGGGAAAGAGATAAATAGTTGGCTTACAATCACCACTTCACACAAATACATGAATAAAGCATTACATCATCCAAGTACAATCAAGGTCCGACTACGGAACCAAAATAAAAGAAGAACCCCAAATGCGACAGGGTCCCGATCGACCCCAACTGGGTTCCACTACTGATCAACTAAAACGAAACAACACAAAGGGCAAGATCTTCATCGAGCTCCTCCTTGAGCTTGGTTGCGTCATCTGCACGGACTCATCGGCACCTGCAAGCTGGTTTGGAAGTATCTGTGAGCCACAGGGACTCAGCAATCTCGCACCCTCGCGATCAAGACTATTTAAGCTTATGGGTAAGGTAAGGTATGAGGTGGAGCTGCAGCAAGCGACTAGCATATATGGTGGCTAACATACGCAAATGAGAGGGAGAAGAGAAGGCAAAGCAAGGTCGATAAACTATGATCAAGATGTGATCCTAAAACAACCTACGTCAAGCATAACTCCAACACCGTGTTCACTTCCCGGACTCCGCCGGAAAGAGAACATCACGGTAACACACGCTGTTGATTCATTTTAATTAAGGTCAAATTCAGGTTTTCCACAACCGGACGTTAACAAATTCCCATCTGCCCATAACCACGGGCACGGCTTTCGAAAGTTCAAATCCCTGCAGGGGTGTCCCAACTTAGCCCATGACAAGCTCTCACGGTCAACGAAGGAATAGACCTCCTCCCGTGACATTCCGATCAGGCTCGGTATCCCGGTTCTACAAGACATTTCGACAGGGTAAAACTAAACCAGCAACACTGCCCGAATGTGCTGACAAATCCCGATAGGAGCTGCACATATCTCTTTCTTAGGGCACACCGGATCGTCCAAACTTCCGGTAGGCCAGCCCAGAGTTGCCTTGGTGGCCACCGGCGGCTGACAAGTTGGACCAACACTCAGAGGAGCACTGGCCTGGGGGGGGGGGTAAAATAATGATGACCCTCAGGAGCGCGACTCCCAAGGGAAAGGAAAAGGCTAGGTGGCAAATGGTAAAACCAATGTTGGGCATTGCTGGAGGAGCTCTACTTAAGGCGAACTGTCAAGGGGTTCCCATTATTACCCAACCGCGTAAGGAACGCAAAATCCACGAACATAACACCGATATGACGGAAACTAGGGCGGCAAGAATGGAACAAAACACCAAGCATAAGGTCGAGCCTTCCACCCTTTACCAAGTATATAGATGCATTAAGTTAATAAGATATATAGTGGTATCCCAACAAGTAAGCATGTTCTAGAAAGGAACGACATCTCCATGTTCCAACAAGGAACAAACTTCAATCTTCACCTGCAACTAACAACGCTATAAGAGGGGCTGAGCAAAGCGGTAACATAGCCAAACAATGGTTTGCTAGGACAAGGTGGGTTAGAGGCTTGGTTCAACAATATGGGAGGCATGATAAGCAAGTGGTAGGTATCGCAGCATAGGCATAGCAAAAGAGCGAGCATCTAGCAAAGCAAAGATAGTAGTGATTTCGAGGGTATGGTCATCTTGCCTGAAAACCCGCAAGGAAGAAGAACGAGTCCATGAAGAAGACAAACGGACGTAGACGAACGGGTCCTCACAAACGCGATGTAACCGGAACCAACCCGAAGAAGCAAACACCAGAAAGAAGCACACAACATAGTAAAGAACCAACACATGAATATGGCATGATATGCGGGATGCGGTATGCGATGCATATGCATTATTGGACAAGGAATGCATGAACCTGGCCTCAACATGGAAATCCAAGTGTGCCACTGGAAAGATGAGGTGAAATCGCTTGAAAACAATATAAAGAACGTCGGAATCAGAGTTACGGTTTGGAAATGGCAAGCGATTCAAATATGACCACGTTCTGCGACTTACAGCAAGTAGTCATCTAAATGCAACAAGATGAACATGCTACGGAACCCAAACAAGACAAAAAAATACATGGCAGGGATGCATTCATGATGCTTAACAAAATATGAACACTGAGCTACGGCCAATTCATCCATCAACAGGTTCAAACAAGCATGGAAAAAATGCATATGGTAAACAGATCTCAGACTTAGTGAAATTAACACTTGTCTGGAATTTTAGATCAGGTAGCACACTTTGAAGCAACAAAACTACATGCTACAGGACCTGAACATGGCAACGTAAAGCATGGCATGGAACTACTCAAAGAGCTTAACAAAAGTCCCTTAGTGACCTTGAGCCAAAAGGGATCAGAAAATACAATTGCAAGCATGTGAACATGGCAAAAACATAATCAGATCACAGACTGTGAAAACTGGAGCATACTGAAACAGATATCAAGTAGGCATGTTTACGAGCCCGATGCACTCACTACAGAGCAAGTCATGATAAACTAAGCTTACACCTATCAAGAATGCACAAAATGCAAGCTAGACATGGCAAGAACAATAGCATAGCATGCACGGATCAACTACAACATCCTCGACAAAATCGCTAACAAGTAGACAATCTGCCGAGATTCACGAAATGCCAAAAGTAGAGCTCGATTGACTCAAGCTAGGGTGCTCCATAATTGCAAACAAAGACATGGATGGATAGAGTACTACAAGATCAACGAAACATCCTTACTGATCATCCTCAAAAGAGGCACGGATCACTAGGAAACAACATGAACATATGGCATAATGAGATAAACAGGTCAAGGACTTAGTGGAAATGCTAAGTCCCTGAAATCAGCATTACCAAGTGCACCACTTTGCAAGCTTGTGCTAGCCACCACACACATCACAAAAATACATGGGTTGCACCTCTGGAAAGATGGCAAAACCTTAACAAAACATATGTAGAGCTCAGGGGCATATCATGCACACGATAATCATGGCAAAAATGACAAATATCTAAATGGAGCAGCAGATCTGGCAATTGTCTCAAGTAGCACTCTTCTAACAACATTTAGGGCATCAAGATGAACTCAAATGAAAATTATTCAATGAGATGAAATGATGTGCTCTCTGAGACGAACATTTTGATATGCTATATGCATGAATCGTAGCTACGGATACAAAGTTACGATGCGATGAACCTGGGCATATGAAACTGGGAATTTCGAGGACTTAGTAGAAATTGGACTTCTCCGAGAAAGTCAACCCGGGACGGAGTCGTGCGGGACGGAGGGATCCGGATCTGGACGGGGCGCTTGGTTGAGGGGATGGGTGGATCTGATCCACTCCGAGTGGATCCGGCCGAAGTCTACTCCGGCGAACTCCGCGAGCTCCAGCGAGGGGCGACTCGGGCTCCAGCGAGTGAACGAAGTCGAGGAGGAGGTCCGGCGATGCCCGCGGGCTACGGGCGGCGCGGGGCGCCACGCCGGCGACGAGGAAGCTTGGCGGCGGGGCGGAGCTGGCCGGAGGTGATGCGGGCGGCGCGCGGCAGTTCCGGCGAGGGTGAGGCGCGGTTGCGCGCGACGGCCAGCGGCAAAGGCACGCGGGCGCGGGCGGTGGCTCGGGCGCCAGGCGGCGGCACGGTGTACCGGGCCGGGGGGGCCGGATCTAGGCCTCCCGGGCCCGCGCAGGAGAGGCGGCGGGGCAGGCCAGGTGGCAGCGCGCAGTAGGCTGGCGGCGGTGGCGGGGTGACGAGCGGACATGTCCGTCCGGCGAGGATGTGTCCGACGGCGCGGAGGGAGTTGGATCTAGGGTTTGGGGTAGGAAAAATCCGAATATTTCGGGGGTGACACATATTTATAGGTAGAGGGATCTAGGAGAGTCCAAATGAGGTGCGGTTTTCGGCCACGCGATCTTGATCGAACAACCGAGATGATGGAGGAGGTTTAGGTGGGTTTTGGGCCACTTTGGAAGGGTGTTGGGCTGCAACACACACGAGGTCTTTTCGGCCCCTTGGTTAACCGTTGGAGTATCAAGCGAAGTCCAAATGGCACGAAAATTGACAGGCGGTCTACCGGTAGTAAACCAAGGCCTCTTGACAAGTCTCGGTCCAATCCGGAAATGTTTAACCCCCACACACGAAAGAAAGGTAGAAAAGAGCACCGGAGGAGAACGGAGCGCCGGATTGCAAAATGGACAACGGGGAAAATGCTCGGATGCATGAGATGAACAAGTATGGAAATGAAATGCACATGATGACATGATATGCAATGCATGACATGCAAGCAATGACAAGGCAACAACAGCGAATAACTGGAGGACACGTGGCACATCGGTCTCGGGGCGTTACACACATGCACTACTCCATCCGTCTAGGTGAGTAAGTCATCTTAGGCTGTGCAGCGTGATCAAGGAGGAGGAGAAAATGAGAAACGTCAATGTTTATTTTCTAATTAATAGTATTGCATGCAATGAACTAACCACTGCATGTCGTGTTTGATATCTCAAGTCATTAAAAGCATGCACACTCTTTATCTCTTATTGGTTGATATGTCAAGAAACAAGAAACGCGGTAGAAGTTAATGCACCGCGTTAAGTGTTTTGGGATTATTTGGTTTTCGTAAGATGACTTACACACCTAGACGGAGGGATTACAATGGTGAGGAATAAACCAGTTAAATCTTTGGTCAAAATTTAGCACAAATTACAATGGTGAGGAATAAACCAGGACCGAGTAGTAGTTTAGAAGCCCAAATAAATGAGTGAGGCGCCTTATTGTTACTCTCCACTTTGACTAGTCTTGTGGGAAAAGCTGGGGAAGCCGCCAAAAGAACTGGCCCTAGGAGTAGTAGCTAGGGATCGAGTTTGCGAGATGAACCGGAGAAACTAAATGCAGAGAGATGAAATGCAAAAAAGATTGAGGGGTGTGATGGTTGCTTGTCCGTTTATTTTACCAAGCCACTTATTACTGGGAGTGGTTGGGTTTTGTGATATGACGGCTTTACTGCCGCGCCATGAGCGGGATGAGAGGTGAGACTCCCGTGCAGCGCCGCCCACTACACTTGTACTAGACGTGTCGTGGTTTATTAGTCCCCCATTGAATTTGACTGAAGATTTAACTAACATAATGTTAGTGCATGTCAACAAAAACTATATTGTTGGATTCGTATTTGAACATAGTTTTGAATGATATAATTTTAGGTGACATGCATCAGCATTTATCGTACTATATATAATGTTAGTTCAATTTTTGGTCGTACTAATCTATAGTAGTAAGGTGCCCGTGCGTTGCACCGAAGAGTGAAATGCATTGATCGGGGAGTTGTTTATTTTGACAAAGGATGTGTGGGTCATCTCATGTGTAACGGGTATCGATATGTTTCCTCAGATATTATTTCATCTCTAGAGCTCACGAACATCCAGGTGAAATAGATAAAAAGGTATCTTTTGCAAACAAAAGCGTTCAACTGTTCAACCTGCATCCAAAACTTCTGAAGAAATAACACTTATTGTTCTTTGCAAGAAATGATCTTTAAGAATTAGTTTTTTAGTATCGATTGTTATACGTGTTGGCTAAGATGACATGGCACTTTCTTATAGTCAACAGTTGGCTATACTAGTAAGTAATATTAACCATGCCCTTATACACCTAGACGAAGGGATTAAATCAGGATGACTTGCAAGCGGGCAGAGGAGATGTAAGAAATGGTTCATCGTAAGTCTTTCACCAGTACTGTAGTAAAAATTCATACATGGAAGATTCTAGACTAAACCATAAATGGATACACTTTTATGCATGCGCGATACTCCAATAGAGCAAGATCTTGCATGGAAGTCTCCACATGCTTAGACAGCGGATTACATTGAGCGAAGACTAATGATCAACATTTAACTTGATAATGCGTATGTCCAGGTGAACCTGCTTGGAGTCCCCGTGCACTGCGTCGGTGGGTAAAGGATGCCATGGGTTTTCCAAGTCCACATTGGCGGGATAGTCCCAGCTCCCCGGAGTCCAAGTCCGGTCGATGAGGTCGGTGTCGCCGCCCACGCGACCCGGAGGGGTAGTAACATTGACCACGCACCCGTACATCGGCCTCATGTTAGTGTCAGCGTCAGTGGCGTCGCCCCTTACGCACACTACAGAGACAGGGCGGCGGCCTCTGCGGGCCTCGCCGGTGCCCATGATCAAGAGGAAGACGCTGCCATCCTCCTCCGAGACTAGCAGGCGGTGGTGATCCTCCAGCGACTCCGACATGGTGAACGGGTAGCACGTCTCGTACTTGATGTTCTCCGCCAAGGGCCAGCAGTGACCGCTGCACGCATCTGTGAGGTGATGCACCATGTCCGCCGGCGAGCCATAAAACGGCATCGGGCACTCATAGAAGTGGACAAAGGGCTCCTTGGAGGCATCGACCAGGCCGTCCATGAAACGGGAGTGGCTGTAGGGGACGTTGCGCCAGTTGAATATATGAGCAAATTACTACGAGATTTAATCTGAATAAGCACAAAATAAATCATGAATTCTACCATGATTTCGAATAGGAAGGACAGAAACACATACGGTGCAACGGGAGCAGCACCGTTGGCGTTGAGGTTGTCACCCATGTCCAAACACCATGTAGACACGGTCTTTGAGCATGGTTCGTAGTCGTTCCATGCTCGGGCATTGAAGTTTGTAACTATTTTAGATTAGAATATACTACTCCTCCGGTGCTAGTAGTAGAGCAGAGTCCTACTCTACTACTCTACTCAAGCAAGTTAGGGCATAACACTGTAGGGAGTACCAGTACTGTGATCACTCAAGAAAGTTGTCTGGCATCGACATGACCCTACGCTGCTGGTATGTGTCTCGTAAGTCAAGCGGCGTGCTGTAGTCATCATCACCTGTCCACTTCCCGCATCACATATTTGCTTCTCCATCTTTGTCCGCACATAATCTCTTCCAATCTTCCATCCCCGCTAAGGTGCCTCCCCCCTCGTCCGAAACCCAAGCACTAACAATGGCAGAATCGAGCAGCGTCTGCCGAAAGAGTGGTTGGAATTCGCTCCCCGTAGAGGTAATCAAGCTCATTCTTTCGCGTGGAGACAATCTCAGTACCATGCCGCTCACTGCGTGCTCGTCGGGGCTGTACCATTTACTCAAAGCCCTCAGGCCGGAGCTTTTTAAGTCAGCTCCTTGCTTGCTGATGCCGCCTGATCTTCAGAAACGGCGTGTCACGTAGCATAACGATCGTAGGGTGGCGAGCATCAACCCCCTTGACTGCGATCCGATCCTCGTCAGCCTCAACTACATTAACGGTATGTACTGGGTCGACATGAACACGTCTTGGATGGTGCTTGTCGACGGTCGCGGCAGCTGGATACTCGTGGAGGTCTTCACTCTTCTGGCCTGCTTACTGCTTCTGTTGCACCCCCAGCCCTGGTTGCTGTTGCTGCTATTTTCAATGTACAATCAGTAGTATATTTCATCCAATGGCCGACGTGAACACATGATTCTAGCAGCAGTGACTGTTGGATGTCCATCTAATGGCCGACGTGCTTCTTCAATCTCTGATCTTCCTGCTCCAGCCGCCTAAACTAGCACCAGCGGGACTGCCTGCTCCCTCCTCTTGTGGCCCGCTATGATGCCGCACAGGCTTCCCCGGCCCACCCTATTCCCTCCGCTGGCCTGGCCGCACGCAATCAACTGCCTCCTTATTACGCGAAAAAAAGATTCCTCCCACTGACATTTGGGGCGCACCGGTTGGGAGGCTGACCTGTGGGCCTACTAAGTTGACGCGTATGCAGGGCTTGTCAACTTAGTCAACAAACGATTCTAGCAGCAGTAACCGTTGGATTTGAATCGAATGGTCCTGTTGCTTCTTCAATCGCTGCTCTTCTTGCACCAGCTGCCCAAACCAGCACCGGGGAGACCGCCTGCTCCTGCCTCCAGTGGCCGGCTATGCTGCCGTTGAGGCCTCATCGCCCCCTACTACTCCCACTGCTAGCCAGGCCCTGCGGCGACGGCAGCCTCACACCGCAGTCGAACCAGTGAACCCTCATACTCCTCTCCGCATGGGCATCCATTGTCGCGTCTTCCCCGGCTCCATGTCGTCCCCTTCCTAGGCCTCGCCGTCGTCCACCGCCTTGGTGCTCTCGGCGCGGCGTGGTCAACGTGGTTAACGACATTCCATCGGAATAGTACTGTACGTGAAGAGGCTGACAGCTGGGTCCACGGCCACAACCCAGTTTTTTTGTGATTTGCACAATTCTAGCTCCAGTGACCGTACGATGTCCATCCAACGGCCGTAGTGCTTCTTCAACCTCTGGTCTTCTTGCTCCAGCCGCCCAAACCAGCGTCGGTCATGCCTCGTGCTCCTGCCTCCCGTGGTCGGCTGCGATGCGACGGAGGCCTCACCGCCCCCTACTACTCCCACCGCTGGCCAGGCCATCCCTCTACTCACCCACACCCCCTGTTATTCTGCGGCAACGGCAACCTCACACTATAGTGAACCAGTGAACCCTCATACTCCTCTATGCGTGGGCATCCACTCCCGCGTCTTCCCCGGCTCCACGTCGTCCCCTTCCTAGGCCTCGTCGTCGTCCACCGCCCTGGTGCTCTCGGCACGGCATGGTCAATGTGGTCAAGGAACGACTTCCATCGGACATGGACTATACGTGGAGAGGCTGACAGCTGGGTCCATGGCCGCAGCAAGGAAGTGCCTCCTTATTACGTGCAAAATAATTATTCCTCCACCTGACAGCTGGGAACCACTGGATGGACCACCATATTTTGCGAAAAAAAAGTTCCCCCCTGACTGCTGGGACCCGCCAGCTACATCTTCGCACGCAAGGAAGTGCCTAACAGTCGGGACCCACCTGGTCGAAGCGTACGTAGCATGGTCACTCTGGTCGCGAACGTGTACGTACATATATTCTGGTGGATGTAGAGGCGCGCACATAGCATATACATGTACGTATAGTGGCGAGGGTGCAAGAAAGAAAATACGGCCACGTATGTGTACATACGGGCGGGGTCTCGAACGCCTACTCGCGCATACGTACGGCCAGGGCTCGTGTACATGGCTGGGTCGGAACGGAGAAACAACATCGTCGTCGTGTTCATGGGGAGGCAACGGAATGTGTCGTCTTCATGGGGAGGCAACGGAATCCGTCGTGTTCATGGGGAGGCAACGGAATGCGTCGTGTTCATCGGGAGGCAACGGAACGTGTGGGAGCCAACCGGCTGGGTCAAAACGGAATGCGTGATCATGTTCATCTAGAGGCCTTGGACGGAACAGGCGATGGAAACGAGGCCTCGCGTACCGCAAAACAGAGGAAATGGACCTCCTACGTTCGGAACGGGGTCCTGTTGATCGGGAGGGGTGTGGCGTACCGCAAAACGGAGGAAACAGACCTCCTACGGTCGAAACGGGGGTCCTGTTGATCGGGAGGGGTGTGGTGTACCGCAAAACGAACGAAACAGACCTCCTACGGTCGAAACGGGGGTCCTGTTGATCGGGAAGGGGTGTGGCGTACCGCAAAACGGACGAAACGGACCTCCTACGGTCGAAACAGGGGTCCTGTTGATCGGGAAGGGGTGTGGCGTACCGCAAAACGGACGAAACGGACCTCCTATGGTCGAAACGGGGGTCCTGTTCATCGGGAGGGGTGTGGCATACCGCAAAACGGGACTCCACGGGATATTGTTCATCTCCACCATCGACCTCCTCCAGCCTCCACGGGCTACCGTCAACCTCCTCCAGCCTCCACGGGCTCCTGTTCATCCAGCCTCCACCGCGCGCTACTCCACCAGCTACTGTTCAACCACCCCTCCACGGGCACCCCTCCACCGTCTACTGTTCATCCAGCCCTCCACACCACGGGGTCCTGTTCAACCACCCCTCCACCGTCTACTGTTCATCCAGCCCTCCACACGACGGGGTCCTGTTCATCCAGAGGCAACGCCACCGCTTACTGTTCATCCAACCCCCCCCCCTCCGCAACGCTCATTGTTCATCTAATTGATCGACTTTAGTTAGCAGTAGTAGCGAAGGAATCGCTCGATCGGGTTCAGTTAACAGCCATCGATTGATCGCTCGGGTTCAGTAACGCGTAGCCTGAAGTGCAATCGCTTGGTTTCAGTTAGAGCCCAACACCTCGCTCGGGTTCAATTAGATCGAACGCCTCGCACACACGTGCATATGTGTACGAGAGAAACGCGCATCGCTCGGCCCCCGACCTCGCACCGTAACCGGGAACTCCCATCATGGACGGCCCAAAGAATGTCATGCAGCTGCGTCTCCGGCCCGCCCAGGACTAAAAGCCCATTTTTTGTCGTGATTTTTTGTCATAGAAGTAGGAGCCCACCACATCTATGATGATACCGGGTTTTGTCACAATTATCGTCATAGAAGAGTCATATGTATGACAGAAAAAAAATCGTTTTGGCCCAAAATGTCACGGATGTGTCTTTTTTTGTAGTGTAACCAGCGCTCATAGTAGCTCCTGGGTATTTGATACTGGTGCAGTTGCTCATATTTGTAACTCAAAATAGGAGCTGCAGAATAAGCGGAGACTGGCGAAGGACGAGGTGACGATGCGCGTCGGGAATGGTTCCAAGGTCGATGTGATCGCCGTCGGCACGCTACCTCTACATTTACTACAGGATTAGTTTTAAACCTCAATAATTGTTATTTAGTACCAGCTTCGAGCATGAACATTGTATCTGGATCTCGTTTAATGCGGGATGGCTACTCATTTAAATATGAGAATAACGGTTGTTCTATTTATATGAGAGACATGTTTTATGGTCATGCTCCGCTGGTCAATGGTTTATTCTTATTTAATCTCGAACGTGATGTTACACATATTTATAGTGTGAATGCCAAAAGACGTAAGGTTGATAATGATAGTCCCACATACGTGTGGCACTGCTGCCTCGGTCACATTGGTGCCAAACGCATGAAGAAACTCCATGCAGATGGACTTTTGGAGTCTCTTGATTATGAATCATTTGACACGTAAGAAACCATGCCTCATGGGAAAAATGACCAAGACTCCATTCTCCGGAACAATGGAGTGAGCAACCAACTTATTGGAAATCATACATACTGATGTGTGCAGTCCAATGAGTGTTGAGGCTCGTGGTGGTTATCATTATGTCCTCACCCTCACTAATGACTTAAGTAGATATGGGTATGTCTACTTGATGAAACACAAGTCTGAGACCTTTGAAAGTTCAAGGAATTTCAGAGTGATGTTGAGAATCAACGTGACAGGAAAATAAAGTTCTTATGATCAGATCGTGGAGGGGAATATTTGAGTCACGAATTTTGCACGCACTTAAGGAAATGTGGAATTGTTTCACAACTCACGCCGCCTGGAACACCTTAGCATAATGGTGTGTCCGAACGTCGTAATCGCACTCTATTGGATATGGTGCGATCTATGATGTCTCTTACTGATCTACCTCTATCATTTTGGGGTTATGCTTTAGAGACTGCCGCATTCACTTTAAATAGGGCTCCGTCGAAATCCATTGAGACGACACTGTATGAATTATTGTTTGGAAAGAAACCTAAGCTGTCATTTCTAAAAGTTTGGGGATGCGATGCTTATGTCAAGAAACTTCAACCTAAAAAGCTCGAACCCAAGTTGAAAAAATGTGTCTTCATAGGATACCCTAAGGAAACTATTGGGTATACCTTCTACCTTAGATCCGAAGGCAATACCTTTCTTGCCAAGAATGGATCCTTTCTAGAGAAAGAGTTTCTCTCGAAAGAAGTAAATGGGAGGAAAGTAGAACTTGATGATGTACTACCTCTTGAACTGGAAATAGCACAACTCAAGAAAATGTTTATGTGGTGGCTGCACCGACTAGGGAGGAAGTTAATGATGATGATCAAGGAACTTCGGATCAAGTTACTACTGAACTTCGTAGGTCCACAAGGACACGTTCCACACCAGAATGGTATGGCAACCCTGTCCTAGAAATCATGTATTTAGACAATGGTGAACCTTCGAACTATGAAGAAGCGATGGCGGGCCCAGATTCCAAGAAATGGCTTGAAGCCATGAAATCCGAGATAGGATCCATGTATGAAAACAAAGTATGGACTTTGACAGACTTGCCCCATGATCGGTGAGCCATAGAAAATAAATGGATCTTTAAGAAGAGGACAGACGCGGATGGTAATGTAACCATCTATAAGGCTCAGCTTGTCGCTAAGGGTTCTCGACAAGTTCAAGGGGTTGACTACGATGAGACCTTCTCACCCATAACGAAGCTGAAGTCTGTCTAAATCATGTTAGCAATTGCCGCATTCTATGATTATGAGATATGGCCAATGGATGTCAAAACGGCATTCCTTAATGGTTTCCTTAAGGAAGAATTGTATATGATGCAGTCGGAAGGTTTTTTTGATCCTAAGAATGCTGACAAGGTATGCAAGCTCCAACGCTCGATCTATGGGCTGGTGCAATCATCTAGGAGTTGGAACATTCATTTTGATGAGATGATTAAAGCGTTTGGGTTTACGCAGATTTATGGAAAAGCCTGTGTTTACAAGAATGTGAGTGGGAGCTCTGTAGCATTTCTCATATTATATGTGGATGACATACTATTGATGGGAAATGATATAGAACTCTTGGAAAGCATAAATGCCTACTTGAATAAGTGTTTTTCAATGAAGGACCTTGGAGAAGCTTCTTATACATTAGGCATCAAGATCTGTAGAGATAGATCGAGATGCCTCATTGGTCTTTCACAAAGCACGTACCTTGACAAGATATTGAAGAAGTTCAATATGGATCAGTCCAACAAGGGGTTCTTGCCTGTATTGCAAGGTGCGAGATTGAGCACAGCTCAATGGCCGACCACGGCAAAAGATAGAGAAAAGATGAGTGTCATCCCCTATGCCTCGGCCATAGGGTCTATTATGTATGCCGTGTTGTGTACTAGACCTGATGTAAACCTGGCCGTAAGTTTGGTGGGAAGGTAGCAAAGTAATCCCGGCATGGAACACTGGATAGCGGTCAAGAATATCATGAAGTACCTGAAAAGGACTAAGGATATGTTTCTCGTTTATGGAGGTGAAGAAGAGCTCGTTGTAAAGGTTTACGTTATGCTAGCTTCGACACAGATCTGGATGACTCCAAGTCACAAACCGGATACGTGTATATTTTGAATGGTGGGGCAGTCAGCTGGTGCAGTTGCAAGCAAAGCGTCGTGCCGGGATCTATATGTGAAGCGGAGTACATGGCAGCCTCGGAGGAAGCACATGAAGCAATCTGGATGAAGGAGTTCATTACCGACCTAGGAGTTATTCCCAATGCGTCGGGCCCGATGACTCTCTTCTGTGACAACACTGGAGCTATTGCCCTTGCCAAGGAGCCTAGGTTTCACAAGAAGACCAGGCATATGAAGCGTCGCTTCAACTCCATTCGTGAACATGTTCGAGATGGAGACATAGAGATTTGTAAAGTGCATACGGACTTGAATGTCGCAGATCCGTTGACTAAACCTCTTCCACGTGCAAAGCATGATCAACACCAGAACTCTATGGGTGTTCGATTCATCACAATGTAACTAGGTTATTGACTCTAGTGCAAGTGGGAGACTATTGGAAATATGCCCTAGAGGCAATAATAAAATGGTTATTATTATATTTCCTTGTTCATGATAATTGTCTATTGTTCATGCTATTATTGTGTTATCCGGAAATCGTAATACATGTGTGAATACATAGACCACAACATGTCCCTAGTGAGCCTCTAGTTGACTAGCTCGTTGATCAATAGATGGTTACGGTTTCCTAACCATGGACATAGGATGTCATTGATAACGGGATCACATCATTAAGATAATGATGTGATGGACAAGACCCAATCCTATGCATAGCACAAGATCGTGTAGTTCGTCTGCTAAAGCTTTTCTAATGTCAAGTATCCTTTCCTTAGACCATGAGATTGTGAAACTCCCGGATACCGTAAGGGTACTTTGGGTGTGCCAAATGTCACAACGTAACTGGGTGGCTATAAAGGTACACTACGGGTATCCCCGAAAGTATCTGCTGGGTTGGCACGAATCGAGACTAGGATTTGTCACTCTGTACGACGGAGAGGTATCTCTGGGCCCACTCGGTAGGACATCATCATAATGAGCTCAATGTGACCAAGGAGTTGTTCACGGGATGATGTGTTACGGGAACTACTAAATAGACTTGTCGTAACGAGATTGAACAAGGTATCGGTATACCGACGATTGAATCTCGGGCAAGTATCGTACCGATAGACAAAGGGAATTGTATAAAGGATTGATTGAATCCTCGATATCGTGGTTGATCCGATGAGATTATCGTGGAGCATGTGGGAGCCAACATGGGTATCCAGATCCTGCTGTTGGTTATTGACCGGAGAGTTGTCTCGGTCATGTCTACGTGTCTCCCGAACCCGTAGGGACTACACACTTATGGTTCGGTGATGCTAGAGTTGTAGAGATATTAGTATGCGGTTAACCGAAAGTTTTTTGGAGTCCCGGATGAGATCCAGGACGTCACGAGGAGTTCCGGAATGGTCCAGAGGTAAAGATTTATATATAGAAGTCCAGTTTCGGCCAGTGGGAGAGCTTCGGGGGTCACCTGTATTGTACCGGGACCACCGGAAGGGTCCCGGGGGTCCATCGGGTGGGGCCACCTATCCCGGAGGGCCCCATGGGCTGAAGTGGCGTGGGAACCAGCCCCTGCTGGGCTGGTGCGCCCCACCCAAGGGCCCAAGGCACCTAGGGTTGGAAACCCTAGGGGGCCGTTGCCCCCCGAGGGGGCATGCGCCCCCTGGTTGGAAACCCTAAGGGGGTCGTTGCCCCCCGAGCCCCCCCCCCTATAGATGGGATCTCCAAGGGGGCATGTGCCCCCCTAGCCCCTATATATAGTGGAGGGGAGGGAGGACAGCCGCACCCTATGCCCTGGAGCCTCCCTCTCCCTCCCGTGACACCCCTTCCTCCTCTAGTAGCGCTTGGTGAAGCCCTGCTGGAAACCCGCTGCTTCCACCACCATGCCATCGTGCTGCTGGATCTCCATCAACTTCTCCTCCCCCCCCTTGCTGTATCAAGAAGGAGGAGACGTCTCCACTCCATATGTGTGTTGAACGCGGAGGTGCCGTCCGTTCGGCGCTAGGATCATCAGTGATTTGGATCACGATGAGTACGACTCCATCAACCCCGTTCTCTTGAACGCTTCCGCTCGCGATCTACAAGGGTATGTAGATGCACTCCTCTCTCTCTCGTTGCTAGATGACTCCATAGATTGATATTGGTGATGCGTAGAAAATTTTAAATTTCTGCTATGAGCTCCAACATTTATCCCTCTACATCATGTCATCTTGCCTAATGTGTTACTCTGTTCTTATGAACTTAATACTCTAGATGTATGATGGATAGCAGTCGATGTGTGGAGTAATAGTAGTAGATGCAGAATCGTTTCAGTCTACTTGTCACGAACGTGATCCCTATATACATGATCATGCCTAGATATTATCATAATTATGCATTTTTCTATCAATTGCTCGATAGTAATTTGTTTAACCACCGTAACACTTATGCTATCTTGAGAGAAGCTAGTAGTGAAACCTATGGCCCCTGGGTCTATTTTCCATCATATACGTTTCCAATCTATTTTATTCTGCAACCTTTATTTTCCAATTTATATCATAAAAATACCAAAAATATTTATCTTATTATCTCTATCAGATCTCACTCTCGTAAGTGACCGTGAAGGGATTGACAACCCCTTTATCGCGTTGGTTGCGAGGTTCTTATTTGTTTGTGCAGGTGCAAGGTGACTTGCGTGTAGTCTCCTGCTGGATTGATACCTTGGTTCTCAAAAACTGGGGAAAATACTTACGCAACTTTGCTGCATCACCCTTTCCACTTCAAGGGAAAACCAACGCAGTGCTCAAGAGGTAGAACGCGGTGACCATCTTCCCCAAATACCCTCACGTAGAGGGTCGCGTCGCTGTCAAACTTGAAGTTGGAGGGCACACCGCCTGCCCAAGCCGCGTGCTCGGGCAAACGTCTGCCAGCCACGGGCCAGGGCTGCGTTGCCCGCGGCGGAGAGTTCCCCCGTGACCCACGAAGCCCTACTGCAGCAGCCATCCGCCTACAGCCAGAGACCGCCTAGACCCATGGCTGGTAGTTCACCGCCGGCGAAGAAGCGCGGGAGCTGAAGCCAGGTGCCAGCCGGGTTCTCCGACCACACGATGAACTCCGACATCACCTCCACCTAATGGAAGCGCAGCCAAGGAGGCCGCGCAACATGGTGTGCCTCGCTTCATCGATGGGACTGACATGACCTGGGCGACTCCTGCCGTGCGGGGAGGCGCCGCCGCTGTTGTGAGGGGCCACGGTGGGGGTCGCGGTGTGCTTGCGTGGGCGACCACGCCCCCTCTTGGGTGGCGGTGAGCCGAGCCCCTCCTGGCGGGCCTTGCCCTTCTTTGCGACTAAGAACCTCCTCGCTGGCCCCTCCTAGCGGGCCTTCCCCTTCTCCGAGGCCGAGAACCACTTCACCTGCGCCATGAGTATCGCTGAAGCAAGGAAGAAGAAGGAGCAGGAGGAGCGAAGGAAGAGATGGGTGACGGGGCTCCGCTCCCCCTTCCCCTATAATAGCCAAGAGGAGGCCAACCGCCGGCCTCCATGATCTATGGTAATAATGACCTCTTTCTGCATGCGGCAGGGACTCATCAAGTCGGGCAGTTGTCAAGGCAGCGTGGGGAAGCGGAGATGCACACGTCCAATCAACCGCCACACGTCAAATGAGGCCGCAGGCTGTTGGGGCCCGCAGCGCTCCGCACTTGTCCTTTGGCTTCGCCCCGAAGCCAAGTCCGAGCGCGCCTTTGGCCTAGGGGCTACCGTCGGCGTCCTTGGAACGGGGGCCCCCAGAGTTGCCTGCCTGCGTCCCACAGCGTGGCTCCACCAGCGGCCCTATACGGCCCATCTTCACCAGTAAACACTCAAGACCCTCGTGAGGGGCCAAGCCTCGCGAGGCAGACGATGCAAGACCTCCTTGAGGGCGGCCTCACCAGGCTAGCTTGCGAGGGGCGGAGAGATCAAGGCAAGGGGCACCTCGCGAGGTTCCTGTGACGCAAGCCATGATGACCGAGGCCAGGCGGGCACCAAGTGGGCGAGCATAGGAGTGTTGGGGTCCTTGTGCCAAAGATCAATGTACTCAAGGATCAACTTTGGATCCAGTAGGAGAGGAATTTCACTTCCTTTGGCTCTAGCGGCCCTTTGTTGTCTGTACCTGATGATTTCTTCAAATTCTTCATCACCAACTTCGTCATCATTGGACGGTACTTGGAAGGCGACTTGCTTCTTGTGAGGAATAGGTCTAGAGCCTCGTCCAGCAGTAGCCTTGGTCTTCAGCAGAGTGGAGCCTGTTGAGGAATTCACAGGAGCTAAAGAACCTGCAAAGGCTCCTCAGGCAATGGATTTTCCTGTGGTCATTTGACACCAGGCAACATGCACAGGTGCTGAGGACTTTGCCGAAGGAGCAGATGGTTTTGCTACTTGAGGAACTGCAGCAGCTTGAGGAATTGGCCATGAGGGCATTGATGAGTTGGGCCGTGAGGGTATTTGTGAAGAACTGGGTTTGCCAGCTGAATTCTTTTGCATAGATGTTTTGGGCTTGCTAGCAGAAGCCTTAGTAGAAGCAGCAGAATTCTCATTAAATTTCTTCACTGCCTCTTTGTCCATTTTGGCCAATTTAGCTTGATGCTTTGCCCATTTAGCAGGAAATTCCTCACCTCTTCTGATGCTAGAGGGATCAGCAACTTGGCCTGGTGCCAATGGAGGTCTTGGGCATGGAGGGTGTACAGCGAATTTCTTCATGTACTTGGGAGTCACATATCTGTACTCCCTTCATTCTCTGGCCCATCTCCTCTCTATCTTCTGAATGCGCACTTTGTGTTCATTCTTCGTTTCACAAGGAGGAGTGCAGTACCTTGCATAGATGTCGTCAGGAATCTCAAATGCAGTGTTGGCTTCCAATTTTTTCCCTCCTTTATGAGGTTTCTTGCCGTCAGCTATTTTCTTCAGCTGAGAGATCTGAGCAACAGAATTCTCTGAGGAAGTATGCAACTTTTCTTCGAGGAACACTGCAAATGAGTTAAGTTGGTGTAAACCTAGTGATTTAGCAGTGGACATGAGTACCTGTGAATAGAGTATAGTTACGAAGAATTTGGAGAGGTCATATGTGTTCTTAGAAGTTTTTGCAAAAAGAACAAGTTTGAGGAATTTGACCAGATGTGTCTTCAGGAATTTCACTCAGCGTTCTTTGACTTAGGTTCCAGAGTTGTATAGATTGAAAATCCACACAATTGAGGAATCTTGAAGAAAAATGTTGCTTAGGGAAACAAATCAAGAACAGATGTTTGTATGAGGTGTTCAGAGTGTGAAGATTGAAGAATAAACACCTTTTGAAGATTTTGAAGAAATCACTCGAATCGATAAGGGCAGTAAAAGTAACTTTTAATTACCCTTGACGAAGAGCACGACGAACTGGGAATGTAGATTGGAAGCTCGTCGGTTCAGATTTTCCACGCCCTAACCTGGCTCAGGAAGTCAGTTACGGTGGCGGCGGAGTGAAGAAATCCGCGGCCGGTGCGAGTACGACGGCGACGAGGTCGAGGCAGTGAAGCTTTTCCTCACCGGCGGCGATGGAAGTAGCGGCGGCGCTAGGTTTTGAGAGCTCGAGCGAGGGAGTGAGGTCGAGCGGTGTAAAAGTAGTATGAGGAGGGTGAGAGGTATTTATAGCCGAGGTGAAAACCGCTCGTCTGAAGAAAATGGAAGAACATGCCCCTGACCCTTATCATCCTTGTGACATGTGTCACCCACGTACAGAGAGGTGGAGATCGTGAGTGAATAGATAAGTATTATCATGGGATGTGGAATAGTTTAGGCGGCAATACCCGAAATCCAGATTAGAATATTTTAAAGTTTCGTTCGCAGATTCTTCAGCTGACAAGGACATAGTGAAGATTTTGAATGGGTTTCAAATAGAATGCACATGAATAATTTGTGAACGCACATGAAGAATTTGTGCATAGAGAGGGAAGGGTCCGATCACATTCACTTAGCAGAAAGGTCAACTTGAAGAAATAGTTATAAGTGAATGTTGTAGAGGACATAAATTCATATATATATATATAGGTAAAATGTTTGGGGCACCTAGGTAGGACGCGCGCATCCCCTGCAGCTTCCTAGACCCGAAGCACCTCCTGCAGCGACCCCCCTTAGCCTCGCTGTCGCTCCCACCTGGACCCAGACGCATCCCCTGCAGCCGTCCCTCCCCCTGGCCCAGACGAGCCTCCCACGGTTGGACCTCCAGAAGCAGAGAAGATCCCATGCTCCTGCAGGTCAACTGCGACTCCCGCGGAAGGTCAATCTCCACTGGCGCCCTTGCATCATCTCTTGCATCGCAAAAAATCTTTCTCCCCCTTAAACTACCAGTGATGGCAGCGGTGTCGGGGCCAGTCCTGCTCGCCTCCTAACCAACCAGTGCCTCCCCATCCCTTCGGCCGACCTTCAGCTGGGTGAGGTGTCGAACTTCAGTTGGAGGAGGTCTCGACCTGCAGGTACGTATGCATGAAAAGCTTGAACCTTACTGTGGATACTTGGTCTTCTACAAACAGTTGGAATTAGAAGAATACATGTAGTCACAAATTGTCATCAATGGTGGTGTCTTATTTCAGGGGACGATCTTACTAAAAGATTGATATGAGCTCAAGCGCGTTAGCTAGCTAGGCTTTGAGCACCGTCTCCATGGATCGATCGCCCTGACTGAATGACCCAACCACGTTAATCAATAGGAAAAAGGTGAGAGAGAGAGAGTCTGGGTTACATACAGTGTACATTAGTTCTGTCAGAGAAAATATATGTTCGAATTATTGCATCGTTGTGCTAGCTAACACAAGTTATTATTCAGTGATTTCCACAAACACTTCACCTGGAGTTATTGACTTGCAGCTTGTCGCGTCTGCCGCTGCCGCCGAGGTCCACCACATACAACCGACGCTGTGGCAACCACCCGCCACCATTGTCTATTGCCGATGCGTGCAACCACGTCCAGCAATGATATAAAGATGTTCAAAAGTTTGGTACTGTAATTTTTTCGGATATGCAAAGATGTAATATCAGCAAGGTTGGACTATGTTAAAGTAAGATATTACCAAACAAGAAAAAAGAGAAATTCTGGTCTATGATTTCCCACTATATTTTCCCTAACTTGTGTTCTCAATTCATTTGAAAAATCTAGAAGTTCAATGATATAAAATATATAAGTTCTGACTCCATAAGATGTATGTTTGGACAATAAAAACAATAGTTAAATGAACCCACCAGCAGAGTAAAAAAGAACCTATAAATTTGCATTATGGAGTTACAGAAATTCAGAGCCAGAAACATATATAAGTTCATAGAAGGCAGTGCTAAAAACATTCAAATTTTTCCCTTTGTTTCAGGTTGCAGCGGAAAAACAAAAAGCAGAAGTTCAAAGATGAAATTTGAAGAAGGAAATAGGCAACAATCAAAGAAGTGACGGTCTCATTACAGAGAAGGAGAACGCCTTGCGATCCAGCCGAGTTGACTCCTGCCAGCGACACTGCATAATTATCACTGGATGCCCATGGCCACCGGCGCTGGATAATTAGCACTGAACGACTAGCAATCCAGAAGAAAGTTGCGCCCATAACCCGTGGAGATCTATCACGTTGTGTAGTTGGTCGGGATGTCTCCTGGAGCATCAATTTTATGACCTGATGCATTTTCTTCTTTTTTGATGTGCCATTTGATGCATAAATTATCACTAGATGCCCATGGCGTCTGCACAGTATGTGTTTGTGTTAGTTCCCGACAGGTTCCATCACGTAATAAACGGTGATGGATAGAGAGATCCATTATTCATTTGTATAGAAGTTCAAATTTAAATAAAATAGAGGTTCATTATATAAATAAAATAGAGGTTCATTGTTTATGAAAGCTACTTTAGTAATTATTTATTAAAAGTATACTGGCGTTGTAGGTGGCATCCGTGGCATTTGTGTGTGTGTGTGAATAAAATGGAGAAGTTCAAGTTAAAATAATGGAAAAGTTGTTCTCTGTTCTTTATAGTAAAAAATGTATCATGTATTGGTTGGTTTACCAAACTAGTTAATCTTTGACGCACATTATGTTGCTGTTTTCCTACCCCTTCATGAAACTGTTACAAAAAAAGTAGAGCATAGAAGTTAAAAATAGAGCATAGAAGTTGAATATTAAAAGAAAAAAACAAGCACACATTTGTTGAAGACAAAAAAAGGTTGATGTGAAGTCCATCTTCTCTTCCGCGGATAGTTTAATATGTTCGCTTACGGGAAAACACACACATTGGGTATCCAAAAATAAAGAGGCGAACATACAAAAAAATCCGTGAAGTTCACATTTTCAAAAAAGAGAAGTCTGGAGTTTATTAAAAAAAGAACAAAATTTATTCGTTTCTAAAAAGTAAAATAAAAGGTTCAGGTTTAAATACCACAATAGTTGGATGTTCATTAAAATACTCCTAGCAAAATAAAAACTAGGAAGTTCAATTTTAAATAATAGAATAGTTTGATGTATATTAAAACCTTGGATTTTTCTCGTTATTAAAAGAATAAAACCAAGAAGTTAAACTAAAATAACGGAGTAGTTTAATGTATATAAAACTCGGATTTTTCTCATTACTAAAACAATAAACCCAAGAAGTTCAATTTATAATAGTAGAGTGGTTTGATGTTTTTTTACAATACTCGGATTTCTCCTGTTACTAAAGAATAAACAAAGAAGTTCAATTTATAATAACGGATTGCTTCAAAATTCAAATAACTTGGTTTTCCATACATATGCTTTTCCAAGTGGTATTATCATACCCTGGACATCGGACCGTGCGCCACCGGTTGTGGCTCCCATCTCGGCTACACCGCGGCGCCACCTTGCACCTCAGGGCGCCAAATATGGTAAGGATCCACTAAAAATTTGAAAACAAAAAGTAGAGATAAGTTCAAAGTGATAGCAACCAACGGGTTAACTACTACATGGAATGTGTTTCATATAAGAAAATAAAATAAAAGACAAGGTCTAAAAATACTTTAGCTAGAAGTTCCCAAGAAGTTCCAATATTCTTGTAAAGGAGGTTCGCCGTCTATTTACTTGTGCAAAAACACACACAAAACATTGTGCAACTCCGACGAATAGGTGAGGAATTATGAACAAAAAATACGTGACCAAAGTTCAATGTGAAAACAGCAAGAAGTTCAATGATTATATAGAATGTGTTTTCAGTTTAGAATAAAAAGAATACAAAACTAAAATCCTAAAAAGTTTGTAGCGAGAAGTTCACGTGCTTCTCCCTGCACAGTTCAAAAACGAAAGTGTGAGACATCCGACCTTCCATGACATGTAAAAAGGAAAACCAATGTTGTTTTCGTTATTTTTAAAACTGCTCTCAAATGGCAAGGAATTTGTAACAAGTGTCTACATGAAAAGGTTGCTCAGAATAAAACCAAGAAGTTTAATTTTTAAAAGCAGAACAATTTGATATTTATTTGAAAACTCAATTTTTTCGGTTACTAAAGAATATGACCAATAAGTTCTATTCAAAATAAAAAAGAAGTTTGATATTTCTAACAAAACTCCAATTTTCACATTTTGGAAAAACACACAAAGAAGTTCAAATAAAAAAAGTTAGAGCGGTTCGATGTCTATACAAAATTTAGATTTTTCTCTGTTACTAAAGCGAAACAGAGAGAAGTTCAAAGTGATAACAACCAGAAGTTCACATACTACATGGTGTGTGTTTTCATATGAGAAAATAGAATAAAAAAGCTAAAGTATAAAAAATTAGTTGCAAAGAAGTTCAGGTGCTCGACACGGGAAAGTTTAGAGCTTTTTGTGAGAGAGGTAATCGGCAAGGTATATCATTTGTGCAACTCCGATGAACGAGTGAGAAATTACAAACAAAAATACATGGTAGAAGTTCAAAGTGAAAACAACGAGAAGTTCAACTACTACACGGAATGTATTTCGAATGAGATGAAATGAATAAAAAAAACTAAAAACCTAACAGGTTTGTTGCAAGAAGTTCACGTGCTCCTCCCGGTGCAGTTCGAGATCTCTAGTGTGAGATGTCCGACCTTCAATTACCTGTTAAAAACAAACAAAAATGATGTTGTTTTGCCATTTTTAATACTGCTCTCAAAAGGCAACGAATTTCTAACGATTGTGTAGATGAAAAAGTTGCTCATATTCATAAGTTTTCCAACTGTTATATGATACATTCTGATAAATGGTTTAAAAGTTTTATGTACACCATTAAAAACACATTTTTACGCATTCAAAAAATATTTTGAACCGTCACAAGTATGAAAAAATGATCAACATGAAAAAGTTGTGTGTTTTCAATAGCTTTCCATCGGTATACCATTTGCTCAATTCCGGTAAGTGGTTGGGGAGTTACGGGCAAAAAAGAGCACGTCAAAAACAGAGCGAAGTTCAAATAGACATGCCCCAGAAGTTCAACGACTTCACGTAGTGCAAAAAATAGCACGTCGAAAACAAAGTGAATTTCAAATAGACATGCCCGAGAAATTCAACTACTTCACGCACTGCGTTTCCATTCGGAACGAAGGAAGAAATCATGATCTTGTCATTTCTCTAATTTACTTTAAAACGATGGGAATATCATTTGTGTAAGTTCAAGTCCTTGGTTGGAGAAAGTTAAAAAAATATTACGAGAGTGGTTTGTACAAAAAGAATAATATTTGTGTAACACTGACGAGATGGATGAGAAAATTACAAACGAAAATATGTCACAGAAGTTCAACATGAAAACAGCAGGAAGTTTGACTACTATAGTGAATGAATTTGAGATGAAAAACTTTTAAAACCGTCGCGAGTATGAAAAAATGATCAACACGGTAAAGTTGCATGTTTACATCAGCTTTCCACCGGTATATTACTGGCTCAATTCCGGTGAGTGGATGGAGAGCAACGTGCAAAAAAAGAAGCACATGCGAAACAGAGTGAAGTTCAAGTAGACATGCCGAGAAGTTCAGGTTCTTCACGCGGTGCATTTTCGAAGAATCTGTTTCGCGATAAAGGAAAAATGAATGATCTCACCATTTTTGAAATTACTTGAAAACGGCTAGGACCCACAAAAAATCATCAACATGAAAAAGTTTCGCATTTTCCCTAACTTTACAACGGTATATTATTTGACCTATTCCAATAAAGTTTGTAGAAATTACGGCAAAAATACGTTTTTAGCCATTTTCAAAATTGACTTAAAATAGTGAGGAATTGGCAGAAACAATATGTACCAAAACGTTCTGCATTTCCTCAAGCTCTTCAACGCCACATCATTTGCTGCATTCGGACGTAAAGTAAAAAATTATATCGAAAATACGAACTCGGTGGAACTTGTACCGTTTTCTAAATTACTCTTAAACCATTCAAAATTGGAAAAAAAAATTACATGAGAAAGTAGCGCATTTTCATAAGCTTTCCAACGCCACATCATTTGACTCAATTGGATTAGCCGTTTAGAAATGACATCAACAATACGAACTCGGTTGTTCAGTTTGCGAAATTTTATGATTTTCCAAATTACTCTTTAAATGTAGGGAATTAGGGAAAACTTTCAACATGTGGAAGGAGCGGTCTTGCAGCAGCTTTCCAACGCCATATTATTTGCCTCATTTCGATAAATGGTTTAGAAATGCAGTCGAAAATACGATTCACATTTTTTGTATGAAGAAAAAACGGTTTTCAAAACTGCTCTTAAACCGCTTACATTTTGCCAAAAATTTAACTTGGGTCATGATACTGGTGTCCATAGCTTTTCGACGGTAGTCGCAATCCCCATTTGGGCAATGTTGGCGGAAGTTCCACCTAGCACTGGGAGAAGCTCAGGTCGAACAACTCAGGCAGTAAAATTACAAAAACACAATTTCATCACGACCCGAGAGCAAAATCTGCCGACGAGCGACTTTCCTATTTAAAAATGGTATTTAGTTGCTAAAAATGTTTCTAGATTACACTAACATCATATAGAACACGACTAACCAGAATAATTCTATCACATCCCTAGTTCTGGTTTGCTCTGGGCTAGCTAGTCATTTGTTGCATCATGTTTAAATTGCTTTTAAATTTGAAATGGGGATGACAAACCCTAGCACCAAAATTAAGTCAAATAGGTTCAACTTAAAAACATTTTCAAGAACCCAGAATGCTCTTTAGAAAAGTTCATCATTTTTGAATTGGTCTAGAACCTCTGATAAAAATGGTGCACATTTTTGTGGGACACTTTGGATTTTTGAATTAATCCATAAGTATTTGCATTTGGACATTTAAATCTTGTAAATCTTTTTAATTGTCCAAATAATCCTGAAAGTACTTGAGGGCTGTTGGGAAATATTTCAAAGGTGCCTAAAATTATTTCCAGGATTTTACCAAGTGGTTTAGTATTTTTACTAAACCAAAAACAACAGAAATGAAAATAGAAAATAGAAACTAAGAAAAGACAGAAACCTCACCTGGGCCTTACCTGGCAGAAGAGGCCCAGCCCACCAGGGGCTGAGTGGTCTTCTTCCTCCTGCCAGGAGGACAGACAGGTGCGTGGCGTGCGCGCCGACGACGCCTTGCCACCTCCTGCTTCAGCCGCGCAACCCCGACCCATCTAGACGTGCCACGGAGACGCCCACCTTCCCCTCTTCCATCTTCCCCTTTCTCTGGTCACCTCCCCTTCTCTGTTCCTCGTGCGCACAACCACCGAGCGCCTCGCAGCGCGCCGACGAGCTCCAGCGTAGCCACCTCGCACGCCTCGCGTCGCCGTTCGGTCCCCTAGCTCCGCCTCGATGCCGTGGAGCCGCACGCTAAAGAATGCGACCGTGGGAGCCCCTGCAACGCCGCCTATATCGCCTTCTTCTCCCTCCGGCTGCCGAGATCGCTGGTAATTCCACGACGCCGTCCGTGCTTCCCCGAGCCCACTTCGACGGCCCCTACAACTGCCGTGAGCCACTACACCGAAACCCTCTCTCCCCGTGCTCGTTTTCCCCCTCTGGCTGTCGCTTTTGTCTAGCCCGAGACCTCACTGCCGCCGGCCATGGCGCCACCGCGGCTACTGACGCCATAGCTCGTGCCTGAGCGTGTCCCCGTGTTCAGTACTTCCCCAGGAGCACGTAGCACCCATCAGTTCCTCCCCTAGTGCACCGTAGCGTCGAGTCGGTCGGCGCCCGAGCTCCGGTCGCTGCTGTTGAGGTCGCCGCCGCCGTTTCCGGCCACCGCAGCCGCTGACTTCGGTCCCATTGGATGCGGAAGAGCGCTAGCTACGCATAGAGCCTCTCTGCCGCTTGTTTGGTCACCGGATGGCAAAACCCGATGCCCTTCGCCGCGTCCATCGACGCCGGCGTCGAGCCGTGGACCAAGTCCGGTAGGTTTGAACCGCTGACCAGGGGTTTGACCTCCCCTGGCTGACTGACGTGTGGGCCAAGCCCCTTTTTTTAACTAGTGTTAGATTTAGTTAGCACTAATTAACTTAGTTAATTAGATTAGACACTAACATGCGGGCCCAGGCTCTAGTTAACTTAGGTTAGTTAGTTAGTCACTGACCAGTGGGCCCCACTGGTCAGGTTTGACCTAGACCGGCCCTGTTGACCTGCTGCCGTCATAATGACGCAGTGCCGATGCAATAAGCTATTTTATGGGTTTAATTTAATCCAGGAAATTCCAGAAAATGTTTTAAACTTCTAAAAATCATATAAAATCAGAAAAATTCAAGAAATCCATCTGTACCATTTTCATACATGTTTGAGCAAGTTAACCTCACTGTTTAGGATGGAACATGATTAGGGCAAATTTCATAATAGGTTTGGAGTTGGAAATTGATATAGTTTTGAATTCCACTTCAATTTAAATGACTTTCTGTTGGATTAGCCCAAAACACATTCATATTGCCATGTCATAGCATGCATCATATTGTTGCATATCGCCATGTGTTGATTGTGTTCTTTCTCAGTTGCCGGTGTTTGTCCCTCCTCAGTAGACATTGATCCAGCGATGAATTCGATGACACCGATGAAGAGCTATTCTATCTTCAGAAGTGCCAGGCAAGCAGAACCCCCCTTGTTCATTTCGATACAATCCCACTCTCTCGCTCCTGCTCCCTTTTACTGCATTAGGACAACAACGTTTGAACTGTTACATGCTGCAGTAGCTGAACCCTTTTTCCTCTGCATGACCTGTCATTGCCACAGTAAATAGATGAAACCCACTATCATGAGTAGGAGTTGTTTGAGCCCTGATGTGCCTACTCATTCATGATCATTTGTCATGCCTGCTACTGCTTAGAGTTGAGTCAGGTCTGATTCATCGGGGATGAATTGGAATGGTGTTGAACATGTCCTACTGTGTGTGAGCTAAGTGTGTGAACATGATTTGGTAAAGGTAGCGGTGAGAGGCCATGTAGGAGTACATGGTGGGTTGTCTCATTGCAGCCATCCTCAGGAACTGAGTTCTGTGTTTGGTGATCCATGAACAGTTACTACCACACATTGGAATGCTTAAGTGCCCCTCTCGACTTATTAATCAACCCGATCTCTGTCCAGGAGTTGCAACTAGTTTCTGGTGTTTGTAGGTAGTGTTAGTAGTCTACCAAGTGGCACCCGGTACAGGTGGGCTTGGGACAGACTAGGCACAGTGGCATGGTGTACCAAGTGGCACCCGGATGGTGGGCTTGGGAACCCTGCACACATCGTTTGGGGCCGTGAGCGACACCCCGGCCGGATCTCCTTGCGGATGGAACCCGAATAGGCGATAAACCTGGACTAGAGACTTGTTGGTTAGTCAGGTCGTGGCCGACTCCCTCGCATGCCTTCCATTGAAGGTTGCCGAGGTACATGACGTGTACAGGGCGATAAGTGGCGAGAGCGTGTGTGAAGAAGTACACCCCTGCAGGGTTATCATTATCTATTCGAATAGTCGGATTCCTCGGATATGGAAACTTGGACCCCTTGCATAGTTCATAGACAAGTGAAAGTGGATACTCTAAAATGCGCAAGATAATCGTGAGTGCTATGGATGGCGTTCTCGTAGGGAGACGGGAGCGGATCCGTAGTGGTGTATTGATATGGTGAATATGTGGACTCGTGTGCGCCACCTCAAAAGAGTTACTTGCAGTCGTAGTTCAGGATAGCCACCGAGTCAAAGCTGGCTTGCTGCAGTTAAACTCCACCACCCCCTTTATTGATACCGATGCATATGTAGATAGTTCTGATGTAAGTCTTGCTGGGTACATTTGTACTCACATTTGCTTAATTTATGTTTTGCAGAGAGACAGTTTCGCTAGTAGTTCCGCGTGGACTTCGACGTTTAGCTTGTTACCTCAACTACGATCTTGTACCTTGGGAGGGTCTTGTAGATAGTCAGGCTTCTGAGCCTTCTTCATTTGTAGTGGTCTGTACTTAGACAAGTTAAGCTTCCACATGTGCTTGTTGCTTGTATGCTTTGGATGTTGGGACATGAGACCCATGTTTGTAATATCTCGCTCTTCGGAGCCTAATGGATAAATACGTGAGTCGTAGAGTTATGTTGTGATGCCATGTTGTATTTACACATATCGAGCATATTGTGTGTATGATTGAAATGCTTGGTATGTGTGGGATCCGACAATCTAGTTGTTTATCCTTGGCAGCCTCTCTTATGGGGAAATGTAGTCTAGTGCTTCCATGAGCCATAGTAGTCCGCTACAGCCCGTTTCACTGGAGTCCTGCTAGCCCAACACTACTGCTCAGGACAACTGACTGGCCGGCATGTGATTCACTTCGTTCCTGTGTCTGTCCCTTCGGGGAAATGTCACGCGGTGACATCCGGAGTCCTGCCTAGCCTGCTATAGCCCGGGTTCCCGGAGTCCTGCTAGCCCAGTGCTATAGCCCAGATTGACATGCTGCTGACCGACATGCTCGATGTGATTCATGTATGCCTGTCCCCATAGTTTGGTGCCTCTTTGGATTCATGACTAGCCATGTCGGCCCGGGTTCTCTGTCATATGGATGCTAGCGACACTATCATATACGTGAGCCAAAAGGCGCAAATGGTCCCGGGCCATGGTAAGGTGACACCCGTGGGAATACCGTGCGTGAGGCTGCAAAGTGATATGAGGTGTTACCGGCTAGATCAATGTGACTTGGAATCGGGGTCCCGACAGCTTTAGTATCAGAGCCTGACTGCCTATAGGTTTACCAAGCCAAACTAGTCGAAGTTATGTCTAGAAATGCTTTAGTTATATAAGGGAATTGATTGTGGAAGGGAACGTAAGGCTCTTTTTACTCCTTATCCTCATGACCTTCTGATCTGAGTCATCTTATCTTTTTCTATGGGGTTAAGAACTAGGTTTCTCTTCTATCTCTCAGGATGACGTGTTACTAAACCGTAGTTGCCTAGGATTGTTGAGTTCAAGCCTCAGTTCAGTCCCTACTACTTCCATATGTTCATAGCTGGCCTCAGAACCTTGATATTGTGATTTTGAATGGTTATGCCACCATTTTTGCAGGGTGTCTCAAATCTTTTTAGCAATTACAACCGTTATGCTGTCTGAGTCATCCCAGGATTATAGATAGTCTGATGCACTTGCAATCATTCCTCCATGTTCCTGTTGTCCATTTGGGCCAGATTAATCACACTAATCGGTGAGTTGAGGTACTCTGTTGCCTCGACATATATGTTGGAGCTATTATTATGACCCTAGGTGTTTTAGGGAGTCACCTAGTAATGTAGCCATGTTTTGTGTTCCCAGTGTGATGATTCTGGCCACCATTCTCGAAAGCACCTCATGATGCCATTTAGTAGTAGGTATTCTATTCCTGGGTTCTTGAACCCGAGATTTACCCCACTTACTTCATGTTGATAGTGTTTGCTAGTTCCTTTAGGTTATTAGTAACCTTTGTATTAGTCCTCAAGGTCCGTGGTGTTTCCTTCTTCCGAATACTATGACCCATTTATGGCAGAAGTTTGTTTAAACCAAAAGATCACAACAAAGTGCTCTTGATGAGTTCTCCATTCTTATTGTGACTCTGCCAATTCTACCTTCTGCATGGGTTATCTGGAAGAAACCTGTTGAACTTTGCTCGACATGCTAATCCATGAATCCACAACTCGAAAAGTTCTATGTTCCTTGAGTTGTCCCTCTTTAGTTGTCTTCTGACCTTCGTCTATCAATTGATAGTCAAGAGTATGCATGCATTTGTTCATCGATGCCTATCATTTGTGTGGTCCGTTAAGCTATTCTACTACAGAATGACCAGGAGAAACAAACTCCAACATCTCATCCATATCTAGGATTGGGTCAAAGCAATTGTATTCCGCAGATTAAGAATGCTAATCCAGCTTCTAGTCCGTTCTACCTTGGAGTGTTACCATCTTTCTGTCAGGAGTGTCATGAGAATTGCACCACCTCCTATAAATTCTTGATGCAGTAATACTTCTTGCCATCATTGTTCATTCCTCGGTTCCGTGTTATTATAACCGGAATGCCGACAAGTGTAAAGTGATGTTAGAAATCAATACTCCTAGCAACTCCGTTGCTTGGTAGTTAATGGACAATACTCTCAATCTTAGTGTGCTGGTTATTGAATCATCATCCTAAGATTGATCAGGCTACCTAGTCCATATTTCCGGGTGTACTCATCGACCAAGGAGTTAGGATTGTGACAATCCCTCACTCTTTGATCATATCGTCTTGCCTAAAAAGCAAGATTGTTCTCGAGCTTAATAACATATCGGTGGTTCATGATTTTCCGAATATCTTCTCGGAAGTATTACCCGATTGTCACCTGACCGCTATGTTGACTTCGTGATCATGTTGGTTTTCCTCCAAACCACCCATTCTCCAAGAATCTGTGTTGGATACCTTGAGCTAGTTAGTTAAGCTAAACAACAACTTGGAGAGTTGGAAGATGAAAACTTGTCCGACTTAGTTCATCACTAAGGGATATCCTTGTGTGTGTGTGTTGAAGAAATATGATATCTTCATCGACTGATCCCCGTGATCAGCTGTTGAATCTATTATCTTGTCCAAACCTTGATTTGAGTGTGGGCTATCATCAAATCAAATCAGAACCAACGACAATAAATATGTCAACTTATGACCTTCTGTCAGTGACCCTCGAAGAATTGGTCATAAATTTATGACCATTTTAGACCAATTGGTCAAAAGCTGTCTGGGGGGCTCTAAACCCTAAACCATAATGACCATTTTGGTCAGAAAGGTCATAATTTCATTAGAGGAAATGGTCGTAAAGCTAGTAGCACTGTCCACTGCCTCATGCCTAGCTGATAAGGACCAATATAAAATGGTCACTACACTTGAGTTTGAATGAATTAGGATGATTAGGCAGCCACCTCAGCAACCTCGCTTATGTGTCACTGTCTAGGTGTCATTTTTGCTTGAGTTTTAATATTAAATAGACAGACGGGGCACACACTGACAGGCGGGACCCATTTGACACGTGGGGCCGAGCGCTTAATTCGCCCAAAAAAGATGCACGAGGCGGGACTCGAACCCACGACCTCGCGCTTGGTTTGTTCGCATGCTACCCCTGGGCTAGAGAGGGACAGTTGCTCACATCTGGGAGTTTATCTATACATTATATAGAACTACGGCTCTCTCGTATCATTGACAAGTGGGACCTTCCGACCAGGTGGCATCGAACAGAGAAACGATTTGCGACACTGACAGGCAGGGCCTATTTGACAGGTGGGTGAGCGAGCGTTTAATTCCCTAAAAAATATGCGCTAGCGGGGACTCGAACCCACGACCTCGCGCTGGGTTCGCTCGTTCGTTACCGCTGGGCTAGAGAGAGATTGTTGCTAATGTGTGGGTAGTTTTCCATATAGTATATAAAACCACGGCTCTCACGTATCAGTGTCAAGTGGGACCTTCCGACCAGGTGGCGGCGGGTGGCATCGAACAGAGCAACACTTAGCGTTTTTCTAGGTCTTTCGACCAGGTGGCGGCGGGCGCGGCGGAAGCAACCAGGTGACCTCGCCCACGGCCTCGCCGCAGGTGACCTCGCCCACGGCCTCACGGCGGAAGCAACTAGCAGGGGGCGGAGGCGGGGGCGGGGCCGGCAGCGGAGGCGGGGGCGGGGCTGGCAGGGGGCGGAGGCGAGGCAGGGCGTGGAGGCGGGGCCAGTAGGGGCGTAGGCGACCGACGGTGGTGGGGGCTTGCCGAGCATGGGGGACTCGCCGCCGCCGCAAGCACACCTCCCGGTATGCACCCCTCACCTCTTCCCCCCTCTCCTCTCTCGCCACCCGAGCAGTGGGAGATGGATTTCAGTCAGATGTTCTTCAACATAGATGAATTTTGTTGATGCACTGTTAGTAGTTAGGAGATAGCTTGCTTGTTTGGTAGATATTGCATAGATGAATTTTCTTGATGTACTGTTAGGAATTGTTCAGCTTGTTTGTTAAGAATTCTTCAGGCCTTGTGGTTAGGCAATTTCATATAAAATTTTCTAGAATTTTAGCTTCCATTACTTCCATCCATTTTCATTAATTAATGTTGATGCACTTAGATTGATTTGCTAAGTTGCAACAATTTGTTGTCTTTGGCAGATGGACAGAAGCTGGATTAGAGAAGGAGTTATAAAGTTTTCGAAAGAACATATGAAAGGAGTTGGTGATTTCATGGCATTTGTTCGGGCAAATTTTGCCAACGATGCTCACATTCTTTGCCCATGTTGTGAATTCCTCAACCGTCCAAGAATGGCTCAAGGAAGAGTGGAAGATCATCTGCTTCTTAATGGGATGTCCAGCACATATGATAGATGGATATATCATGGAGAACCTTTAGACAGACAACCTCAACATTTTGAAGCTGATACAGAGGCCCCTTATATGATGGGTGGTGGTGATGCTGGCATTGATTTCATGGAAAAGGTTTTGTGAGATAATGCTGTTTTGGAGGAAGAGGATGGGCATGAAGATGATATGATTCCTGACCTATTGAAGAATTTGTACGATGCTGAAGATCGTGCTGATGGACAGAAATCGTTGTTTGCTGAGGTGTTAGAGGAGGCGAAGCGCGCAGCTCATGAAGGGGGTAAATTTTCAAGATTTACATTCACCGTGAAGTTACTCCACATCAAGTCTTTCTACCGGATTAGCAATGCCGCATTCAACGCAATACTCCATCTTTTGAGCTTGCAATTCCCTAATAGTTGTGTTCCCAGATCTTATGATGAAGCATTGAGCATAATCCGCAGGCTGGGGTTAGGTTATGTGTCAATACATGTGTGCCCAAATAACTGTGTCTTGTTTCGGAAGGATTTACCAAAGCATGACAACTGTCCAAAATGCAATGCATCTTGGTGGAAAGATGCTGATGGGAAGAAGTCAATACCGGAGAAGGTACTGAGGCACTTTCCCTTGATACCAAGGCTGCAGCGGATGTTCATCTCGAAGAAATCATCACGTGAGGTACAGTGGCACAAGCTGAAGCGGCAACCTATCGACAATGAGCTGAGCCATCCAGCGGATGGAGAGGCATGGAAAGAGTTTGACCGGATACATTTAGATTTTGCTGCAGATCCAAGGAACATAAAACTTGGCATTGCCACAGATGGGTTTAATCCGTTTGGGAACATGAGCACGTCTTATAGCATGTGGCCAGTTTTTGTGGTGCCATACAACCTGCCACCATGGGCATGCATGGATCAGTCCAACTTCATGATGTCATTGCTTATCCCGGGTCCAGATTCTCCAGGAAAGGATTTTGATGTCTATATAGAGCCCCTCATAGAAGAACTGCTCCAGCTCTGGACTGGTGTACCTACATACGATGCCTTGAGTCCGGAAGAAAAGTTCAATCTACGTGCTGTGATCATATGGTCCATCCATGATTTCCCGGCTCTGCACACTCTATCTAGGATCACAGCGGGTTATCAGGCTTGTGTCCATTGTGACAAAGACCCTTGCTCAAAGAGAATAAGGACCAAGATCTGCTATATTGGGCACCGCCGCTTTCTTCACTGAAACCATCGCTGGTGAAGAAGCAAAGATTTTAATGGTGAGAATGAAACCCGTGACAATCCAGCTGAATTCACTAAAGAAGAGCTAGAGCAGCAACTTGAAAAGGTGAAAGATGTGAGACCAGGAAAGCTAGCGAACAAAAGAAAGCGTGAGGAAGGTCAATGTTGGGACCGGAGGTCTTGTTTGTGGGACCTGCCATACTGGGATGATCTGAAATTAAGGCATAATCTCGATGTAATGCACATTGAGAAAAACATATGCGAGAATCTGCTAGGGACGTTTCTGAACATTGAAGGGAAGACAAAGGACACGGTTAGTTCTAGGCTTGATTTGGAGGACATGGGCATAAGAGAAGATTTGCATCTACAGCACAATGAAGATGAAGATTCATTTGAAATTCCACGAGCATGGTATACAATGAATAAAGAACAGAAGCTTGCATTCTGTGAATTCCTAAGAGCGGTGAAATTTCCAGATGGTTATGCTGCTAACCTAGCAAAGTGTGTTACTTCTGATGGATTCAAGCTTTCAGTACTGAAAACCCATGATTGTCATATCCTCCTCCAAAGGATTTTACCGGCGGTCCTTCGAGGAATCATGCACAAGGATATATCTGAAGCGGTTGCTGAGCTGGGAAATTTCTTTAGAGAACTGTGCTGCAAAACCCTCAAGTTAATTGTCCTGGAAAGACTTGAAAAACAAATCCCAATTATTCTTTGCAAGCTCGAGAAGATTTTCCCTCCAGCTTTCTTCACTGTGATGGTCCATTTGGCGGTGCACTTACCCAAAGAGGCAATGCTTAGAGGCCCTGTGTAATATGGTTGGATGTACCCAATCGAAAGCAAGCTGCTTACTTGTAAGCGTTATGTGCAAAACACGGCAAGACCTGGAGGTTCTATTGCTGAATCATATGTCATTGACGAGTGCTTGACTTTTTGCTCTAGATACTTTGGTGATGTGGAAACAGGATGGAACCGGCCGGGCAGAAATAGAGAGTGGTCTAATTCGCAAAGTGGTGATGTCTCTGTTTTCAACCATGGTGTGAACTTTCTTGGAGCCTCACAATACTTGGAGGCTGGTGATGAGTATGACAAGATGGTTTTGTTTGTGCTAAGCAATTGCGCCGATTTTCTACCATATATCGAGTACGTTATATCTTGTGCACTCATTATATATATTTTTTTGCTTGGTTTGGCACCAGCCTAATGTTTTAATTCACATGTTTTGTTGGCATTGCAGGAAATGCAAGGAAGAGTTAAATCAGGAAGAAAGCAATATCAATGTTGATAAAAGGGTTGCCAAGGGGTTTGCTAAGTGGTTTAAGAATCATGTGAGATCTTTAGCCACATGTTTTATGTTTTCTATGTTATTCACCCATTGTTAAATACCATTGTTTGCTAAATGGTTTATTTGTGCAGATTGGAAAGTTGCATGAGGAGAAGAAGGTCAGTGATGATCTATTTTCTTTGGCATGCTTACCGGATAAGCGAGTGAGAGTGTATTCAGCATGCATTGCTGACGGTGTCCGGTACCACACCGTTGATCGCAAGGAAAAAAGGAAGACACAGAATAGTGGAATCGTCACTGAGGGTTCACATGATGGTGAGATCATTGACTTCTATGGTCAGTTGAGAAGCATCGTAGAGTTGCAGTACAACTCTAGTGGAGGCATCCATCGCTCGGTTGTCTTATTTCGCTATGACTGGTTTGAGCTTGGTAGCAAGAAGAGGAGAGACTCTTTTGTCAAATATGATGGCCACTTCAAAAGCATCAACACTTCAAGGTGCTGGTATAAGAGTGATCCCTTTATTCTAACAACACAAGCAACAATGGTGTTTTATCTGCCAGACACTCTTTTGCACGGAAAATGGCGAGTTGTGCAAAACTTTCAGCACAGACACTTGTGGAGTGTGACTGAAACTGAAGTGGCAAAGGGCCCCGGTGATGGTGGACTAACATACCAAGATGATGACTCTACGGAAGTTCCGTTGCAAGCTGATGATGACTCTATGGAAGTTCCGGTGCAAAGCAGAGTGCGAAGGGACCGGGAACGTGTGATTGTTGGTGCTGCAACAGTTGAAGGCATCAAGAAAAGAAGAAAGGTGGTAGAGGATGGACATGAAAGCGAGGATGAGGAAAACCGGACTGATCATACTATGCTACAATATTGTAGGGATGATGAGGAAAACAGGAGTGGGCATAGAGTTCCTTGTTTTCGTATCGACGACGATGAGTAGCGAATGGACATGAAGGTAAATTTGGTCTCCTTGGTGATCCTTTTAACTCTCTGTAGTTTTCCTTCTTGTGCATATGCATGGTGATCCTGATGTACTACAATTATCTCCAGGTAGCAAAATGCTTGAAGATCCTGATGGCTGTAGTGGTGTGATCCTGATGGCTGTAGTGGTGTGGTCTTATAGCATGGAGCTGATGGCAAAATGAAGTTGTGCTCAGAATATTGTCAAAATGTTGTCTTGTAATGCAAAAGATTGCAAAATGATCATTTAGGTATTGGTGATCATTTAGTTCAAGTTTTGGTGATCATACAGAATGTTGTCTAGTAGTTTTTGTGATCATGTAGTAGTTCTTTTGGACTGAAGTGGATGATGTCTTGTTTTGCTTCAACTGAATTTTAACTGAATTTTGCACTATTTTAACTGAATTTTGCTTCAACTGAACCCATTTCATTGTGAGCAAAAAGATATGCGCCAGCCGGGACTCGAACCCACGACCATACGCTTGTTTCACTATGTTTCTACCACTGGGCTAGGAAGAGGCTGTTGGTTTTGTACTCTATGCCAACCCTTTTGACTATATCAAACTAGTCAAGTATCAAGCACACACCTCACTGACAAGTGGGCCACTCGACCCACTCACTGATAAGTGGGCCATTTTGCTATTGTACCAAAGCTACCAAAAATATGCGCGTGGCCAAAAAATATGCGCGCGCGGGGGCTCGAACCCACGACTGTGCGCTTAGTTCACTTGGTTTCTACCACTGGGCTAGGAAGAGGTTGTTGGTTTTGTACTCTATGCACCTTTTCAATATATCAAACAACTCGCTGATAATTGGGCCCGCTCCTCCTCCTATCCACTCTTTTCCCCACTCCCCCTCTCCATTCCTCCTATCCACTCGACCCGCTCCTCCTCTCCACCGCCACCGGCTTATTCCTCTCCCACCGCCGCCGCCAGCTTCTTTCTCTCCGTCGCCGTGGGTATGAATCCGCTTCCTCTTCCTCTTCCTATCTACTGTTATGATAGATTAGGGTTCTTGCCGCCGGATTAGGGTTTGATTAGGATGTTTTTTAGGGTGACGACGACGCCTCCCCGGTGCCTGTGCTGGTCTGACACCTCCCGCGCGGCTTGCCCTACGCCGCCGGCGATCACTTCTTCTCGGACTTCGCTGCGGTAAGCCATCCACTTCATATCCTCTCTCATTTCTCTTCTGCTCTAGGGTTTGAGAATCTAGGATTTGTTATGCATACTAGGCATCTATTGGTGGATTTAGGCATATTGTTCTTGGTGGATTTAGTATGCTCTGTTGGTGGATCTAGTGTGGTTGAATTGCTATTTGATTACTATGTTGTTGCTGTTGGTAGTCACTGATAGCAATTAACTGTTGCTGTGGTAGGTAGTGTGGTAGACATGCTGTTCTGTTGCTGTTGAATTCTATGGTTAATTAACTAAATTAACTGAATTCTGTTGCTGTTGAATTCTATGGTGAACATGCTGTTACTGTTGCCAGAACATGTTGTTGAATTCTGTTGCTGTTGAATTCTGTGGTTGAACATGTTGTTGTGGTTATTCTTGTTGACAAGTCTTGTGCTGCAGTGGGATTCATGCATATGCAGGTGTAGTGACCTGCATGAATATGGGCAGAGTAGTAGCAGCAGCAGATGCCAACATTTGATATGCATGCATGCATTCTTGCTTGTTTATATTCTTTTAAAACTGAACATGCTCAAGTATGGAAACATTACATTCTTCTTCTACTCATTTCCCCTTTGCCAAGATAGAGTAGGAGCAAATTGAGGCCATTGCCATTTATAGTAGTATTCCAAATTGAGGCCCTGGCAAACACATGTAATAATTATTCTACTGTTTTGATTTACAATGCTGCTTGTTTCCTATTTCTGTCCAGTCATGTTGTTTAATTTACTATTGCTTGTTTAGAGTAGAAGTGAGATGGATGGATTGGAAGGTTTTGAGTTCTTCGAGATCGTAATTGAGAAATCTTGCAGTAGGCAGGTATATTTATCATCACTCATTTCTTTATCATCACTCTGCTGTCTAGTGCTTGATTGCCACAATTAACCACTGCTTGACCCTCGCTGCAGAGACTGCCTGACAAGTTTGCGAAGATGCTCGCCAGCCGTGAGCCCCACAAAGTGAAGCTACGGGAGGCCGGCAGCGGGCTTCACAGGCTGTGGGAAGTGTTGGTGGTGTTTGATGGTGAAGGCCACATGTACCTAGGGCCCGGCTGGGAGCATTTCGCCCACGCCCATGAGCTACAGCTCGGGTACTTCCTTGTCTTCTGCTACGACGGCGACGCCATGTTCACCGTGAAGATGTTCGACAACACCATGTGCCGCATGTACTACCAGCACGACGATGATGCCAGTAAGCACTCTACCTCTCTTCTTCCTGTCCTTTTGGCTTCCTCTACCTGCACGATGACAACACTTTGTTGCATTTGGCCAGGCAATGGGAGCAGCAGCGGGGATGACGAGGAGCAGAGCGGGGATGACTACGAGGAGCAGAGCGGGGATGACAAGCAGAGCGGGGATGACGAGGAGCAGAGCAGGGATGACGAGGAGTAGCCTATTCTGGCTGACGACGAACATGCTATGGTGGTGGCTGACGATGACCCTGCTATGGTGGTGGCGGATGACGACCTTGCTATGGTGGTGGCAGACGACGACCTTGCTATGGTGGTGGCGGACGACGACCTCGCGATGGTGGTGGCGGACGACGACCTTGCTATGGTGGTGGCGGACGACGACCTCGCGATGGTGGTCGCGCCTGCAATCCCATAGCTTGGCGACAGGACCATGCCAATGTGGTAGAGGAGTACATCCGCGTTGGGATTTGCCACTCTGAGCGCATCAGGTTGATGAAGGAGAAGAAGGAGTGAAGATGTTAAGAAGGTGTTCAGCATGTTAGGTTTAAGATTATTAGTGTAATATGAACATGTCAATGTTAAGTATGTCAGGTTTAATTTTGTGCATGCTCATGGATGCTGTATGACAGTGTCATCTAAACAAGTCATGTTTTTAACAATGAATATTCAGTTTGGTAATTGATGGGATTTGAAATTTTTTATGCATGCTCATGGATGAAAGATAAAATTATGGGTTTTTGTGCATGCTCATGTATGAAACAATATAAGTTTCATTTTTTGAATGCTAAAAACATGACTCAAACCCTAGCCACGGACGACCGCCGTGACTAAATCCGCCAGTTTTTGAAAACACCGTAAAAATTCAAAAACCGTTTTTCATTTTTTGAATGCAAAAGACATGCGTTTCTCGTGAAGCAGCTACAAGGAGGGGCACCCCAAACGGCGCCATTCCATGTCTATCTCAAAGTAGACCCTATTTTACGGACGGTCGCCAAAAAAGCAAGCATTTCCGACCCTCGTAGCTACTCCCGGCAATTAGGACCACTTTTGGCCGATTCAGCTGGAACCGGCTGGAATTTGAACTGCGGGTCCTCCATAGCTTGCCCGTTATTTTCAATAAAAATGCTTTTTAGCTTCATAGGTAGGCTTTTCATCACAGAATCGACAACAGATTTGCACGGCTCAAACCCTAGCCACGGACGGCCGCCGCGACGAAATCGGCCGGTTTTTGAAAACACCGTAAAAAATTAAAAAAAAATCAAAAAAATTGGAGACCTCCGCGTCACATCATCAAATGTGGCCTACCAACTAGCAAAAATACTAAACTTGCAATACCGGCGTTTTCTTGAAAAAGTGTTCTCAAAAACGACCTACCATGAACGAAGATTCATGGCTTTCAAGCCACACTAGCAATGATATGGCCGCATTCGTTGAATAGTTTCTGATAATATGCCCAAATTGGGCGCATGCCTCCGTCTTGTGATGGCAAACAATGTTGCCAAAGCGAGGTTCCAACTTGTTTAACAAAAAAAATCGTTTTTCATTTTTTGAATGCAAAAGACATGCGTTTTTTGTGAAGCGGCTACAAGGAGGGGCACCCCAAATGGTGCCATTCCATGTCTATCTCAAAGTAGACCCTATTTTACGGACGGTCACAAAAAAGCATGCATTTCCGACCCTCGTAGCTACTCCCGGCAATTCGGACCACTTTCGGCCGATTCAGCTGGAACCAGCTGGAATTTGAACTGCGGGTCCTCCATAGCTTGCCCGTTATTTTCAATAAAAATGCTTTTTAGCTTCATAGGTAGGCTTTTCATCACAGAATCGACAACAGATTTGCACGGCTCAAACCCTAGCCACGGACGGCCGCCGCGACGAAATCGGCCGGTTTTTGAAAACACCGTAAAAAATTAAAAAAAATCAAAAAAATTGGAGACCTCCGCGTCACATCATCAAATGTGGCCTACCAACTAGCAAAAATACTAAACTTGCAATACCGGCGTTTTCTTGAAAAAAGTGTTCTCAAAAACGACCTACCATGAACGAAGATTCATGGCTTTCAAGCCAAACTAGCAATGATATGGCCGCATCCGTTGAATAGTTTCTGATAATATGCCCAAATTGGGCGCATGCCTCCGTCTTGTGATGGCAAACAATGTTGCCAAAGCGAGGTTCCAACTTGTTTAACAAAAAAAACCGTTTTTCATTTTTTGAATGCAAAAGACATGCGTTTTTCGTGAAGCGGCTACAAGGAGGGGCACCCCAAACGGTGCCATTCCATGTCTATCTCAAAGTAGACCCTATTTTACGGACGGTCGCCAAAAAGCATGCATTTCCGACCCTCGTAGCTACTCCCGGCAATTCGGACCACCTTCGGCCGATTCAGCTGGAACCGGCTGGAATTTGAACTGCGGGTCCTCCATAGCTTGCCCGTTATTTTCACTAAAAATGCTTTTTAGCTTCACAGGTAGGCATTTCATCACAGAATCGACAACAGATTTGCACGGCTCAAACCCTAGCCACGGACGGCCGCCGCGACGAAATCGGCCGGTTTTTGAAAACACCGTAAAAAATTCAAAAAAAAATCAAAAAATGGGAGACCTCCGCGTCACATCATCAAATGTGGCCTACCAACTAGCAAAAATACTAAACTTGCAATACCGGCGTTTTCTTGAAAAAGTGTTCTCAAAAACGACCTACCATGAACGAAGATTCATGGCTTTCAAGCCAAACTAGCAATGATATGGCCGCATCCGTTGAATAGTTTCTGATAATATGCCCAAATTGGGCGCATGCCTCCGTCTTGTGATGGCAAACAATGTTGCCAAAGCGAGGTTCCAACTTGTTTAAAAAAAAAACCGTTTTTCATTTTTTGAATGCAAAAGACATGCGTTTTTCGTGAAGCGGCTACAAGGAGGGGCACCCCAAACGGTGCCATTCCATGTCTATCTCAAAGTAGACCCTATTTTACGGACGGTCGCCAAAAAGCATGCATTTCCGACCCTCGTAGCTACTCCCGGCAATTCGGACCACCTTCGGCCGATTCAGCTGGAACCGGCTGGAATTTGAACTGCGGGTCCTCCATAGCTTGCCCGTTATTTTCACTAAAAATGCTTTTTAGCTTCACAGGTAGGCATTCATCACAGAATCGACAACAGATTTGCACGGCTCAAACCCTAGCCACGGACGGCCGCCGCGACGAAATCGGCCGGTTTTTGAAAACACCGTAAAAAATTAAAAAATCAAAAAATGGGAGACCTCCGCGTCACATCATCAAATGTGGCCTACCAACTAGCAAAAATACTAAACTTGCAATACCGGCGTTTTCTTGAAAAAGTGTTCTCAAAAACGACCTACCATGAACGAAGATTCATGGCTTTCAAGCCAAACTAGCAATGATATGGCCGCATCCGTTGAATAGTTTCTGATAATATGCCCAAATTGGGCGCATGCCTCCGTCTTGTGATGGCAAACAATGTTGCCAAAGCGAGGTTCCAACTTGTTTAACAAAAAAAACCGTTTTTCATTTTTTGAATGCAAAAGACATGCGTTTTTCGTGAAGCGGCTACAAGGAGGGGCACCCCAAACGGCCATTCCATGTCTATCTCAAAGTAGACCCTATTTTACGGACGGTCGCCAAAAAGCATGCATTTCCGACCCTCGTAGCTACTCCCGGCAATTCGGACCACCTTCGGCCGATTCAGCTGGAACCGGCTGGAATTTGAACTGCGGGTCCTCCATAGCTTGCCCGTTATTTTCACTAAAAATGCTTTTTAGCTTCACAGGTAGGCATTTCATCACAGAATCGACAACAGATTTGCACGGCTCAAACCCTAGCCACGGACGGCCGCCGCGACGAAATCGGCCGGTTTTTGAAAACACCGTAAAAAATTCAAAAAAAAATCAAAAATGGGAGACCTCCGCGTCACATCATCAAATGTGGCCTACCAACTAGCAAAAATACTAAACTTGCAATACCGGCGTTTTCTTGAAAAAGTGTTCTCAAAAACGACCTACCATGAACGAAGATTCATGGCTTTCAAGCCAAACTAGCAATGATATGGCCGCATCCGTTGAATAGTTTCTGATAATATGCCCAAATTGGGCGCATGCCTCCGTCTTGTGATGGCAAACAATGTTGCCAAAGCGAGGTTCCAACTTGTTTAACAAAAAAAACCGTTTTTCATTTTTTGAATGCAAAAGACATGCGTTTTTCGTGAAGCGGCTACAAGGAGGGGCACCCCAAACGGCGCCATTCCATGTCTATCTCAAAGTAGACCCTATTTTACGGACGGTCGCCAAAAAGCATGCATTTCCGACCCTCGTAGCTACTCCCGGCAATTCGGACCACCTTCGGCCGATTCAGCTGGAACCGGCTGGAATTTGAACTGCGGGTCCTCCATAGCTTGCCCGTTATTTTCACTAAAAATGCTTTTTAGCTTCATAGGTAGGCATTTTCATCACAGAATCGACAACAGATTTGCACGGCTCAAACCCTAGCCACGGACGGCCGCCGCGACGAAATCGGCCGGTTTTTGAAAACACCGTAAAAAATTCAAAAAAAATCAAAAAAATGGGAGACCTCCGCGTCACATCATCAAATGTGGCCTACCAACTAGCAAAAATACTAAACTTGCAATACCGGCGTTTTCTTCAGCTACTCGGTATGATTTTATCCTTGATTTCTACAAAATTTACAAAAAAACCCTATTTTTTTCTACACCCAAACCCAAAAGGATTTCCCTCCCACACCAAAATTTTCCCTCCACCAAAATTTCCTTCTCCCAAAATTTCCCTCCTCTCCCTCTCCCACTACCAGGCGGGACCCACCACTCCCTCTCCCACTAACACGCGGGATCCCCTCCCCTTCCCTCCCAAAATTTCCCCATTCCCCTCCCCTATCCCCGACGAACCCTAGCTTCTCCCTCCCCGCTCCATGCCGCCCCGCTCCCACTCCCTCCATTCCCCACCTCCCCACCCTAGCGCCGCCCCTCCTGTGCTCGACCCCGCACCTCCCTGCTCTGCGCCGCCCCGCTCCCAGTCCCTTCCCTCCTCCGTGCCGCGGACTAGCAATCGACTACATCGACGAGGCGGCAGCTACATATCGACGACGGCGCGATCGACGATGAACCAACCGCTGCAATCGTCAACATCATCTCCCCCTAGGTACTTCTCCCCTCCTCTGGTGGATCCATCTCCCCTCCTCTCGTGGATCCACCTCCCCTCTGGTCGATCCATCTCCCCTCTGGTAGATCCCCTCATGGGTTAGGATTTTCTAGGGTTAGGATCTCCTGCTAGTTCGGTAGGTCCTTGTTCTTGGGGTTAGGGTTCATTTTAATTGTTGCGTGGGGATGATCTCCCTCTAGTTCATGGGGTTAGGGTTAGGGTTCATGGGGCCAGGGTTAGGGTTCATGGGGTTCATGGGGTTAGGGTTCATGGGGTTCATGGGGTTAGGACCTCCTGGTGGTTCATTTGGTTCTAATTTATTCTAATTGTCAAAATGTCTTAACTTGTGTCATCTAGGCTGTAGCCATTTTTGGTGTGTAGAGGCAGCATAATCAATAGTTGAGTATAGTTTTTTCATCTGCTTTTGTACTGCTGCAAGTATAGTTGTTTCATGCTTTACCAGTGGCAACATCTAGTTGATTTGAAGGTCCTCATGATATACTCGTCTAGCTTGCTGTCAGACTGTCTAAGCATGTGTACATGACACCAATTCACTAGTTCATGTTGCTTGCTTGCTAGCATACATGTTGCTTGCTGGCATACATGCTTAATTAGGGTTTCCATCAGCATTACTTGCTTGTATCACTAGCACTTGAAGAAGAATATACTCGCTTGCTTATTAATTAAGGTTTGTATCAATAGTACTTGCTTCCTTCTCTTCATTTTCCTTCATTCCTTGCTTGTTTCTATCAGTAGCACTTTGCTTGCTGGTTTCTATCTGTAGCAATTTGCTTGCTTGCTTGCTTGTATTAGTAGCACTTATGCACTTTGCTTGCTTGCTACTGGTGTACATGCATGCTTGTTTAGTGCACTTACATGTTTTCTTAATTAATAACACTAGATCACTGTATTGTTGATCCATCAAGTTTGTTTCACATGTATTACATGTATGTGCATGATGGTCCAAATGCTTTCCTTTATTGATACAAGTGCATCATTTTACTTTATCCCTGCTGTATCTGATTGTTGTTTATTCTATTTTGCAAGCACCACCTCAAGATCATCCATGGAAAGGATGACAAGGTCAAGCATGAGGCCAACCGTTGGTATGCAACTTGCTCCTTGTGGTTATACTGTCAGTTTCATAAAATCTGTGTCTTAATATGCTAAGTGAAATGTATTGCTACAATCTGAATAAGCTGGCTTAATTGTGCCTGTGTGCTGTTAGTCTTCCTTACCTGAATAACTAGGATTAAATGATAATAAAATTTCATAAGATATGTTTGGCTGCCTGTCCATGCATTCCAAACATTCACCTAATAGTTACGTTTCCTTTATCATGCAAAGAAGAGCCTCTCACCGAGTACGAGAAGGTTAGGGCTAGAAATATCATGAGGAACAATCGGATGTTCCAGTCCCTTGGCATCGGTGCAATAGCGTCGATGATTAGGAAAACAAATGGTGTACAAGAAGGTAGAAGTGATGAGGTTCAAGAGGGTAGTGCAGTTATCAATGATGACCCAGAGTACAATCCTAAGGAGGATGAAGTTATTGATGGAGAGGAAGTGGATGATGTTGTACTGAACAAGATTGTTAAGGTGCAAACTCTGTCTTGCTTGGAGGGTTGGGGTTCTGTTATTCTATGTTATTCCTTGTGCTCACATATTTCTCTTGTGATCTAATGCTTTTTTCCGTGCTGTTTATACGAGGCACTGAAGGAATCTAGGACAAAGAGGCCTGGTGTTAAGAAGACAGTCAGCAAGAAGAACAAGAGCTCAGAAACATCTTCTGCAATGCCTCCAGGAAGGGTGATGGCCCCAGCTCCAGGACAAAAAAAGAGGATCCTGGAACCTGATGAACCTGCCCTTGATAGAGTCACAAGGCAGAAAGCAAGGATGGCAACTGCGATGGACCATCAGGAAAGTATGCTGCACATGGACTCTCAGACGTCGGTGCAAATGGGTGATGAGTTGCCGCCCATGGATGAAGGAACCACTCTCAGCATGGATGGAAGTGGCACTGTCTGCCTAGATGAAGCAGGAACCATCTACATTGATGAAGCAGGCACTGTCCACACAGACCTCAGCCCTGTTGCACCTTCTATTGACAGGAACGCTGTCATCAATGAAGAAGAAGAGCAGCTTGTGCTTCAATCAGGCAAGTTGACCTTTGCAATGCTATCTTTTACTAGTGCATTTTCCAAATGGAATGATCATATATGCTTTTGTCGATTCCTGCACTTGTCGATTTCTATTCTAATTTATGAGTTCAGTTTCATTTTCAGATGCAATGACTCCCAAGACTAGACTTAGAAAGGGCAAAGGGCTAGAGAGGATCACCAAGTCGCTTGGTAGCAAGGTGCCTATCCAAATTGCCGAAGGGATGATGCATCCAGAGAAGCCTCTGCAGGCAGCAAAGCTTGCTTCTGAGTGTGGACTCGTTGCAAAAAGCCATCTTCCGGTTCTTCCTCACTTCAAGCTATACAAAAAATACTAGTCTATTGGAGAACTACATTGGGAAAGTTGCTGTAAGCTACTTGTTTCATAGTTAATGTGTTATCTATTTTCTGTTACACCTATGCATGATCACTAATATTGTTCCTACCTTGTTTTCTATCTTGGTAGGCAAATTTTGAGATGAACACGGACTCGGAGACCATCAAGACCGCGTGAAAAGATATTCTACAGAAATATTCAAAGAACAGATGCCATCAGATCAAGAAGAAGTATTTTGATACCGTAGCCGCAAATAAAGTCAGCATTAAGTCTCCGGTGCCTGATCTAACGGATGGTGAATGGCAAGCTCTGGTGGAGATGTGGTCTACCCCAAGACACAAGGTTTGTCTCTGCTTTGTTTGATGCTTTATGTTCTGCACATGATATGGTAGTGATAGATCATGCTGACAGTATGCTTTTTTGTAGGAAACCTGTGTGTCGAACAAGATGAATTGAGAAAAAGTCGTGTACAATCACAGAACTGGTTCCAGGCACTACACAACACACATTTTTGCCACTGTGAGAACTCTTCTCTAGAGACCTTACCGTTTGATCCTCATTGAATAACATTTCTGATTCTTGGTGAATAACATTTTGATTTTTTTTGAAAACATTTTAGAAAGAAGAGCGTAAGGGTGAGGAGCTCTCTGGGATTGACTTGTTTAAGGCCACCCACAACAGCAAGAAGAACGGGTTTTCGGAGCCAGTCAAGACTGCTATAGTAAGTCACTCCATGCTTTGCCCTGTTTGATTCACAGCCAGCTTTGATGCTTTGATGATTTGATGTTGTTTGATTCAGAGCCAGTCAAGAACACACGCTATGTTCCATGCTTTGATGTTGTTTGATAGTTCAACAAAGATATCAGAACTTGTTGTAGCTATTTGATGCATTTTTTATGATATGATGATATTTGATCTGAATGTTAGTTTGATGATCGGCTCACTCGGGAAGCCATCTTATATAGAACCACCATTCTAGGCTTAATGAAGTGATCATATTGTTCCAATTGCATGTCTCCAGGTCACTAGTCATCATCTTCTTGTATAGATTTTGTGTGCTGGTTTGGTTACTTCAAATAATCCATTTGTGTGCTGGTTTGGTTTCTCTTCCTTGGTTTGGTTTGCAAAATGTGAAATAGATCTCCCACTAATGCCTATCATTTTCCTCCATATGCTAGCTTCAGATGGAAAAAATGAAGGACGCGCCGGTACCAGAAGGTGAAGAGCCAAAGTCTTCTGTTGAAATTGTCGAACAAGTCCTCAAGACCAAAGTCAAGCAAAGCACATTCCTCAGGAATGTTGGGCTCCAGTCATCTAGGAACAACTCCGGCAAAGCAACTGCTGAAGTGGCTGCTCATGTTCGTGACCTTGAGTAGAAGCTGGAGAGGTCTGAGCTTCAAGCTGAAGTGATGCAAGAAGAATTGGCAGCAATCAAGATGAAGGCGAAAGAATCTGAAGCTGCACGCGACAAGGAACTTGAGCTGCTGCACAAGAAGTCTCAAGAGCAGGAAGAGTAGTTAGCCCACTTGATGGCTCTCTTTGGAGCTAAGGCAGTTTGATGGTCTTTGAACCTGCTGTGCAGTTTGTCTTTGTACTTGATGTGAAGTTATGTCGTAGTAGGTCGTGAACTTATGTGGATCTGGTAGTGTTTTGCATCTGGTAGTGTTTGTTGCATTTTGCACTTGGTAGTGTTTTGCATCTGGTAGTGTTTTGCACCTGGCTGTTTTATGCCTTGTGGATCACTTGTGGATCTAGTGAACCTGGGCTTGTGAATCATTTTCTGAAGTCATGCAAAATATGAACCTGGGCTCTAAAAAGGCCGATGCCCAAACAAGAATTAGACTAAAAAGGCTTGGGCCTAAAAAAGAAATGACTGTAAGAATTTTTTTTACAAAAGGCAGCATAACACAAAATAAAAAGGCCAAGGCCCAAATTCGAACTAGACTAAAAAGGCTGTGGCCCAAAACAATAGTGGAATATAAAAAAATTCATCAGAAAAAGGCTCCATTCCCAGAAAAAAAAAGGCCAAATTATTGGGCCAGGCCCATGCAGATAACCAAAATAAAGAGAAAAAAATTAAATGGGCTGAATTATTGGGCTTGGCCCATCAAGAACGCTGAAATGGACTGGGCTGATTCTATTTTACGACCTTCTCATTTGGTCGTAATTCTGCCACGTCAGCTTGCCACGGTGGATCTGACGTGGTGTGGTCGGATTGCTAGTGACCAAAACAGTTGGTCGTTAAATCTACGACCTTTTTTTTGGTCATAAACATTTACGACCATTCCAGAAGAAAGGTCGCTAATGTCAGTTTATGACGGCTAGCTTTTGACCTTATGTTTTTGGTCACAAAAAGGTCACAAATTGAAATTTGTGACCATTCAGTGACCAATAGTGGTGGTCACAAGTTGACATATTTCTTGTAGTGTGTCTTACTTGCGGTTGTCCCTCGAGCATACACCATTATATCTTTCGGGTCTGACCAATGCTATCACCTTGTTCATATGATTGTGGAATTCGATTTATATGGAAACCTAGATGAATTGTTGTTGAGCCCATCGACAACATCCTTGTCTTCTCCATGATTTTGTTGGATATCAAGATAGTGTTGGAAAATTTTGTAAGCATTATCTTCATGTCCCGTTCATGAAATACATGTTTGGTGTAAGAAGTGACTTTCTCCAGGTTCATGTGCATTATGTGCAAGTTGCCACCGTGAATTCGAGAAAGATTGTTTTTGTTTCCTTTGGAATCGTCCCAAGTCAGTCATGTACGTGCGAAGTATTCTATGGTCTGATAGACTGATCATCTTCATTCTATACGTATCCCTAGCACACCAAGCCACTGATTGATTTGTTCAAGGAGAAGAAGTTCCTTCTTAAGAATCATGACTTATGTTAGGACTTTGTTATCCTCGATAATAGTTCTCCACCTGGACTCGGTAGTGTTTTATTATAAGACTACTATGTGGTCATGCTTGTCTGGGACAACATGTTCACATGTGTTAGCAGAACCAGCTCATGTTTTAGAGCTTACTACCATAGTCCATTTCCCGAGAATCTCGCAACGTCATCTCGTCGATTTGTGTTGCAAACTTTCATTTTCTTCTAGGCTCGATGGGTCTGGAATATCCTGTTGCCAACCAGATCTGAATCTCAGGAAGATATGATGGTTGGAAATTTTCCAAGATCTATGATGTAGGTCCCCGACAAGGTTGATGTTCTGGCCGACACACCTAGCCAGAAGATCTATCATTGTAGTATCTTGATTGAGCTATTTGACCATCTTCTCCATGAGGATTTAGTGTGACCTGTCACGACCGGGTTTTCCAGGTTTTAAATTCCAGAAAAAGACCGTCGTGCTCATCAGCCCCAGGATTACTGTTAGCTGATGAGGCTCCAACTTGATACAGAAATTCCAAGCAAAATACAACATATGTAGTACAAGACCATTCTGGCCTGTGAGTACAACAATTGGGTTTCTAGTGGTCGATGGCGGAAGCGGTTTGAGGATCATCAGCGTATAGGGGACTCCATTTCCCACAGGAACAGCTGACCAGGTTAACTCCTATCTTCGCGAGGCTGCTATCACCGTTGCTTAGGTCTCGAGGCTGTCATTGTCACGCTCCTCTCCAAGCAGAAATCTGGCCAAGACAATAGCCAGGGACAAGCCAGTGAGTACTTTGAATGTACTCGCAAACATTAAGAACACAGGTATAATATAATTGATAATCATGCACTGAAAATTCTATGATCACATCGCGAGTCATAAATAAAACATCTTTTATGCATGCAAGCAGGTTATTATCATGCAACATGAATAAGCAGTAATAGAGTGGGAATAAAATGCCGCAGTTGGGCGTCTAAGCGACACCACATAAAGGGCTTTAAAAGAAATGCCACAGTCGGGCGTCTGAGCGACACCACATAAAGGGCTTTAAAAGAAATGCCACAGTCGGGCGTCTGAGCGACACCACATAAAGGGCTTTAAAAGAAATGCCACAGTCGGGCGTCTGAGCGACACCACATAAAGGGCTTTAAAAGAAATGCCACAGTCGGGCGTCTGAGCGACACCACATAAAGGGCTTTAAAAGAAATGCCACAGTCGGGCGTCTGAGCGACACCACATAAAGGGCTTTAAAAGAAATGCCACAGTCGGGCGTCTGAGCGACACCACATAAAGGGCTTTAAAAGAAATGCCACAGTCGGGCGTCTGAGCGACACCACATAAAGGGCTTTAAAAGAAATGCCACAGTCGGGCGTCTGAGCGACACCACATAAAGGGCTTTAAAATAAATAATCATAATGAATATCCAAGAGGTAGAACCATCCCAGGGATACTCAATAATACAAATAATGCAACAGGTTAGTCCATCATAAAATAATAATCATGGTCCTCACAAGTAACCAGTCGGTATCCAAGTTTGGTTTAACAATATCTCCTCCGAAGACCGACACTAAGACCAACACTTGACCCATCCCAGACTGTAATCCTTAACCATGGACACGGCTATTCGAATAGGTTTTAATCTCTGCAGAGGGTGTACTCTTTACCCACGAGTAACGGATTCCTTTAGTCCATCGGGACTAATTCCGTCTACGGCCTTTTAGTAGAAAACACGCCTAACTTGCACACACCAGCTTAACTCACCGGTGTCTGGAATCACCCACGACACTTGTTAAGAAAAACTCTAAGTGGGGAGGCTACAACCTCGCGTAGCATGGGATCAAATTTATATCGCGCGCTCTAAGGGGTGGCCTCCCCTCTCGGTCCCAACCGGAAACACCCATGCCCCCGGACCAGGTGGCCTGCCTACCAGCTACAACCGGTATCTTCCACCATGGCCTCTCTGTACGGTGTGTGCTTGAAAGGGGTTGACGACTTACTGAACCATACCCTACCTGCGGCAGGGACAAGTGGTAGTTCATAGCAAGTATGGGGGTTACTGGAAACAAGACTAGGTCTACGGTCGACTCAGGAGGTTTATAAGTTCCCTGCATGACATGTAAACAAATATATTTCAATCAACAAAATCACCACTCAATATACCTTACCATGCCATACCGGACATAACCGTCCCGACGGGGACCGGCGACAAGCTCACTCCTACCCAAGGCAGAGGCTTTCCTTTCCCGGATTCCTTTCCGGCATGCATGCAAGGCACATGAGGGTGATTACCATCACAAGTATGTTCATTTCCAACAGCAAGGAAATCACTAATATGCATTCATGCAAATGATCATATCACATGAAATAACAAGTTCTTCGATATAAGGTGGTGTTATAAACGTGTCAATTAGCACACCAAAAATATTATTCCGGGGTTCAGAATGCTTGCCTTTAATGGTGTGGAGAGGTGGGGGTGCTCTCCAAAATTTTTGAAAGCTTCCTTCTTTCCCAAAAATCCTATTTCCAAAAATATGCAAATGACACATATTTCAAAAACAGAACAAAAAAGTTGTTTGGAAAATTTTCAAATAAATCTTAAAATAAACTAGACAGAATTTGGGAGATGTAGGAAAAAGAATCAATTCATTTGGAGTTATAATTAAAAAGTTATAGCCAGTCAAAGTTGTGGTCAAAATCTGTTTTTAATAAAATCAGGAAAAAGAAAACGTTTCAAAAGAGATTACGCCTTCGGTGCAGAAAACGTACTGGGGAATTATACGCCTTCACTTAATCCCACGTGGACAGGCACGGGGTCGCTGACAGTGGGTCCAGAGGGCCCACTGGTCAGGTTTGACCAGTCTATCCCTCCCTCCTCTTCCTCTGCCCGAACGGAGGCGAGGCAACGGCGATCGTCGCCGGCGAACGGCGGCTCCCCGCGGGTTCCAGAGGGTCTGGATGGATCCGCGAGACCGAGGCGGTCCTTCCGGTGGTCGCTGGGTAGACGGGGGTGGAAAGAGTCGTCGGCGGTGAGCTTCGCGGCGGAGGGGGCTTCGGGAGCAGAGTGGTTTTGGGGCTACGGTGGTTCCCGATCAAAATCGAGTAGGGGGATGTGTTCACGGGAGGATGAGGAGGTTCCTGGCGAAGAGAACGGAGCGGGGGAGGCCCTGGTGGTGCCGGAATGGCCGGGGCAGTGGCGGCGGCCGCGGTTGCCGAAGATGAGGAAGGAGGCCTCCCCGGGTCGAATGCGAGCTAGGGGAACGCCATTGGGGTGGCCTGAGGTTGCCTGCGTGCTCGGGGAAGCTCGGGGGCCTCCTTTTATAGCGCGACAAGGTTGGTTCCGCGGCGGTGGATGAGGATGCTGGCGAACCGCCTCTCTGTAGCTTGCAGGGCGACGTGGAGGTGACGAGAGCTAGCCGACGAGCGAGGAGATAAGTTCACGATGTTCCCAGGGGCATGTGGCGAGCCGGGGTGGCTTTGGCGGCGCCGACCGTGGCAGAGGCGCGCTGCGGACGCCGGTGTGCCGCCAAAAGCTCTGTCGGCATCGTTGTAGGCTGCCAGGGCGGCTTGGCGCGTTGCTGTGAGGGGGATAGCGAGTGGCGTGGCTCTGCAGAGCGGGCCAAAACCAGGGGGCCAGCGTGTCGGCTCGGGCGCGGGTCGTGCAATACGCGCGTTCTGGGAGCGTCCCGTGCACGCACTGAATGTGCTCGACGAAATGCTAAAGCATGTTAGAGGTCGCGGTTGAGGCTTGGTAGAAACAGGGCTAGGTTAGGGTTAGTTAGAGGGTGAATGGACATGGTGGTTAGGTCAGGGCCAAGTTCACAGTGCAAAAATCAAGATTCATGTCAAATCTGGCCATGCTCTCCAGGTGTTTGAACAGAATGCCACAGGCACCTAGGCTCTTCTTGGGGTGGCCAAAACTCCAGATTGTGGGTCTCTTTAGATGAACAAGAGGGTGGTGAGGTCATTTGGACAAAAGGAGAAACTTGCTAGTGCAAGTTTTGCAAAACTTGAATTCTGGACAGGAAATAAATGACATTATTTCATGAACCAAAAATATGCCAATGGGTGCATGCTCCTGGACTTAGAGGTTTGGTGGGATGTCTACAAGTAGGAGAAAGCACAAGATCTTTGGAGAAAAATTAAATAGGGTTGCAGTAGAAATCACAAGGCTGGACCAGAATGGAAAAGAGGTTGATTCACTCAAAATTTTCAAATAACAACACAGGGTTTTTGCATAAAGTTGAATCATATGTTACTACCAATATCCCATAATTTTGGTGGAGGCCAGAAAGAAATATTTAAATGGGTTGTAGTGCAAATTGCACTCTGGACCAGAGAAGAAAAATTGAGTGTAGAGCTCAAAATATAACATGAATAGAAGATATTTTTGTACAAAAGTGATTTAAAAACATCACATGACATCTCCAAATTTTGGTTAGAATTTTAAGTGAATCTATCAAATGGTTGTAGTTCAAATATGGCCATTTAACCTTGAAAAACCATTTTCAAGAAAGTAAAGATCAAGCAACTTAATTATTTAATTAGTTATATTAAATAAGGGAAAGTTTCTCTTGAGAGATTAAATATGTCCAATGACATATTTGAAAAGTTTTCTCTTTGGGAAAAACTCATCATAACAGGGAAGGAAATGATTTAAAAATCAAAAATGGAGCTCAGAAATTCAAAGTTTTAATTCCTAGCAAAAATTTTAATTCATTAAAACAAGGCCAAATTTTTGGGGTGTCACAACATGACCTATTCTTGAAGTTGTTCCTTAGGGATCCTTGTGCACTCAGTTTCTTCGATGATTCTATAACCATTGGAACGTTGGAAACACTCTCGATTTTTGAGTTCTTCCCCAGTTACCAGAATCATTCCCAACATTTGCATTTTGTTCCCAGCTTGCACCTTAGTAGTTGTTGTTTAGGATCGTCTTCAAAAGTGGACTTACCATGGGTCCCATCCATTTCCGATGTTAAGCTAAAAATCATCCATTGCGTTGTCTTCAACAAGGTAGTCCACATCATCCATCCTAGACGGAGTATGCCATTCTTTCGAACCCCTTCCAATGATCGATTGTGATTACCTCAGGCTGGCATAAAGCGTTTCAATGATCTTTGTATCAAAAGTAATTCTTTTTGCCACTTAAGGGAAATGATATACGAGTCACCTTTCCCTAAGGTGTCCCGTTATGGAATCATGGCAATTACCTCCTCGCTACTTTGAAACCATGCACCATACTACTCCAACGTGGAATTGTTGCCTACCAATTTGAACCCTTGTCATCTATCACCTCCCATCTCTCTCGATGTGTGTTTTGTGTCTCAGCCAAAGAGATGTTTCAACGTCTCACTCCATGAGTTGATCTTGAGTTGCTCGATCTTTGAGAAGATCGTTTCCTGTAGAGTTTCCTTCTGTCGCCATCATGTTGGATGAAGAGCTCAAACGCAAAGACGTCAAGATCAATTGGAGAAATGAATCAACATCTTTGAGAAGGGCAATCGGATCATGAAGATGGTTTTAGCTTTGTGTCCCCTCTGTCTTCTTACCTCACGTCTTGAATCTTGGGACGAGATTCTTGTTTTAGTGGGGGTGAGTTGTCACATCCCTTGTTCTGGTTTGCTTTGGGCTAGCTAGTAAATGTTTTGCATCATGTTTAAATTGCTTTTAAATTTGAAATGGGGATGACAAACCCAAGCACCAAAATTAAGTCAAATGGGTTCAACTTAAAAACATTTTCAAGAACCCAGAACGCTCTTTAGAAAAGTTCATCATTTTTGAATTGGTCTAGAACCTCTGATAAAAATGGTGCACATTTTTCTAGGACACTTTGGATTTTTGAATTAATCCATAAGTATTTGAATTTGGACATTTAAATCTTATAAATCTTCTTAATTGTCCAAATAATCCTGAAAGTACTTGAGGGCTGTTGGGAAATATTTCAAAGGTGCCTAAAATTATTTCCAGGATTTTACCAAGTGGATTAGTATTTTTACTAAACCAAAAACAATAGAAATGAAAATAGAAAATAGAAACTAAGAAAAGACAGAAACCTCACCTGGGCCTTACCTGGCAGAAGAGGCCCAGCTCACCAGGGGCTGAGTGGTCTTCTTCCTCCTGCCAGGAGGACAGACAGGTGCGTGGCGTGCGCGTCGACGACGCCTTGCCACCTCCTGCTTCAGCCGCGCAACCCCGACCCCTCCAAACGTGCCACGGAGACACCCAACTTCCCCTCTTCCATTTCCCCCTTTCTCTGGTCGCCTCCCCTTCTCTGTTCCTCATGCGCGCAACCACCGAGCGCCTCGCAGCGCGCCGACAAGCTCCAGCGCAGCCACCGCGCACGCCTCGCCTCGCCGTTCTGTCCTGTAGCTCCGCCTCGACACCGTCGAGCCGCACGCTAAAGAACGCGACCGTGGGAGCCCCTGCAACGCCACCTGCATCGCATTCTTCTTCCTCCGGCCACCGAGATCGCCGGCAATGCCATGATGCCTTCCGTGCTTCCCCGAGCCCACTTCGACGCCCCCTACAACCGCCGTGAGCCACTACACCAAACCCCTCTCTCCCCGTGCTCCTTTGCCCCTCTGGCTGTCGCTTTCGTCAAGCCCGAGACCTCACTACCGCCGGCCATGGCGCCACCACGGCTACTGACACCATAGCTCGTGGCTGAGCATGTCCCCGTGTTCAGTACTTCCCAGGAGCACGTAGAACCCATCAGTTCCTCCCCTAGTGCACCGTAGCGTCGGGTCGGTCGGCGCCCGAGCTCCGGCCGCCGCTGTTGAGGTCGCCGCCGCCGTTTCCGGCCAACGTAGCCGCTGACTTCGGTCCCATTGGATGTGGAAGAGCGCCAGCTATGCATAGAGCCTCTCCGCCGCTTGTTTGGTCACCAGACGACAAAACCCGATGCCCTCCGCCGCGTCTGTCGACGCCGGCGTCGAGCTGTGGACCAAGTCCAGTAGGTTTGAATCGCTGACCAGGGGTTTGACCTCCCCTGGCTGACTGACGTGTGGGCCAGGCCCCTTTTTTAATTAGTGTTAGATTTAGTTAGTACTAATTAACTTAGTTAAGTAGATTAGACACTGACATGCGGGCCCAGGCTCTAGTTAACTTAGGTTAGTTAGTTAGTCACTGACCAATGGGCCCCACTGGTCAGGTTTGACCTGGACCGGCCCTGTTGACCTGCTGCTGTCATAATGACGCAGTGCTGACGCAATAAGCTATTTTCTTGGTTTAATTTAATCAAGGAAATTCCAGAAAATGTTTTAAACTTCTAAAAATTATATAAAACCAACCGTAGCTCAGAATGAAATAAATTATATATGAAAAATTATCAGAAAAATTCAAGGAATCCATCAGTACCATTTTCATGCATGTTTGAGCAAGTTAACCTCACTGTTTAGAATGAAACATGATTAGGGCAAATTTCATAATAGCTTTGGAGTTGGAATTTGATATAGTTTTGAATTCCACTTCAATTAAAATGAATTTCTGTTGCATTAGCCCAAAACACATTCATATTGCCATGTCATAGCATGCATCATATTGTTGCATATCGCCATGTGTTGATTGTGTTCTTTCTCAGTTGCCGGTGTTTGTCCCCCCTCAGTAGACATTGATCCAGTGATGAATTCGATGACACCGATGAAGAGCTATTCTATCTTCAGAAGTGCCAGGCAAGCAAAACCCCCCTTGTTCATTCCGATACAATCCCACTCTCTCGCTACTGCTCCCTTTTACTGCATTAGGACAACAATGTTTCAGCTGTTACATGCTGCGGTAGCTGAACCCCTTTTCCTCTGCATGACCTGCCATTGCCACAGTAAATAGATGAAACCCACTAGCATGAGTAGGAGTTGTTTGAGTCCTGATGTGCCTACTCATTCATGCTTGTTTGTCATGCCTGCTACTGCTTAGAGTTGTGTCAGGTCTGATTCATCGGGGATGAATTGGAATGGTGTTGAACATGTCCTACTGTGTGTGAGCTAAGTGTGTGAACACGATTTGGTAAAGGTAGCGGTGAGAGGCCATGTAGGAGTACATGGTGGGTTGTCTCATTGCAGCCATCCTCAGGAACTGAATTCTGCGTTTGGTGATCCATGAACAGTTACTACCACACATTGGAATGCTTAAGTGCCCCTCTCGACTTATTAATCAACCTGATCTCTGTCCAGGAGTTGCAACTAGTTTCTGGTGTTTGTAGGTAGTGTTAGTAGTCTACCAAGTGGCACCCGGTACAGGTGGGCTTGGGACAGACTAGGCACAGTGGCACGTCGTACCAAATGGCACCCGGATGGTGGGCTTGGGAAGGATGCACACATCATTTGGGGTCGTGAGTGACACCCCGGCCGGATCTCCTTGCAGATGGAACCCGAATAGGCGATAAACCTGGACTAGAGACTTGTTGGTTAGTCAGGTCGTAGCCGACTCCCTCGCCCGGCTTCCGCTTGAAGGTTGCCGAGGTACATGACGTGTACAGGGCGATAAGTGGCGAGAGCGTGTGTGAAGAAGTACACCCCTGCAGGGTTATGATTATCTATTCGAATAGCCGAATTCCTCGGATATGGAAACTTGGACCCCATGCATAGTTCATAGACAAGTGAAAGTGGATACTCTAAAATGCGCAAGATAAGCGTGAGTGCTATGGATGGCGTTCTCGTAGGGAGACGGGAGCGGATCCATAGTGGTGTATTGATATGGTGAATATGTGGACTCATGTGCGCCACCTCAAAAGAGTTACTTGCAGTCGTAGTTCAGGATAGCCACCGAGTCAAAGCTGGCTTGCTGCAGTTAAACTCCACCACCCCCTTTATTGATACTGATGCATATGTAGATAGTTCTGATGTAAGTCTTGCTGGGTACATTTGTACTCATGTTTGCTTAATTTATGTTTTGCAGAGAGACTCCAGTCTTGCTAGTAGTTCCGTGTGGACTTCGACGTTTAGCTTGTTACCTCAGCTACGATCTTGTACCTTGGGAGGGTCTTGCAGATAGTCAGGCTTCTGAGCCTTCTTCATTTGTAGTGGTCTGTACTCAGACAAGTTAAGCTTCCGCATGTGCTTGTTGCTTGTATGCTCTGGATGTTGGGTCATGAGACCCATGTTTGTAATATCTCGCTCTTCGGAGCCTAATGGATAAATACTTGAGTCGTAGAGTTATGTTGTGATGCCATGTTGTATTTATACATATCGAGCATATTGTGTGTATGATTGAGATGCTTGGTATGTGTGGGATCCGACAATCTAGTTGTTTATCCTTTGCAGCCTCTCTTATGGGGAAATGTAGTCTAGTGCTTCCATGATCCATAGTAGTCCGCTACAGCCCGGTTCACCGGAGTCCTGCTAGCCAGCACTACTGCTCAGGACAACTGACTGGCCGGCATGTGATTCACTTCGTTCCTGTGTCTGTCCCTTCGGGGAAATGTGATGCGGTGACATTCGGAGTCCTGCCTAGCCTGCTATAGCCCGGGTTCCCAGAGTCCTGTTAGCCCAGTGCTATAGCCCGGATTCACACGCTGCTGACCGACATGCTCGATGTGATTCATGTATGCCTGTCCCCATAGGTTGGTGCCGTTTTGGATTCACGACTAGCCATGTCGGCTCGGGTTCCCTGTCATATGGATGCTAGCGACACTATCATATACATGAGCCAAAAGGCGCAAACGGTCCCGGGCCATGGTAAGGCGACACCCATGGGAATACCGTGCGTGAGGCCGCAAAGTGATATGAGGTGTTACCGGCTAGATCAATGTGACTTGAAATCGGGATCCCGAAAGCTTTGGTATCAGAGCCTGACTGCCTGTAGGTTTGCCAAGCCAAACTGGTCGAAGTTATGTCTAGAAATGCTTTAGTTATATAAGGGAATTGATTGTGGAAGGGAATGTAAGGCTCTTTTTACTCCTTATCCTCATGACCTTCTGATCTGAGTCATCTTATCTTTTTCTACGGGGTTAAGAACTAGGCTTCTCTTCTATCTCTCAGGATGACGTGTTACTAAACCGTAGTTGCCTAGGATTGTTGAGTTCAAGCCTCAATTCAGTTCCTACTACTTCCATATGTTCATAGCTGGCCTCAGAACCTTGATATTGTGATGTTGAGTGGTTATGCCACCATTTTTGCAGGGTGTCTCAAATCTTTTGAGCAATTATAGCCATTATGCTGTCCGAGTCATCCCAGGATTCTAGATAGTCTAATGCACTTGCAATCATTCCTCCATGTTCCTGTTGTCCATTTGGGCTAGATTAATCACACTAATCGGTGAGTTGAGGTACTCTATTGCCTCGACATATATGTTGGAGCTATTATTATGACCCTAGGTGTTTTAGGGAGTCACCTAGTAATGTAGCCATGTTTTGTGTTCCCAGTGTGATGATTCTGGCCACCATTCTCGAAAGCACCTCGTGATGCCATTTAGTAGTAGGTATTCTATTCCTGGGTTCTTGAACCCAAGATTCACCCCACTTACTTCATGTTGATAGTGTTTGCTAGTTCCTTTAGGTTATTAGTAACCTTTGTATTAGTCCTCGAGGTCCGTGGTGCTTCCTTCTTCCGAATACTATGACCCATTTATGGCAGAAGTTTGTTGAAACCAAAAGATCACAACAAAGTGCTCTTGATGAGTTCTCCATTCTTATTGTGACTTTGCCAATTCTACCTTCTGCATGGGTTATCTGGAAGAAACATGTTGAACTTTGCTCGACATGCTAATCCATGAATCCACAACTCGGAAAGTTATATGTTCCTTGAGTTGTCCCTCTTTAGTTATCTTCTGACCTTCGTCTATCAATTGATAGTCAAGAGTATGCGTGCATTCGTTCATCGATGCCTATCATTCGTGTGGTCCGTTAAGCTATTCTACTACAGAATGACTAGGAGAAACAAACTCCAGCACCTCATCCATATCTAGGATTGGGTCAAAGCAATTGTATTCCACAGATTAAGAATGCTAATCCAGCTTCTAGTCTGTTCTACCTTGGAGTGTTACCATCTTTCTGTCAGGAGTGTCATGAGAATTGCACCACCTCCTATAAATTCTTGACGCAGTAATACTTCTTGCCATCATTGTTCATTCCTTGGTTCCGTGTTATTATAACCGGAATGCTGACAAGTGTACTGTGATGTGCGAAATCAATACTCCTAGCAACTCCATTGCTTGGTAGTTAATGGACAATACTCTCAATCTTAGCGTGCTGGTTATTGAATCATCATCCTAAGATTGATCGGGCTACCTAGTCCATATTTCCGGGTGCACTCATCGACCAAGGAGTTAGGATTGTGACAATCCCTCGCTCCTTGATCATATCATCTTGCCTGAAATGCAAGATTGTTCTCGAGCTTAATAACATATCGGTGGTTCGTGATTTTCCGAATATCTTCTCGGAAGTATTAGCCGATTGTCACCTGACCGCTATGTTGAGTTCGTGATCATGTTGGTTTTCGTTGTAAAACGACGGCCAGTGAATTGTAATACGACTCACTATAGGGCGAATTCGAGCTCGGTACCCGGGGATCCTCTAGAGTCGACCTGCAGGCATGCAAGCTTGTCCGACTTAGTTCATCACTAAGGGATATCCTTGTGTGTGTGTGTGTGTGTGTTGAAGAAAGATGGTATCTTCATCGACTGATCCCCATGATCAGCTGTTGAATCTATTATCTTGTCCAAACCTTGATTTGAGTGTGGGCTATCGTCAAATCAAATCAGAACCAACGATGTTCGTAATGTTCTCTTACTTGCGGTTGTCCCTCGAGCATACACCATTATATCTTTCGGGTCTGACCAATGCTATCACCTTGTTCATATGATTGTGGAATTCCATTTATATGGAAACCTAGATGAATTGTTGTTGAGCCCATCGACAACATCCTTGTCTTCTCCATGATTTTTTTGGATATCAAGAGAGTGTTGGAAACTTTTGTAAGCATTATCTTCATGTCCCGTTCATGAAATACATGTTTGGTGTAAGAAGTGACTTTCTCCAAGTTCACATGCATTAGGTGCAAGTTGCCGCCGTGAATTCAAGAAAGATTGTTTTTGTTTCCTTTGGAATCGTCCCAAGTCAGTCATGTACGTGCGAAGTATTCTATGGTCTGATAGGCTGATCATCTTCATTCTATATGTATCCCTAGCACACCAAGCCACTGATTGATTTGTTCAAGGAGAAGAAGTTCCTTCTTAAGAATCATGACTTATGTTAGGACTTTGTTATCCTCGATAATGGTTCCCCACCTGAACTCGGTAGTGTTTTATTATAAGACTACTACGTGGTCATGCTTGTCTGGGACAACATGTTCACATGTGTTAGCAGAACCAGCTCATGTTTTGGAGCTTACTACCATACTCCATTTCCCGAGAATCTCGCAACGTCATCTCATCGATTTGTGTTGCAAACTTTCATTTTCTTCTAGACTCGATGGGTCTGGAATATCCTGTTGCCAACCAGATCTGAATCTCATGTAGATATGATGGTTGGAATTTTTCCAAGATCTATGATGTAGGTCCCCGACAAGGTTGATGTTCTGGCCGACACACCTAGCCAGAAGATCTATCATTGTAGTATCTTGATTGAGCTATTTGACCATCTTCTCCATGAGGATTTAGTGTGACCTATTCTTGAAGTTTTTCCTTAGGGATCCTTGTGCTCTCAATTTCTTCGATGATTCTATAACCATTGGAACGTTGGAAACACTCTCGATTGTTGAGTTCTTCCCCAGTTACTAGAATCATTCCCAACATTTGCATTTTGTTCCCAGCTTGCACCTCGGTAGTTGTTGTTTAGGATCCTCTTCAAAAGTGGACTTACCATGGGTCCCATCCATTTCCGATGATAAGCTAAAAATCATCCATTGCGTTGTCTTCAACAAGGTAGTCCACATCATCCATCCTAGTCGGAGTATGCCATTCTTTCGAACCCCTTCCAATGATCGATTGTGATTACCTCAGGATGGCATAAAGAGTTTCAATGATCTTTGTATTAAAAGTAATTCTTTTTGCCACTTAAGGGAAATGCTATACGAGTCACCTTTCCCTAAGGTGTCCCGTTATGGAATCGTGGCAATTACCTCCTCGCTACTTTGAAACCATGCACCATCCTACTCCAGCGTGGAATTGTTGCCTACCAATTTGAACCCTTGTCATCTATCACCTCCCATCTCTCTCGATGTGTGTTTTGTGTCTCAGCCCAAGAGATGTTTCAATGTCTCACTCCATGAGTTGATCTTGAGTTGCTCGATCTTTGAGAAGATCGTTTCCTGTAGAGTTTCCTTCTATCGCCATCATGTTGGATGAAGAGCTCAAACGCAAAGACGTCAAGATCAATTGGAGAAATGAATCAACATCTTCGAGAAGGGAAATCGGATCATGAAGATGGTGTTAGCTTTGTGTCCCCTCTGTCTTCTTACCTCACGTCTTGAATCTCGGGACGAGATTCTTGTTTTAGTGGGGGTGAGTTGTCACATCCCTAGTTCTGGTTTGCTCTGGGCTAGCTAGTCATGTGTTGCATAATGTTTAAATTGCTTTTAAATTTGAAATGGGGATGACAAACCCTAGCACCAAAATTAAGTCAAATAGGTTCAACTTAAAAACATTTTCAAGAACCCAGAATGCTCTTTAGAAAAGTTCATCATTTTTGAATTGGTCTAGAACCTCTGATAAAAATGGTGCACATTTTTCTAGGACACTTTGGATTTTTGAATTAATCCATAAGTATTTGAATTTGGACATTTAAATCTTATAAATCTTTTTAATTGTCCAAATAATCCTGAAAGTACTTGAGGGCTGTTGGGAAATATTTCAAAGGAGCCTAGAATTATTTCCAGGATTTTACCAAGTGGATTAGTATTTTTACTAAACCAAAAACAACAGAAATGAAAATAGAAAATAGAAACTAAGAAAAGACAGAAACCTCACTTGGGCCTTACCTGGCAGAAGAAGCCCAGCCCACCAGGGGCTGAGTGGTCTTCTTCCTCCTGCCAGGAGGACAAACAGGTGCGTGGCGTGCGCGCCGACGACGCCTTGCCACCTCCTGCTTCAGCCGCGCAACCCCGACCCCTCCAGACGTGCCACAGAGATGCCCAGCTTCCCCTCTTCCATTTCCCCCTTTCTCTGGTCGCCTCCCCTTCTCTGTTCCTCGTGCGCGCAACCACCGAGCGCCTCGCAGCGGGTCTACGAGCTCCAGCGCAGCCACCGCGCACGCCTCACCTCGCCGTTCGGTCCCCTAGCTCCGCCTCAACGCCGTGGAGCCACACACTAAAGAACGCGACCGTGGGAGCCCCTGCAGCGCCGCCTACATCGCCTTCTTCTCCCTCCGGCTGCTGAGATCGCCGGCAATGCCACGACGCCGTCCGTGCTTCCCCGAGCCCACTTCGACGCCCCCTACAACCACCGTGAGCCACTACACCGAACCCCTCTCTCCCCATGCTCGTTTGCCCCCTCTGGCTGTCACTTTCGTCAAGCCCGAGACCTCACTGCCGCTGGCCATGGTGCCACCGCGGCAACTGACACCATAGCTCGCGCCTGAGCGTGTCCCCGTGTTCAGTACTTCCCCAGGAGCACGTAGCACCCATCAGTTCCTCCCCTAGTGCACCGTAGCGTCGAGTTGATCGGCGCCCGAGCTCCGGCCGCCGCTGTTGAGGTCGCCGCCGCCGTTTCCGGCCACCGCAGCCGCTGACTTCGGTCCCATTGGATGCGGAAGAGCGCCAGCTATGCATAGAGCCTCTCCGCCGCTTGTTTGGTCACCGGACGGCAAAACCCGATGCCCTCCGCCGCGTCTGTCGACGCCGGCGTCGAGCCGTGGACCAAGTCCGGTAGGTTTGAACCGCTGACCAGGGGTTTCACCTCCCCTGGCTGACTGACATGTGGGCCAGGCCCCTTTTTTTAATTAGTGTTAGATTTAGTTAGTACTAATTAACTTAGTTAAGTAGATTAGACACTGACATGCGGGCCCAAGCTCTAGTTAACTTATGTTTGTTAGTTAGTCACTGACCAGTGGGCCCCACTGGTCAGGTTTGACCTGGACCAGCCCTGTTGACCTGCTGCTGTCATAATGACGCAGTGCTAACGCAATAAGCTATTTTCTGGGTTTAATTTAATCCAGGAAATTCCATAAAATGTTTTAAACTTCTAAAAATCATATAAAATCAACCGTAGCTCAGAATCAAATAAATTATATATGAAAAATTATCAGAAAAATTCAAGGAATCCATCTGTACCATTTTCATGCATGTTTGAGAAACTTAACCTCACCGTTTAGGATGAAACATGATTAGGGCAAATTTCATAATAAGTTTGGAGCTGGAATTTGATATAGTTTTGAATTCCACTTCAATTAAAATGACTTTCCGTTGCACTATCCCAAAACACATTTATATTTCCATGTCATAGCATGCATCATATTGTTGCATATCGCCATGTGTTGATTGTGTTCTTTCTTAGTTGCCGGTGTTTGCCCCCCTCAGTAGACATTGATCCAGCGATGAATTCGATGACACCGATGAAGAGCTATTCTATCTTCAGAAGTGCCAGGCAAGCAAAACCCCCCTTGTTCATTCCGATACAATCCCACTCTCTCGCTCCTGCTCCCTTTTACTGCATTAGGACAACAACGTTTCAACTGTTACATGCTGCGGTAGTTGAACCCCTTTTCCTTTGCATGACTTGTCATTGGCACAGTAAATAGATGAAACCCACTAGCATGAGTAGGAGTTGTTTGAGCCTTGATGTGCCTAATCATTCATGGTTGTTTGTCATGCCTGCTACTGCTTAGAGTTGAGTCAGGTCTGATTCATCGGGGATGAATTGGAATAGTGTTGAACATGTCCTATTGTGTGTGAGCTAAGTGTGTCAACACGATTTGGTAAAGGTAGCGGTGAGAGGCCATGTAGGAGTACATGGTGGGTTGTCTCATTGCAGCCGTCCTCAGGAACTGAGTTCTGTGTTTGGTGAGCCATGAACAGTTACTACCACACATTGGAATTCTTAAGTGCCCCTCTCGACTTACCGATCACCGGAAATATTCGGGGGTATACCGGTATTGTACCGGGACCACCGGAGGGGTTCCGGGGGTCCACCTGCCCCGGAGGGCCTTATGAGTTGTAGGTGGAAGAGAACCAGACCCTAGTGGGCTGGGCACCATTCCCCCTAGGGCCCATGCGCCTAGGGTTTGGGGGGAATCCTAAAGGGGGGCGCCCCCCTTGCTTGGGGGGCAAGCCCCTCCCCCTTGGCCGCCGCCCCCCTCTAGATCTCATCTAGAGGGGCCGGCCCCCTTCCCCCTTCTCCCTATAAATAGAGGGGCGAGGGGAGGGCTGCAGCACCACATCCAAGGCGCAGCCCCTCCCCTCCCCAACACCTCTCCTCCTCCGCGTGAGCTTGGCGAAGCCCTGCCGGAGAACTGCCACTTCATCACCACCACGCCGTCGTGCTGCTGTTGGAGCCTTCTTTCTCAACCTCTCCCTACTCCTTGCTGGATCAAGGCGCGGCAGACGTCAACGGGCTGCACGTGTGTTGAATGCGGAGGCACCATTGTTCGGTGCTTAGATCGGATTTGGCCGCGATCTGAATCGCTACGTGTACGACTCCTCCAACCGCGTTCTTGCAACGCTTCCGACTCACGATCTTCAAGGGTATGAAGATGCACTCCCCTCTCATTGCTAGTTACTCCATATGTTGATCTTGGTGATGCGTAGATTTTTTTTAATTTCTGCAACGATCCCCAACAGTGGTATCAGAGCTAGGTCTATGCGTAGTTTCTATGCACGAGTAGAACACACGTTGTTGTGGGCATCGATTTTGTCAATTTACTTGTTGTTACTAGTCTTATCTTGATTCGGCAGCATCATGGGATGAAGCGGCCCGGACCGACCTTACACGTACGCTTACGTGAGACTGGTTCCACTGACTGACATGCACTAGTTGCATAAGGTGGCTAGCGGGTGTCTGTCTCTCCCACTTTAGTCGGATCGGATTCGATGAAAAGGGTCCTTATGAAGGGTAAATAGAAATTGGCATATCATGTTGTGGTTTTGGCGTAGGTAAGAAACGTTCTTGCTATAAACCTATAGCAGCCACGTAAAAACTTGCAACAACAATTAGAGGACGTCTAACTTGTTTTTGCAGCATATGTCGTGTGATGTGATATGGCCAAAAGGATGTGATGAATGATATATGTGATGTATGAGATTGATCATGTTCTTGTAATAGGAATCACGACTTGCATGTCGATGAGTATGACAACTGGCAGGAGCCATAGGAGTTGTCTTAATTTTTTTATGACCTCCGTGTCAACATAAACGTCATGTAATTACTTTACTTTATTGCTAACAGCCCTAGTAGTAGAAGTAATAGTTGGCGAGACAGCTTCATGAAGACACAATGATGGAGATCATGATGATGGAGGTCATGGTGTCATGCCGGTGACAATGATGATCATGGCGCCCCAAAGATGGAGATCAAAAGGAGCAAAATGATATTGGCCATATCATGTCACTATTCGATTGCATGTGATGTTTATCATGTTTTACATCTTATTTGCTTAGAATGACGGTAGCATAAATAAGATGATCCCTCGCAATAATTTCAAGAAAGTGTTCCCCTAACTGTGCACCGTTGCTAAGGTCCGTTGTTTCGAAGCACCACATGATGATCAGGTGTGATAGGTTCTAACGTTCACATACAACGGGTGTAAGCCAGATTTACACACGCAATACACTTAGGTTGACTTGACGAGCCTAGCATGTAGAGACATGGCCTCAGAACACGGAAGATCGAAAGGTCGAATATGAGTCGTATAGAAGATATGATCAACATGAAGATGTTCACCGATGATGACTAGTCCGTCTCACGTGATGATCGGACACGGCCTAGTTGAATCGGATCATGTATCACTTAGATGACTAGAGGGATGTCTATCTGAGTGGGAGTTCATTAAATAATTTGATTAGATGAACTTAATTATCATGAAAATAGTCTAAAACTTTGCAATATGTCTTGTAGATCAAATGGCCCACGCTAATGTTGCCCTCAACTTCAACGCGTTCCAAGAGAAAACTAAGCTGAAAGACGATGGTAGCAACTACACGGACTGGGTCCATAACCTGAGGATTATCCTCATAGCTGCCAAGAAAGCATATGTCCTTGAAGCACCGCTAGGTGATGCACCTGTTTTCCCAGCAACTCAAGACGTTATGAACGCCTGGCAATCGCGTAGTGATGATTACTCCCTGGTTCAGTGCGGCGTGCTTTACAGCTTAGAACCGGGGCTCCAAAAGCGTTTTGAGCAGCACGGAGCATATGATATGTTCCAAGAGCTGAAAATGGTTTTCCAAGATCATGCCCGAGTCAAGAGATATGAAGTCTTTGACAAGTTCTACATTTGTAAGATGGAGGAGAATAGTTCCGTCAGCGAGCACATACTCAAAATGTCTGGGTTGCACAACCGCTTGTCTCACTTGGGAGTTAATCTCCCGGATGATGCGGTCGTTGACAGAATCCTTCAGTCACTCCCACCTAGCTACAAGAGCTTTGTGATGAACTTCAATATGCAGGGGATGGAAAATACCATTCCTGAGGTATATTCAATGCTAAAATCAGCGGAGGTGGAGATCAAAAAGGAACATCAAGTGTTGATGGTGAATAAGACCACTAAGTTCAAGAAAGGCAAGGGTAAGAAGAACTTCAAGAAGGATGGCAAGGGAGTTGCCACGCCCGGTAAGCCAGTTGCCGGGAAGAGGCCAAAGCATGGACCCATGCCTGAGACTGAGTGCTTTTATTGCAAGGTAAACGGTCACTGGAAGCGGAACTGCCCCAAGTACTTAGCGGATAAGAAGGCCGGAAATACCAAAGGTATATGTGATATACATTTTATTGATGTGTACCTAACCAGCGCTCGTAGTAGCTCCTGGGTATTTGATACCGGTGCAGTTGCTCATATTTGTAACTCAAAACAAGAGCTGCGGAATAAGCGGAGACTGGCGAAGGACGAGGTGACGATGCGCGTCGGGAATGGTTCCAAGGTCGATGTGATCGCCGTCGGCACGCTACCTCTACATTTACCTACGGGATTAGTTTTAAACCTCAATAATTGTTATTTAGTACCAGCTTTGAGCATGAATATTGTATCTGGATCTCGTTTAATGCGAGATGGCTACTCATTTAAATCTGAGAATAATGGTTGTTCTATTTATATGTGAGACATGTTTTATGGTCATGCCCCGCTGGACAATGGTTTATTCTTATTTAATCTCGAACGTGATGTTACACATATTTATAGTGTGAATGCCAAAAGATGTAAGGTTGATAATGATAGTCCCACATACTTGTGGCACTGCTGCCTTGGTCACATTAGTGTCAAACGCATGAAGAAACTCCATGCAGATGGACTTTTGGAGTCTCTTGATTATGAATCATTTGACACGTAAGACCTTCTCACCCGTAGCGAAGCTGAAGTCTGTCTGAATCATGTTAGAAATTGCCGCATTCTATGATTATGACATATGGCAAATGGACGTCAAAACAGCATTCCTTAATGGTTTCCTTAAGGAAGAATTGTATATGATGCAGCTGGAAGGTTTTGTCGATCCTAAGAATGCTGACAAGGTATGCAAGCTCCAACGCTCGATCTATGGTCTGGTGCAATCATCTCGGAGTTGGAACATTTGTTTTGATGAGATGATCAAAGCGTTTGGGCTTACGCAGATTTATGGAGAAGCATGTGCTTACAAGTAAGTGAGTGGGAGCTCTGTAGCATTTCTCATATTATATGTGGATGACATACTATTGAAGGGAAATGATATAAAACTCTTGGAAAGCATAAAGGCCTACTTGAATAAGTGTTTTTCAATGAAGGACCTTGGAGAAGCTGCTTATATATTAGGCATCAAGATCTATAGAGATAGATCGAGACGCCTCATTGATCTTTCACAAAGCACGTACCTTGAAAAGATATTGAAGAAGTTCAATATGGATCAGTCCAAGAAGGGGTTCTTGCCTGTATTGCAAGGTGTAAGATTGAGCACGGCTCAATGCCCGACCACGGCAGAAGATAGAGAAAAGATGAGTGTCATCCACTATGCTCGGCCATAGGGTCTATTATGTATGCCATGCTGTGTACCAGACCTAATGTAAACCTTGCCGTAAGTTTGGTAGGAAGGTACCAAAGTAATCCCAGCATGGAACACTGGACAACGGTCAAGAATATCCTAAAGTACCTCAAAAGGACTAACGATATGTTTCTCGTTTATGGAGGTGACGAAGAGCTCGTCGTAAAGGGTTACGTCGATGCTAGTTTCGACACAGATCTGGATGACTGCAAGTCACAAACCGGATACGTGTATATTTTGAATGGTGGGCAGTCATCTGGTGTAGTTGCAAGCAAAGCGTCGTGGCGGGATCTACATGTGAAGCGGAGTACATGGCAGCCTCGGAGGCAGCACAAGAAGCAATCTGGATGAAGGAGTTCATTACCGACCTAGGAGTTATTCCCAATGTGTTGGGCCCGATGACTCTCTTCTGTGCAACACTAGAGCTATTGCCCTTGCCAAGCACCCCAGGTTTCACAGGAAGACCAGGCATATCAAGCGTCGCTTCAACTCCATTCGTAAAAATGTTCAAAATGGAGACACAGATATTTGTAAAGTGCATGCGGACCTGAATGTCGCAGATCCGTTGACTAAACCTCTTCCTCGAGCAAAACAGGATCAACCCCAGAACTCTATGGGTGTTCGATTCATCACAATGTAACTAGATTATTGACTCTAGTGCAAGTGGGAGACTATTGGAAATATGCCCTAGAGGCAATAATAAAATGGTTATTATTATATTTCCTTGTTCATGATAATTGTCTATTGTTCATGCTATAATTGTGTTATTCGGAAATCGTAATACATGTGTGAATACATAGACCACAACATGTCCCTAGTGAGCCTCTAGTTGACTAGCTCGTTGATCAATAGATGGTTATGGTTTCATGACCATGCACATTGGATGTCATTGATAACGGGATCACATCATTAGGAGAATGATGTGATGGACAAGACCCAATCCTAAGCATAGCGCAAGATCGTGTAGTTCGTCTGCTAAAGCTTGTCACATCCCTGCTTCTAGTCATGCAATAGGGTTGGTTGAACTTGTGCATCATGTTTAAATTTCTCTTAAACTTGAAATGGGGCCTAATCAACCCCAACATCCCCCTAAAAATGCTATTTTCCAACAATTGGAATTTCAATGAACCCAAAATGCCCTTCATAAAAGCCCACCATTTTTGGTCTTGACTAAAACCTCTGCCAAAAATGGTCTTGCAATTTATGGAGCCATTCTGGATTTTTTTGAACAAGCCATAAGTATTTGAATTTGGGCATTTTAAATGCTATAAATATTTTAAAGTGCTCAAATAATCTTGGAAGCATTTTTAGGCAGTTGGGAATATTCCCAAATGTGTCTCTAAATATTTCCAGAGTTTTTGGAAATGAAATAGTATTTATTCTATTTCAATACACATAGCAGGAAATAATTAAAAGCAAACAGAAAGAGAGAGAGAGAGTTAGAGGACTTACCTGTCACCTGGCCTGGCCCAGCACGTCCCAGCCCACTGGCTCCTGCCAGTCGTCCTCCTCTCGCCAGGAGGACGAGAGGCGCGTGGCCGGCGCCCGCGGCCACACGCCGGCCACCTCCTGCTTCTGCCGACGCCCCGGGCGCGCCTACGAGTGCCACACACTCCCCCTCATTCCCCTCTCTTTCTCCCCACTCTCCCCGTGCCCCTCTCCCTCCTCTGGTTCTCTCCCCATCCCCTGCCGAGCGCAGTCGTCGCCGCCGACAAGTACCACCGCGGCCACCGCCTCTCCCTCGCTTCTCTAACCGGCCCAGAGGCTCTGCCACGACCCTCTCTTCCTTCCACCCTGAGCCACGCCACCGCGGGAGCCCCACATCACCGCCACGAGTCGTCTTCCCCGAGCACGGCCGCCGGACTCCATCGACGGATTCACCATCGCCAAGCCGTCTCTGAGCAAGCTGAGCCCCTCTTCGTGATCGATGTGAGCTCCGCCACCGTTTCCCCCTCTCTCCGCGCACGTCCGCGTCCTCTAACCACCATGGCCATCAGAGCCGAAGCTTGCCGCCACCACAGCACGTCGCCGTCGTGGCCACAGCCACGTTGGGTCACAACCGAGCACGCCATCGTCTTCAACGCACTCGCAGGAGCCTATAGCACCCCCGCACGCCCCTCGCCGTGCCTGCTAGCGACTAGTTCGACCTCGCCCGAACTCCGGCCGCCGCGGACGTGCTTGCCGCCGTCGTTTCCGGCCACCCCGGCTCCACCCACTGCCACCACTCGACGCGGCTCACTGCCCGCATCACGTAGATGGTCTCTGCCGTCCTTTTGGTCACCGGAGTGCAAAACCCGCGCTGCTCCGCCGCGTCTGGCCTCGCCGGCGGCTAAACGCCGGCGAGTTTGACCACTTTTTGACCGTGGACTGACGCGTGGGCCCAGGTTGACTTCCCCCCAGAGCCTATGACAGGTGGGGCCGGCTTGCTAATTAGTATAGGATTAATGCTAACTAATTATAATTAGTTTAGTCACTGACATGTGGGCCCAGGCCCCACTGATAGTTAATTAGTACTAACTTAATCCTGTTAATTAGCTGAGACACTGACAGATAGGGCCCTCCAGTCAGGTTTGACTGGCCCTGGCGCCTTTGACTCACTGACGTCATAGTGACGTACTGCTGACGCATTTATTCTTTTTCTAGATTTATTTTTATATAGGAAATTCCAGAAACTAGGCAAAACTTCTAAAAATCATAGAAAATCAACCATAGCTCCAAATCAAACAAATTATATATGAAAAATGATTAGAAAAATTCAATCTATCCATATGTAATGGTTTCATGCATGACAAAATAAGTTAACCTTGCTGTTTAAGAAAAATAAGATAATGCACTAATATGGCTATGTTAAATGAACTAACATTTGAATCTTTGATTCAAATGAGTTCATTCCTTTCTGTTTTAGCTTGCATTAGGCCAAGACACATTCATTTTGCCATGTCATAGCATGCATCATAATGTTGCATATTGTCATGTGTTGTTTATGTTCGGTGTGTCTTTCGTGGTAGGTTCTGCCTCCGAGGATAACCCTGAGTATCCGTCTGAAGGGCAATACCCTACTACCACTACATCCGGCAAGCAACCCATTGATCATTCCGATACAAACCCATGTTCTCGCTTCTGCTCTTGTTTACTGCATTAAGACAACACGATTCAAACTGCTGTGTGCTACGGTAGTAGAACCGTTATCCTCTGCATGACCTGTCATTGCCACAGTAACTAGATGAAACCCACTAGCATGTGTAGGAGTTGATTGAGCCATGTATGTGTTTCCTACCTTGCTATGCCTGCTATGCTTAGAGTTGTGTCAGGTCTGGTTCATCTGGGTGATGGGCTAGAGTGAAATGATTATGTCGGTAATGTGAGGGATGTGTTGAACATGTTTTGGTAAAGGTATCGATGAGAGGCCATGTAGGAGTACATGGTGGGTTGTTTCATTGAGGCCGTCCATAAGAACTGAGATCTGTATGCATGATTTAAGATTCAGCTACTACCACACATTGGGCCCTGAAATATGACCCCGCTCGACTTACTGACCCCTCTCGTCCTTTGTCCAGGAGTTGCAACTAGTTTCTGGTGTTTGTAGGTTATGTGTTGACGGCCGTGCGTAGCGCTGACCCTAGGGGTGGGCTATGATGCGGTAGATACACCGTGGCACGGTGTACCAAGTTGCCCGTTTCGTGTCTCGAGAACCCTGCACACATCGTTTGGGGCCGTTGAGGACACCTCGGCTGGATCTCCTTGCGGATGGAACCTGAATAGGCGATAAACCTGGACTAGAGACTTGTGCCATTAGTTAGGTCGTGGTCTACACCCACGTCGGTTTTCGCTTGAAGTTTGCCGAGCACATATCGTGTGCAGACGCTAAGTGGTGGAAACATGTGTGATGAAGTACACCCCTGCAGGGTATAAATCTATTCGAATAGCCGCGTCCGCGGTAAAGGACTACTTGGTTGCCTATACAGTTCATAGACAAGTTAATGGATACTACTAAAAGACTCAAGATAAGTGTGAGTACCGAGGATGGCCCTCTCATAGGATGACGAGGGAGGATCCCCAGTGGAGTATTGTGTTGGTGAGTAGTGGACTCATGTGCGAAAACTATTTTACTAGTGGAGTCTCGTAGGATAGTTAGCCAAGAGTCAAAGCTGGCCTGCTGCAATAACTCCACCACCTCCTTGAGAACAAGCATGTATAGTAGGTTCTGTTGTAAGACTTGCTGAGTACCTTTGTACTCATGTTTGCTTAATTACTGTTTTCAGACGACAACACCGCCCCCTCCAATGGGTTTTATGTAGACCTCAACATCGATGAGTATTGCCACCCAGGTGGTGATCCTGGCCATGGAGGGCCCCATCTAGATAGACAGGCTTCGAGAAGCCTTCTTTCTTTCTAGTGTCTGTACTTAGACTATTTGCTTCCGCATGTGCTTGTATGCTTGTATGACTTGAGTGTTGGGTCATGTGACCCCTACCTGTATGAACATGTTATGTATGGCTCTCTAGAGCCTTTAAATAAAGTACTTGAGTTTGAGAGTTTTGTTGTGATGCCATGTTGTATGTACTCATATCGGGCATATTGTGTGTATGATTGAAATGCTTGGTATGAGTGGGATCCGACAATCTAGTTGTTTATCCTTGGCAGCCTTTCTTATGGGGAAATGTAGTCTAGTGTTCCTCGAGCCATAGAAGTCCGCTACAGCCCGGTTCACTAGAGTCCTGCTAGCCCAGCACTACTGCTCAGGACACTTGACTGGCCGGCATGTGTTTCACTTTGTTCCTTTGTCTCTCCCTTCGGCGAAATGTCACGCGGTGACATCCGGAGTCCTTCCTAGCCTGCTACAGCCCGGGTTCCCCGGAGTCCTGTTAGCCCAGTGCTACAGCCCAGATGTATGCCTGTCTCCATAGGTCTGTGCCGCTTTGAGTTCACAACTAGCCATGTCGGCCCGGGTTCTCTGTCATATGGATACTAGCGACACTATCATATATGTGAGCCAAAAGGCGCAAACGGTCCCGGGCCATGGTAAGGCGACACCCGTGGGGATACCGTGCGTGAGGCCGCAATGTGATATGAGGTGTTACCGGCTAGATCGATGTGACTTGGAATCGGGGTCCTGACAGCGTTGGCATCAGAGACGGACTGCCTGTAGGTTCGTTGAGCCAAACTGGTTGATGTCGAGTCTAGAAATGCTTTAGTTATATGTAGGGGAATTGATTGTGGGAGGGAACGTAAGGCTCTTTTAATCCTTTACCTTATGCCCCCTGCTCTGAGTCATTCTCTTCCCTTTCAGCGTGGGTTAAGGACTAGGCTCTCTTCTTCTATCAGGTTCACGTGTTACTAATCCGTAGTAGCTTATAGGGTTGTTGTTACAAGCCTTAGTATAGTTTCTACTACTTTTAGTATGTTGCCAGTTGAATCAAAACCTTGATATGATGTTGTTGAGTGGTATTGCAAAGTGTTGTGGATGTCTCAAATCTTTTTCTGAGCATTTACAGCTGTTATGTTGTCCAATTTTCCCTAGAAATTCTAATGTCTTTGCATTGTGGTTTTGCTTTCAGATGGCCACTCGTGCTCAAAACCAAGTGGTTCGCCTGACCTAGTGCCTCGATGTGCCCGGTCATACTGCTATGTTAGTCCGGGTAATGATCGAGACGGGTTACCATTGGTATCCAGAATACACTGTCGAAGAGCAATTCCGAGACTTCAACCAGAGCCAGTACCTCTGCACCGTCAGGACATATCCATCTTATCCTGGAGCCATTGAGCCCCTTCACTGTTCCTATGGACTCGGGGTTATTGTTGAGATGGCTGTGCAGGATGCTGCCTATTCCATGATGACCATCATGCGAGTCCGGACTGGCCTGCTTCGGAACACCGACTTCCGTTATATGCCAGTTGAACTTCCGGGAGCGCAAGGGTATCTCTAGGCTATCTATGCTGACCCCACACATGAGGAGTCACTACTCCGCACCACTGCCGAGATGCTCGAGGATAAGGACCGCGAAAATCGGGCCTTGCGTATGGAGCTTTTTAACTCTCGTCCTGATCACTGGGCCACTTTGACTCGGTTTGCACCGGCGGTTCAGGCTGGATACATGGATCTGAGGGATCTGTACCCTGTACGGTTTGGATTGCCAGATTGTATGGAGTGGCACGATGTAGGAGGCATCACCCCTCCTCGTGGTCCCCGTCTGCCACCACCTGTGGGACCGAGGCCACATCCGAGTCCCTATGGTCCGCAGGCTCCGCCTGACCGTCTGTTCCCAGTTGATCATGTTCCACTTCCAGGTTTTGGTGGCGACTTCTATGAGGATTACTACGGAGCCGTCTGAGCTAGTAGTAGTTTCACTAGTATTGTAGTAGTTGTATCTCCACTGTCCTGCGTGACTTGTGGAATATGACTTAGTGTGTAATCAATTCCGGAGGTGTAGACAAATAATGTATAGGAGCTTGGAATGCCTCCGATGAGATGTAACGTCTTTCATCATAGTTGTACTGTAGCCTGGGCTTGTACTAAACTATGTATGGTGTGTATGACCATTGGTATATATATGGCAGTTCTATATTACCATGACATACGGATGAACATCTCTGCATTCCGTGTTATCCATTACATTCTGCACTTCCTTGCTAAGTTTGTGCCATCTTTATCTAAACCGTTGTCTTGTTTTTTCCTAGGATGGTCAACACCCGCAGTAACCCTGCTGCCCTGGAGCAGGGGAAGCCAGTGCAGCTAGGGGTGAAAATCTTCCTTACCCGCCTTCTCTGGACGAAGTGATGCTGGAGGCGGAAAGAAACAAGCGTGAGACTAACCGCTTGCTGGAGCGGATTGAGTGGAACACTGCACGCCATCAGCGTAATGACTTGGTGTCAATCAATGACTTCATCAAGTTGTACCCACCAAAGTTTAATCATTCCGTCGAGCCCCTCGACGCGGATGACTGGCTTCGCAACATCACCCACAAGCTACGTTCTGCCAACGTAGCCGAAGCTGATAAGGTTACTTATGCTGCCTATCACCTCGAAGGCCCTGCTAGCCTTTGGTGGGAAAATTTTGAAGCTATGCGCCCGGTCGGCCAAATCACTAATTGGGCTGAATTCAGTGAGGCTTTCGGTGAGCATCACATCCCGGAAGGTCTCATAGATCGCAAGAGGGAAGAGTTCTGCAATTTCACCCAAGGAAGACTGACTGTGGATGCATATAGTCGTGAATTTGGGAATCTGGCACGTTATGCTCCTGAAGAAGTATCTACTGACGCTAAGAAGCAGGCAAGGTTCCGCAAGGGACTTAGACCCAAGCTTCGCCGTGATCTTCGTCTGGACGAGTGCACCTCCTTTCAGAAGTTGGTCAATAAAGCCATCAGTGCTGAGACAGGCCAGACTGACTATGATGCTTCACGCAAGCACTCTCGTGATTTTGGCTCTTCATCCGGCTCTGGGTCTCAGAAGCGCCGGGTGTGGATTCCAAGCACGGCACTGCCACCCAGGTTCATTCTGAGGCCATCCTTTGAGGCGCCTCGTCCCAACCAGCAGTTTGCATCGTCCAAGCCCTATGGTGGCCCCGCTGCTAATGCTGCTCCACGCCCCAATGTTGTGACATGTTTCAAGTGTGGAGAGCCGGGTCACTATAGTCGAGAGTGTCCCCAGAAAAACAACCCCAATCAGTCCGGAAAGTCCATTGGCCGTGGTAAGCCAGCGGGAAAGACATTCTACGCCAAGCCGGTCACCACTTCACGTGGCCATGTCAACTATGTTTTAGCCGAGGAGGCTCATGAGGATCCTAACGTCGTCCTTGGTACGCTCCTTGTTAACTGCCATCCGGCATCTGTTCTTTTCTATACTGGAGCATCTCATTCATTCATATCCGAGAACTATGCTCTATTGCATAACACGACATTCTGTGACATGCCCACTTCCATGGTAATTCAAACTGCGGGTTCCAAATGGCAAACTTCTAGAGTAAGCCATGGGAACGAAATTCTTGTGGATAGACTTGTCTTCCTTGCATCCTTAATAGCTCTCAAGTCCTCGGACATAAACATCATCTTGGGTAAGGACTGGATGTCAGCTCATTATGCTAAGATTGATTGTGCCACTAGAACCATTCAACTTACTCACCCATCGGGCAAGACAGTCAATGTCTTAACTCGAGTGGCCAAGCGCCAGCTTTACTCCCTAAATGCCAACCCCCTTCCAGACCTTGAGGATGTTCCGGTAGTCCGATACTTTCCGGATGTCTTTCCAGAGGAACTACCAGGTGTTCCACCTGACAGGGATATCGAGTTTGTGATAGACCTTGTTCCAGGAACCGTTCCAATTTCTAGAAGACCCTATAAGATGGCACCCTTAGAACTAGTCGAGCTTAAGAAGCAACTCGATGAGTCCTTGAAAAAGGGTTTCATCCGTCCTAGTTCCTCTCCTTGGGCTTGCCCTGTTCTCTTCGTCAAGAAGAAGGATGGAACGGATCGGATGGTTGTAGATTACCGACCTGTCAACTTGGTCACTATCAAGAACAAGTATCCGCTTCCCAGGATCAACGATCTGTATGACCAGCTCGCTGGATCCTCAGTCTTTTCCAAGATGGATTTGAGGTTGGGCTACCATCAAATCAAAATCAGAAACAGGGACATTCCCAAAATGGCCTTTGTTACTCGTTATGGCCAATACGAGTACACCGTTATGTCCTTCAGTTTAACCAATGCCCCAGCCACTATCTCTCAGTTAATGAACTCGGTCTTCAGGAGTATTTGGATAAATTCGTCGTAGTATACCTCGATGACATACTCATCTACTCCAAGAATGAAGAGGAACATGCCGAACATCTAAGGCTGGTATTGAGGAAACTTCGAGAGCATCGCCTTTATGCCAAATTCTCCAAGTGTGAATTTTGGTTGCCAGAAGTGACCTGTTTAGGCCATGTAATCTCTAGTAAGGGTATTTCTGTCAATCCCAAGCGAGTTCAAGCTGTCCTTGATTGGACTCCACCTGAGATGGTCAAGCAAGTTCGGAGCTTCCTTGGCTTAGCGAGCTATTGCCGCTGCTTCGTCGAGAATTTCTCCAAGGATACTAAACCTCTAACTGAACTCCTCAAGAAAGATAAAAAGTTCGAGTGGACCCCACAGTGCGAGTTCAGCTTTCAGGAACTGAAAAGACGCCTGACATCTACTCTCGTACTGGTACCACCATATTTCTCCAAGGACTTTATTATCTATTGCGACACCTCGCGACAAGGACTAGGTTGCATACTAATGCAAGATCGTCAGGTAATTGCCTATGGTTCACGGCAATTACACCCACATGAGGAAAATTATCCCACACATGATCTAGAGCTTGCAGCTGTAGTCCATGCACTTAAAACTTGGCGACATTACCTCCTCGGTAATCGTTGTGAGATCTTCACCGATCACCAAAGTTTGAAATATATCTTCACCCAACCGGATTTGAATCTCAGGCAACGACGTTGGGTCGAGTTGATCTCAGATTACGACTTAGGAATAACTTACACCCCGGGCAAAGCCAATGTCATGGATGATGCGCTAAGTCGTAAATCTTATTGTAACAACCTGATGTTACAACAAAGTCAACCACTTCTGCACGAGGAATTTCGTAAGCTTAATCTTCACATTGTTCCTCGAGGATTCCTATCCACCCTGGTGGCGAAGCCTAACCTTACGGATCAAATCATAGCTGCCCAGAAGAGTGATAAGGGCATATTCCGGATTAAGGAAAACATTGCTAGCGGAGTTGCTAAATGTTTTTCCATGGATGAGCGAGGTGTTGTCTTCTTCGAGAACCGCTTGGTGGTTCCCAAGAAACAACATTTACGCCAGTTGATTCTTAAGGAGCTCATGACTCCCCTCTCACCATTTATCCCGGTAGTACCAAGATGTATCAAGACGTACGCCAGAGGTTTTGGTGGACTAGGATGAAGAGAGAAATTGCTCAATACATTGCTAGCTGCGACGTCTGTCGTCGTGTTAAAGCAGAACATCAACATCCTGCTAGCACCCTTCAACCTTTGGCTATTCCTGAGTGGAAATGGGATAAAATCAGTATGGATTTCATTACCGGGTTTCCCAGGACCAAGAGAGGGAATAATTCCATCTTCGTCGTGATCGACCATCTTTCCAAAGTAGCCCATTTCCTACCTGTTCATGAGAGTATCACCGCTAGCCAGCTAGCTGATTTATACATCTCCCGAATAGTGTCTCTTCATGGTGTCCCATTGGAAATTAACTCAGACCGTGGGAGTCTCTTCACCTCTCAATTTTGGGAAAGTTTCCAAAATGCTATGGGAACTCGTCTCTCTTTTAGCACCGCATTCCATCCTCAATCAAGTGGTCAAGTAGAGCGAGTCAATCAAATTCTGGAAGATATTCTCCGAGCTTCTGTCATCTCATTCGGAATGGGTTGGGAGAAATGCCTTCCATTCGCGGAGTTTGCTTATAACAATAGTTATCAAGCTATCTTGGGTAAAGCTCCTTTCGAAGTTCTCTATGGACGAAAATGTCGAACGCCTCTTAACTGGTCAGAAACCGGGGAAAGACAACTCTTTGGCCCGGATATGATTCAGGAAGCAGAAGAGCAGGTTCGTGTTATTCGTGAGAAATTGAAAACAGCCCAATCTCGTCAAAAGAGCCAATATGATCGTAAACATAAGCTCATGACTTATGAATTCGGCGAGAAGGCTTACCTTCGGGTTACTCCGTTAAAGGGAACCCATCGTTTCGGTATCAACGGCAAATTGGCTCCTCGTTACATCGGACCCTTTCGCATTCTTGCCAAACGAGGAGAAGTTGCCTACCAATTGGAACTACCTTCGCATCTTTGCAGAGTTCATGATGTCTTCCATGTTTCTCAACTCAGGCGTTGCTTCGCGGATCCTATCCGTGGAGTGGACCACGAAACGCTTGATCTACAAGATAACCTCTCATATCGGGAATATCCCGTTCGTATCCTTGATCAAGCCGAGCGTACCACTCGATGCCATAATATCAAGTTTCTCCAAGGTTCAATGGTCACACCATTCCGAGAAAGAAGCCACATGGGAAAGGGAGGATCGCCTTCGACTCGAGTACCCCAACTTCTTCCCGGAGGATCCTAAATCTCGGGACGATATTCTTTTGAGTGGGGGTGAGTTGTCACATCCCTGCTTTTAGTCATGCATTAGGGTTGGTTGAACTTGTGCATCATGTTTAAATTTCTCTTAAACTTGAAATGGGGCCTAATCAACCCCAACACCCCCCTGAAAAATGCTATTTTCCAACAATTGGAATTTCAATGAACCCAAAATGCCCTTCATAAAAGCCCACCATTTTTGGTCTTGACTAAAACCTCTGCCAAAAATGGTCTTGCAATTTATGGAGCCTTTCTGGATTTTTTTGAATAAGCCATAGGTATTTGAATTTGGGCATTTTAAATGCTATAAATATTTTAAAGTGCTCAAATAATCTTGGAAGCATTTTTAGGCAGTTGGGAATATTCCCAAATGTGTCTATGAATATTTCCAGAGTTTTTGGAAATGAAATAGTATTTATTCTATTTCAATACACATAGCAGGAAATAATTAAAAGCAAACAGAAAGAGAGAGAGAGTTAGAGGACTTACGTGTCGCTTGGCCTGGCCCAGCTCGGCCCAGCCCGCTAGCTCCTGCCAGTCGTCCTCCTCTCGCCAGGAGGACGAGAGGCGCGTGGCCGGCGCCCGCAGCCACACGCCGGCCACCTCCTGCTTCTGTCGATGCCCCGAGTGCGCCTACGAGTGCCACGCACTCCCCCTCGTTCCCCTATCTTTCTCCCCACTCTCCCCGTGCCCCTCTCCCTCCTCTGGTTCTCTCCCCATCCCCTGCCGAGCGCAGCCGTCGCCACCGACAAGCACCACTGCGGCCACCGCCTCTCCCTCGCTTCTCTGACCGGCCCAGAGGCTCCGCCTCGACCCCCTCTTCCATCCACCCCGAGCCACGCCACCGCGGGAGCCCCACATCACCGCCACGAGTCGTCTTCCCCGAGCACGGCTGCCGGACTCCATCGACGGATTCACCATCGCCAAGCTGTCTCCGACCAAGCCGAGCCCCTCTTCGTGATTGTTGTGAGCTCCGCCACCGTTTCCCCCTCTCCCCGCGCTCGTCCACCTCCTCTAACCACCATGGCCATCGGAGCTGAAGCACGCCGCCGCCACCGCACGTCGCCGTCATGGCCACAGCCACGTTGGGTCGCAACCGAGCATGCCATCGTCTTCAACGCACTTGCAGGAGCCCATAGCACCCCCGCACACCCCTCGACGTGCCTGCTAGCGACTAGTTCGACCTCGCCCGAACTCCGACTGCCGCCGACGTGCTCACCGCCGTCGTTTCCGGCCACCCCAGCTCCACCCACTACCACCACTCGACGCGGCTCACTCCGCGCATCACGTTGATGGTCTCCGCCGTCCTTTTGGTCGCCGGAGTGAAAAACCCGCGCTGCTCCGCCGCGTCTGGCCTCACCGGCGGCTAAACGCCAGCGAGTTTGACCACTTTTTGACCGTGGACTGACGCATGGGCCCAGGTTGACTTCCCCCCTGAGCCTATGACAGGTGGGGCCGGCCTGCTAATTAGTTTAGGATTAATGCTAACTAATTATAATTAGTTTAGTCACTGACATGTGGGCCCAGGCCCCACTGATAGTTAATTAGTACTAACTTAATCCTGTTAATTAGTTGAGACACTGACAGATAGGGCCCACCAGTCAGGTTTGACTGGCCCTGGCGCCTTTGACTCACTGACGTCATAGTGACGTACTGCTGACGCATTTATTCTTTTTCTGGATTTATTTTTATATACGAAATTCCAGAAAATAGCCAAAACTTCTAAAAATCATAGAAAATCAACCATAGCTCCAAATCAAACAAATTATATATGAAAAATGATTAGAAAAATTCAATCTATCCATATGTAATGGTTTCATGCATGACAAAACAAGTTAACCTTGCTATTTAAGCAAAATAATATAATGCACTAATAAGGCTATGTTAAATGAACTAACATTTGAATCTTTGATTCAAATGAGTTCATTCCTTTCTGTTTTAGCTTGCATTAGGCCAAGACACATTCATTTTGCCATGTCATAGAATGCATCATATTGTTGCATATTGTCATGTGTTGTTTATGTTCGGTGTGTCTTTCGTGGTAGGTTCTGCCTCCGAGGATAACCCCGAGTATCCGACTAAAGGGCAGTACCCTACTACCACTACATCAGGCAAGCAACCCATTGATCATTTCGATACAAACCCATGTTCTCGCTTCGGCTCTTGTTTACTGCATTAAGACAACACGAATCAAACTGCTGTGTGCTACGGTAGTTGAACCCTTATCCTCTGCATGACCTGTCATTGCCACAGTAACTAGATGAAACCCACTAGCATGTGTAGGAGTTGATTGAGCCATGTATGTGTTTCCTACCTTGCTATGCCTGCTATGCTTAAAGTTGTGTCAGGTCTGGTTCATCTGGGTGATGGGCTAGAGTGAAATGATTATGTCGGTAATGTGAGGGATGTGTTGAACATGTTTTGGTAAAGGTATCGATGAGAGGCCATGTAGGAATACATGGTGGGTTGTTTCATTGAGGCCGTCCATAAGAACTGAGATCTGTATGCGTGATTTAAGATTCAGCTACTACCACACATTCGGCCCTGAAATATGACCCCGCTCGACTTACTGACCCCTCTCGTCCTCTGTCCAGGAGTTGCAACTAGTTTCTGGTGTTTGTAGGTTATGTGTTGGCGGCCGTGCGTAGCGCTGACTCTAGGGGTGGGATATGATGCGGTAGATACACCGTGGCACGGTGTACCGAGTCGCCCGTTTGGTGTCTCAGGAACACTGCACACACTGTTTGGGGCCGTTGAGGACACCCCGGCCGGATCTCCTTGCGGATGGAACCTGAATAGGCGATAAACCTGGACTAGAGACTTGTGCGGTTAGTCAGGTCGTGGTCTACACCCACGTCGGTTTTCGCTTGAAGTCTGGTGAGCACATATCATGTGCAGACGCTAAGTGGTGGAAACATGTGTGATGAAGTACACCCCTGCGGTAAAAGGACTACTTGGTTGCCTATACAGTTCATAGACAAGTTAATGGATACTACTAAAAGACTCAAGTTAAGTGTGAGTACCGAGGATGGCCCTCTCGTAGGATGACGAGGGAGGATCCCCAGTGGAGTATTGTGTTGGTGAGTAGTGGACTCGTGTGCGAAAACTATTTTACTAGTGGAGTCTCGTAGGATAGCTTAGCCAAGAGTCAAAGCTGGCCTGCTGCAATAACTCCACCACCTCCTTGAGAACAAGCATGTATAGTAGGTTCTGATGTAAGACTTGCTGTGACCCCTACCTGTATGAACATGTTATGTAAGGCTCTCCAGAGCCTTTAAATAAAGTACTTGAGTTGTAGAGTTTTGTTGTGATGCCATGTTGTATGTACTCATATCGGGCATATTGTGTGTATGATTGAAATGCTTGGTATGAGTGGGATCCGACAATCTAGTTGTTTATCCTTGGCAGCATTTCTTATGGGGAAATGTAGTCTAGTGTTCCTCGAGCCATAGTAGTCCACTACAGCCCGGTTCACCGGAGTCCTGCTAGCCCAGCACTACTGCTCAGGACACTTGACTAGCCGGCATGTGTTTCACTTTGTTCCTATGTCTGTCCCTTCGGGGAAATGTCACGCGGTGACATCCGGAGTCCTGTCTAGCCTGCAATAGCCCGGGTTCCCCGGAGTCCTGTTAGTCCAGTGCTACAGCCCGGATTCACACGCTGATGACCGACATGCTCGATGTGATTCATGTATGCCTGTCTCCATAGGTCTGTGTCGCTTTGAGTTCACGACTAGCCATGTCGGCCCGGGTTCTCTGTCATATGGATGCTAGCGACACTATCATATACGTGAGCTAAAAGGCGCAAACGGTCCTGGGCCATGGTAAGGCGACACCCATGGGGATACCGTGCGTGAGTCCGCAATGTGATATGAGGTGTTACCGGCTAGATCGATGTGACTTAGAATCGGGGTCCTGACAAAGCTTTTCTAATGTCAAGTATCTTTTCCTTAGACCATGAGATTGTGCAACTCCCGGATACTTTAGGAATACTTTGGGTGTGCGAAACGTTACAACATAACTAGGTGACTATAAAGGTGCACTACGGGTATCTCTGAAAGTGTCTGTTGGGTTGGCACGAATCGAGACTGGGATTTGTCACTCCGTACGACGGAGAGGTATCTCTGGGCCCACTCGGTAAGACATCATCGAAATGAGCTCAATGTGACTAAGGGTTGGTCACGGGATGATGTGTTACGCAACGAGTAAAGTGACTTGCCGGTAATGAGATAGAACGAGGTATTGGGATACCGATGATCGAATCTCGGGCAAGTAACGTATCGATTGACAAAGGGAATTGTATACGAGATTGCTTGAATCCTTGACATCCTGGTTCATCCAATGAGATCATCATGGAACATGTGGGAGCCAACATGGGTATCCAGATCCCGCTGTTGGTTATTGGCGGGAGAGTTGTCTCAGTCATGTCTGCATGGTTCCCGAACCCGTAGGGTCTACACACTTAAGGTTCGATGACGCTAGGGTTATTAGGAATATTTGTATGTGATTACCGAATGTTCTTCGGAGTCCCGGATGAGATCCCGGACATCACGATGAGTTCCGGAATAGTCCGGAGGTGTAGATTTATATATGGGAAGTCATCATATGGTCACCGGAAGTATTCGGGGGTATACCGGTATTGTACCGGGACCACCGGAGGGGTTCCGGGGGTCCACCAAGAGGGTCCACCTGCCCCGGAGGGCCTTATGGGCTGTAGGTGGAAGGGAACCAGCCCCTAGTGGGCTGGGCGCCATCCCTCCTAGGGCCCATGAGCCTAGGGAACCCTAAAGGGGGGCGCCCCCCTTGGTTGCGGGGCAAGCCCCTCCCCCTTGGCCGCCGCTCCCCTCTAGATCTCATCTAGAGGGGCCGGCCCCCTTCCCCCTTCTCCCTATAAATAGAGGGGCGAGGGGAGGGTTGAAGCACCACATCCAAGGCGCAGCCCCTCCCCTCCCCAACACCTCTCCTCCTCTGCGTGAGTTTGGCGAAGCCCTGCTGGAGAACTGCCACTCCATCACCACCACGCCGTCGTGCTGCTGTTGGAGCCTTCTTTCTCAACCTCTCCCTCCTCCTTGCTAGATCAAGGCGCGGGAGACGTCAACGGGCTGCACGTGTGTTGAACACGGAGACACCGTTGTTCGGTGCTTAGATCGGATTCGGTCGCGATCTGAATCGCTATGTGTACGACTCCTCCAACCGCGTTCTTGCAACGCTTCCGACTCGCGATCTTCAAGAGTATGAAGATGCACTCCCCTCTCGTTGCTAGTTACTCCATAGATTGATCTTGGTGATGCGTAGAATTTTTTTAATTTCTGCAACGATCCCCAACAGGATGGCCTGGCCAGCGGTGGGAATAGTAGGGGCGGTGAGGCCTCCAGGGTAGCACAGCCGGCCACGGGAGGCAGGAGCATGCGGCACAACCGGCGCTGCTTTGGTCGGCTGGAGCAACAAGACCAGAGGTTGAAGAAGCACTACGGCCATTGGATGGACATCGTACGGTCACTACAGCTAGAATCGTTTATATTGACTAAGTTGACAAAGCCCTTGGTACGCGTCAACTTAGTAGGCCCACAAGTCAGCTTTCGAAACGGTGCGCCCCAGATGTCAGGGGTAGGAATCATTTTTTGGGCGGGTGAAGCTAGAATATCCGAGATTGAAGAAGAAGCACGACATCCATTGGATGGACATCCAACGGCCACTGCTGCTAGAAGCGTGTGTTGACTATAAGTTGACAAAGCCTTGCATACGCGTCAACTCTCTTTTTTTAGGGGACGCGTCAACTTAGTAAGGCCACAAGTGTGTGGAAGAGAACTTATAGCCCATTTGAGATCTGTAAGAATGTGCAACCAATGTTTGAGTTCTAATGGAATTTACTACAGCCCATTTACAGTTTGTTAAAAGTATAGCCCATTTCAACCAACTGTTCAAAACAGAATTCAATAAAATTTCCCACATTTTGATGGGATCCAAAATATTTTTATCCCGAAATTTCTAGTCAAATTAAATACAATTTCAATGTAAATTTATATTACGTAAAAATCCAACGAAACATTGCACTCGCAACAATTAATGGAATTAAAATTTTCAATATCCAAAAATAATATTTTATAAAGTAATTACGTGTTTGGTGCATTGTTTATAGTTATTGCCCAGTTTTTATAATTACATCCCATTTATTACTTCTTAAAGCCCATTTTCTTGTTAAGCCTAATGCATCCCTCCTAGGAAAGATTTGCAGCCCAGCGGGGCGGAGAATAACAACTTGACATTGCCTGGGTATTCCTAAAAAAAAGTATAGCTAGGCTAGCCATTTTCAGCTTGAAAAAAATTAATTTCTCGGCTGGATATCTGGCCTGGGCTAGACGGGCCACAACCCACCCAGTTAATAGCTGCAGAGATGTTTTCGTTGTTGTTCAGATGAGAAAAATTAATATCTAGGCTAAACATCGCTCAAGAAAAACTCTGAAGTGCTCACACCTCAAAAACACAAATACTGCTCGAGCTGCTTAGTCCCAGCTGTCGGGCGCATCTTGTGCAATTCTCTCGTTTATTGACTACATAGGTTGACAATGGTGTGGGATCCTGATGTCAGGAAACCAGGAGGAAGCAAAAAAATATTGTTTTATATACTAATAAGGAGGCACTTGCATACGTGCGGCTATGGCCCTGGTGGGTCCCCATTGTCATGCTCTCCAAGGAAAGTCATCTCCTCATCCTCATGTCCGTTGACCATGTTGACAATGCAAGACGGCGGCGCCACGGCGAGCGCAACAACTCAAAGGACGACGGAGAGGGCCTCGCGGGCCCTACGGATGGTCTGATAAAGTGCCGGCTGCTCACATGTCTGCGACGGCATTGTCGTTCGCTTGTTCACCGGTGCTCGTTAAGGAGACGGAGGTTGGAGCACAGGTCCTCCCGTGCTGGTAGCTCTTCTGCCATTAGGGCATCGAAGTGCGGCCGCACCTGCTCTATGGTGAAAATGGCATGAACCGGCTTGGACAGTGGCACCAGCTCCTGGTCGGAAGCTACGTCCATCGTCTGATTGTTGTCGCTCAGCTCGGCGAGGTAGCTGGAGAGCCAGCATGTCCGGCTGCTGGACCAACCCGCTGCCAAGCACGAGTCTGACTGCCCAGGCCCACCCAGACCGCCTCCCTCGCCCCCGCGTGCTTTCCGCCAAAAACGGTCAGCGCCGGCCACCCCGCTTCCCGGTGCATGCGATTGCTCCGCCTTCAAACGACACAAGTGTCGTCCGTCCATCCTTCTGCCGCCGACATTAATGATACACGGTTGCCGAGGCAGCTACTCCGGCGCCACACGTCCATCCCTCCGCCGCCCACCATTGCTATATAAACTGCTGCGCCGGCCATAGCCGCAGTCATCCGCATCCGTTCCTATTCTCCTGTCCACACCACTACTACCACTGTCGGTGTCAAAACCGGCGGATCTCGGGTAGGGGGTCCCGAACTGTGCGTCTAAGGCGAATGGTAACAGGAGGCAGTGGACACGATGTTTTACCCAGGTTCGGGCCCTCTTGATGGAGGTAAAACCCTACGTCCTGCTTGATTTATTCTTGATGATATGAGTATTACAAGAGTTGATCTACCACGAGATCGGAGAGGCTAAACCCGAGAAGCTAGCCTATGGTCTGATTGTATGTTGTCCTACGGACTAAAACCCTCCGGTTTATATAGACACCGAAGGGGGCTAGGGTTACACAAGGTCGGTTACAAAGGAGGAGATATCCATATCCGTACTGCCTAGCTTGCCATCCACGCCAAGTAGAGTCCAATCCGGACATGAGACGAAGTCTTCAATCTTGTATCTTCATAGTCCAACAGTCCGGCTGTCCGGAGACCCCCTAATCCAGGACTCCCTCAGTAGCCCCTGAACCAGGCTTCAATGACGATGAGTCCGACGCGCAGTGTTGTCTTCGGCATTGCAAGGCGGGATCCTCCTCCGAATACACCACGAAAGAATTTGAATACAAGGATAGTGTCCGACCCTGCAAAATAAGTTCCACATACCACCGTAGAGAGAATAATATTTCCACAAATTTAATCTGCTGACATGCTCCGGCAACATGACATCATGCCGTGGCCCGGTGATTATTCGAACCGTTTCTTCTAACTAGCCCCGCACATAACGCGAGGCAGTTTCTTGACACGCCTTGTCAAAGCAGAGATCTTGTCCCCCTTATTACGGTAGTCTCATCAATACTGGTGTGGGTAACCCAACCGCGCCATCAATTACGGCGCTTGGGGGATAAGCGAGTTTTACCAGGCAAGTGGGGGCGCATAGTTTTGGCCGCCCTTATAAGGGGATAAGGTTTAACCTTTCTCTACCCACGCCTTCTTCCACCTTGCTCATCCATTCTTGCACACTCGAGCTCCAACGCCCAAGTCCACATCCTTCCCCTCAACCTTCTCCAAACATGTCCAGAGCGGGAGGCAAATGGATGGCTTCCTCCGTTACGGAGGGACACATCAAGAAGCTGCGCGGAGCCGGATACTTAGCCGCGAATATCGCGCATCGGCTGCCCGCTGCAGGGCAGATTGTTCCTACCCCGGAACCTCATGAGAGAGTAGTTTTCCTCCACCACTTCCTTCGCAGACTGGGGTTTCTCCTCCATCCATTCGCCCGCGGTCTCATGTTCTACTACGGGCTGGACTTCCATGACCTGGCCCCGAACTTCATCCTCAACATTTCGGCGTTCACCGTCATGTGTGAGGCTTTCCTCCGCATCCGGCCCCACTTCGGCATGTGGTTAAAGACCTTCAATATCAAGCCGAAGGTGGTGGGAGGCCAACAGGCGGAATGCGGCGGAGCCATGGTGGGCAAGATGCCCAATGTTACATGGCTTGAAGGCTCCTTCGTGGAGACCATAAAGGGGTGACAATCGGCGTGGTTCTACATCACCGAGCCGCGCGACACCAACTGGGTGGTGGCCCCCGAGTTTCGATCTGGAATCCCCACGTGGCTCACCTCCTAGAAAGAGAAGGGCCTGTCCTGGGATTTATCGGTGGAGCTGGACGGACTCCAGAAATGTATTCGGAATATGGCAAGCAAGAAGCTCAAGCTTGTCAACATAGTCCAGGTCATGCTCTTCCGCCGGATCCTCCCGTGTCAACAACAGGATTTTAACTTATGGGAGTTCGACCCGGCCCGGCACCAGACTCTAAGCAAGCTCTTCGACACGATGCACAAGGACGTCTAGAGGGTGTTGTTCAAGGGCGCCGAGGTACCTCCCTCTCTCACCGAGGACCGCGGGCTAAGCGCGAAGCGCCCTACGAATCTGGTAGGTTCTGTACATCTGGTAGGATTTTTACTTCCCATAGCTTAACCACGTGTGGGGTCTGAGCTCCCATGCCTTTGACACGACAGGGTGGGGGCATCAGAGAAGATCAACTGTCCGGCCCCTCTGCCCGAAGACACTGCGGACGCTCTCCTGACGGAGATGCTGAATCCGGCTACTTACAAGGTGCCGAAGAAGACCAAGAAGGCCAAGGGAACCCGAAAGATTTCCCGACGCCAGGTAGTACCGGACTCATCGTCCGGTGACTCTGCGACACACTCCTCCCCCGAAGGCGAGGAGGAAGATGAAGACGCTCCCCCTCCAGTCGGGGGAGACAAGAAAAGGAAGGCCGCCCCACCCGGGGGGGCGAAGGGTCCAAGAAGGGAAGGACTCTCCTTCCGGACTGCTCCACCACCGCCGCCGAAGACGAAGACGAGTGGCTACTCAGGGCCAAGCCCCTGGCGAAGTCGTAAGTATTCAGATACCAGAGTAACTCATGGCATACCTTTGTCGCACTGCTTCCCCTAACGACGAATATGATTATGCAGACCGCCCTAAGCCCATATCGACGTATCTTTGTCGGCCGGCTCCTTGGATTCGTCAGATATGGATAGCGATCCACTTCCGACCGCCACCTCCCCTTGCCCTACGGACAATGCCGAGGTATTTTCTCAAGAGGCACCGGGTCGAGGGGAGACAATCCCGGAGGTGCCTCAAGGCGACCTTCCGGACTCCAGGAGCAGAGAGGGGGAGGCTCCCGAGGGCTCAGAGTTCGGCCTTCAGCCGAACACCGCGCTGGAACCTCCAGTGGTTCCGGACTCAGGCAGGCGGCCTCCTTCCAAAAGGGGCAAGACGCCTGTGCCGGTGACCTCTGTCCATCCAGAGGCACCGGACAATCTACTGGGAGCGCTTCGCAGCGCTTCCATCAATGAAGAGCACCGCACTATTATGAGTGCGGTGCTCCAGAAGGTTCAGTCTGCCAAGAGCGGACTGACTGAAGCCTGTGCCAGCCTTCTAACAGGCTTTGAGGTAAGTATTTGAAATATAGGAAAAATATTACCGCATAGACAGTAGCCCCTGATGCTCTGTTTGGTGTTCAAAAACAAAAGCCGAATAGAGGATCAACTAATATCTGCAGGAGTCTAATATAAGTATGTCTATATGCGTATGCAGGCTTCGCTGCTGACCTCTGCTACACTGACTACGGAGGTCGCCGTACTGAAGCAGGACCTCAAAGGGTCCAAGAAAGAGCTCGGCCTTGCCAAGAGGCGGCTCGAGGAGAACAAAGGTAAGTAGTACCTAGTCTATGGATATATATAAAAAGAATGCGATTGCAAAATGACAGGATCATCGTAAATTTGGCAAGGGCCACGACCGAGGTGGCGACCCTGAAGCAAGCACTATCCGAGGCCGAAAACAAAGCGGCCACGGAGCGCACCGAGCGGGAAAGGCAGGAGGCACGGGTGGGTGAGGTGCAGCAAGAGCTCCACGCTCTCGTGACGAAGCACGAGGCGTTGGAGCTTGACTTGAAGATGTGAGAGTCCGAGCTTGCCGCGGCCCTCCAAAGCATAAAGAATGCCAAGGATGAGGCCCAAAAGGCCCTCCAGGAGATTGATGCGATGAAGAAGATAGCGGCAGGTAAGGCATTCAATATGCAAATCAAGCATGTGAAAGTAAATTACTTGTTACTTACCCGAGTCTGGAGCTCTCTAGGAGCATTCGTAGATTTTCCCCGCAGCATGTCGGATGCCGCACAGTTTTATCAGGCCCAGGAGGGAAGCTCAACGGCGAAGCTGTTCTGATCTCAGTATACTTGGACCAAACACCCGATGCCTCTGAGCGACCAGCTGAAGCAACTGGTCGAGCTGCACAAGGCAGCTGAACAGGCCATGAAGGGCTTTATAGTCCGGATGTGGCCTGGCGACGCCCTTCCCAATAGCAACTTCGGCCTGGTGAGGCGGCTTGTGGATGCCTGCCCACGGCTGGAAGTCATCAAGCGGTCCGTCTGCATCGAAGGTGCACGGCGGGCTTTCGCCCGTGCGAAGGTGCACTGGGCTAAGATGGACGCTGTGAAGCTGGTGAAGGAGGGGCCGCCGTAGGGCAAGGAGCATCGCCACCTCGAGATGTACTATGAGGGTGTCCTGAAGGGTGCCCATCTTGTAGCGGACGAGTGTGCGAAAGATGTAATATTTGAATAAACTTGCTCGTGTAATCCTGTATTATGAAAACTTGTTCATATGCGCTATGCAACGCTTGTCTGAATTTAAAATGTTACCTTCTGTTCAGCTGTTTATCAAATCTGAGAGATGGCTAGTCGTCGGCTTCTGCCCCCACACCACGAGTGCTGCGGTGTTCGGGATAAACCTGAGCACTCTTGTTCCCATTTTTGGGTCCTTCGAGGGAGGTGCTCAGCACAACGAACAAGGCAATCAGACTATAATGTGTTATCACTCTCACTTAGCCATATAATTCTATAATTTTAAATTTCAGCGAAGCCCCTAGTATTCGGAAGGCCGAATTTGGGGCGCAATACACACCTTAAGCCGGACAGGGCCGACTCCTCGCTCTAAGCAGCATAAGTCTATAGGGACTTGCAACCTCTCGAACAGCGACCAGTCTCTCACCTTATCATGATAGTCGGTTTTAGCTTTCTGTACTGAGGTTCTTAGCCTAGCAGAACCGGGGCACAATCGCAGTAGTTCTCCCAGTGCTACCTTAGCCGATATAGCGAAACGTAAGGTACCAAAACATGGGAGCTGGGCAAACCCAACTATTGACCCAAGACATGATTCGGAGCTGATGCATATAATGTTATGAGTTCGGGGTGCCGAACTGTCGAAAGTGTTCGGACTTCTCACGCCGTATTATGGGTATGCTTAAGCCCCTAGCGTATTGGTTGTACCAGAGTGTACGGGTGCTAGATGTCATGAATGAACATATATATATAGAAAGGAAGAATGCAATAATAGTCTTAATGCTATGCATTGTTTATTCAAAAAGGTGCGTTAAAGCAGAATGATACAAGTAGTGCGATAAGCAAAAAGTAGGACTGTTTGACATGTCCCTTCCAAGGGCAAGCTGAGGAATAGTATTAAAGCAAATATTTCACTCGTTATCATAATCCACCTAGGAGTTCCATGGTGTGACGTAGCTTTCTGCCTCCTTGGTTGCTGCATCATGTGTTCGGCAATCATGCTGCCGGACAGGGTTTCCAGAGATTAAAGTCCTGAAAGAGAAAAATAACAAAGCGGGAAGCCCCTACTGCGGTTTAAGCCGCGTCTTGGGGCGTGCCGTAGTTGTACTCCCCTCCCCACATGTGCCCATGGTATTTTTAATGCATAATTATCTACGCGTGGCACAGATTTCGCTGTTTGGCTGGGACCAGGGTGGGGGCCGTATTGCTATGCGAGCTCGGTACGTGCCAGGCGGTCCAATTGCCGATTACTCCGGGCACGCTTGAAGGTGTCCTGGTCCTTAATCGCTGAACTAGTGGATTGCCTTGAGAGGCTCCTTTGCACTTCTGCTGTGAGGGCCGTAGTGTGCTCCTCCGTGCAGAGAGAGCGCTCTGTGTTTCCATTGACTTTTATGACCCCCCGAGGTCCTGGCATCTTGAGCTTGAGATATGCATAATGCGGTACCGCATTGAATCTCGCAAATGCGGTTCGCCCGAGCAGTGCATGGTAGCCACTGCGGAACGGGACTATGTCGAAGATTAACTCTTTGCTTCGGAAGTTATCCGGGGATCCGAAGACCACTTCCAGTGTGACTGAGCCTATGCAATGGGCCTCTACACCTGGTATGACACCTTTAAAGGTCGTTTTTGTGGGTTTGATCCTCGAGGGGTCTATACCCATTTTGTGCACTTTGTCCTGATAAAGCAGGTTCAGGCTGCTACCGACATCCATTAAGACTCGAGTGAGGTGAAATCCGTCAATGATTGGGTCTAGGACCAGTGCGGCGAATCCTCCATGACGGGTACTAGTGGGGTGGTCTCTGCGATCGAAGGTGATCGGACAGGAGGATCATGGGTTGAACTTTGGGGCGACTGGCTCCAACGCATATACGCCCCTGAGCACACGCTTTCGCTCCCTCTTGGGGATGTGGGTTGCGTATATCATGTTCACCGTCCGCACTTGTGGGGGGAACCTCTTCTGTCCTCCGGGTTCGGCTGTCGGGGCTCCTCCTCGTCATCGCTATGTGACCCCTTATCTTTGTCTTCGGCATTTAACTTGCCGGCCTGCTTGAACACCCAACAATCCCTGTTGGTGTGGTTGGCTGGCTTGTCGGGGGTGCCGTGTATTTGACATGAGCGATCGAGTATACGGTCCAAACTGGACGGGCCCGGAGTGCTTCTTTTGAATGGCTTTTTCCGCTGACCAGGTTTAGAGCCTTTGAATCCGGCATTGACTGCAGTATCCTCGGTATTGTCGCTGTTAATGCGGCGCTTATGTTTGTTGCGACGTGACCTGCCATTGCCATCCTTGGTATCCGAAGTACCATGGTTCTTTGATATGTTATTGCTGCGAGCCAGCCAGCTGTCTTCTCCCGCACAAAAGCGGGTCATGAGTGTCGTGAGGGCTGCCATAGATTTTGGCTTTTCCTGACCAAGGTGCCGGACGAGCCACTCGTCGCGGATGTTGTGCTTAAAAGCTTCTAGGGCCTCTGCATCCGGACAGTCGACGATCTGATTTTTCTTTGTTAGGAATCGTGTCCAGAATTGCCTGGCCGATTCCTCTGGCTGCTGAATTATGTGGCTCAAGTCATTGGCATCTGGTGGTCGCACGTAAGTGCCCTGGAAGTTGTCGAGGAATGCAGCTTCCAGATCCTCCCAACAGCCAATGGACTCTGCTGGCAAGCTATTGAGCCAATGCCGAGCTGGTGCTTTGAGCTTGAGTGGGAGGTATTTAATGGCGTGTAGATCATCACCGCGGGCCATGTGGATATGTAGGAGGAAATCCTCGATCCGTACCGCAGGATCTGTTGTGCCATCGTATGATTCTATATTTACGGGTTTGAAACCCACTGGGATTTGATGATCCATTACTTCATCTGTGAAGCATAGGGGGTGTGCGGTGCCTCTGTACTGGGCTATGTCGCGACGCAGCTCGAATGAGTCTTACCCGCTGTGTTCGGCCCGGCCGGACTTACTTTTACTGTATCCGGCGTGACGATTATCGTCTCGCATAGTGGCGCGCCCTCGTGATCCGTAGATCGATCTTGCATGTTTTGCTTTGTCCTCCAATACGTCTCGCACGTCCGGCGTATTTCCCCATGCCTTGACGTTTTTTTGTGAGTGGCGTTGGAGTGCAGACTGAGCTTTTGGATGAAATGCCTCTCTGTCGCGACCACGAGGTGGCCGGTCAGACGCATCATGTGCTGGAGATGTGGGTTTGAATGCTTCCTCCTCCAGTCGGGGTAGCAACCTGCGCTTTGGGTAACTCTTGGAGGGATGTTCGAGTTTATATTCCTCGGCCGCAAGGACTTTGGTCCATCTGTCGGCTAGCAAATATTGATCAGCTTGAAGCTGTTGTTGCTTTTTCTTAAGGCTATTTGCCGTGGCTATAAGCCGGTGCTTGAAGCGCTCTTGTTCGAGGGGATCCTCAGGCACGACGAATTCGTCATCGTCGAGGCTTGCCTCGTCTTCGGAGAGAGGCATGTAATTATCATCCTCTGCCTCTCCATCTTTCGCTCTCTCTGGAGGGCTGGCTTGTTCATCCTCCTGCCCTAAATCTTGCTGGAGGGGATTGTTGCCGTCTTTGGCACTGTCCGGAGTGCTATTACCTCATGTGCCAGTATCACCGCTTTTGCCTTGGCAGGACTTAGAGCAGCGCCGCTGACGCCGGCGCTTGGGTTGCTTCTTGGAGGGTTCATCCTCCGTTGTCTCGTCGCCATTGCCTTCTTTGGGTGTGTCCACCATGTATATATCGTATGATCAGGTGGCTATCAAGTGCCCTGTGAGCAGTGGTTCCTCTTCGTCTCCCGTATCGTCGTACATACCGTCGATGTCTTCAGAGTCGAAGTTGAGCATGTCGGTTAAGTCGTCGACAGTGGCTACTAAGTGGGTGGTGGGTGGGCGGTGAATTTCTTGGTCATCCACAGCCCAATCCTGCCAGACATAGTTCAGCCAGGATCCTCCTGGCAAGGAGAGATACCTTAATGAGTTCAATATGTCGCCGAAGGGCGAGTGCTGAAAAATATCCGCGGAGGTAAACTCCATGATCGGCGCCCAATCGGATTCGATCGGAACGGGCGCAGGCGGTTCGGAGTCTGTGGCCGGGGAAGGATCCGTCAGTTTGGCAACACGGCTCTCGTGAAGGGTAAGGTCGATATTCGGCTCGATAGCCACTGAGGATACGGCCTCCGTGACGGGGTCTATCCACTCGTCCATGGATGGCACAACTGGCTCCAAATTGAGGCTCGGAGCGGCTGCCGGTGCGATCTCCTGAATACGGTCCGATGGTAGAGCTAAATCGTACTCATCATGACCGCGTGGCGCACAAGGCAGGGGCTTGAATCCGTCGAAGATCAAGTCTCCGCGGATATCGGCCGTGTAATTTAAGCTTCCAAACCTGACCTGGTGGCCAGGGGCGTAACTTTCGATCTGCTCCAGATGGCCAAGCAAGTTGGCCCGCAGTGCGAAGCCGCCGAACACAAAGTTCTATCCGGGGAGAAAAGTCTCACCCTAGACTGCATCGCTATTGAGTCATCAAGCCTAATGGCGACGACACAGAGGAACTCTCAATGAAAGCACCAATGTCGGTGTCAAAACCCGCGGATCTCGGGTAGGGGGTCCCGAACTATGCGTCTAAGATGGATGGTAACATGAGGCAGGGGACACGATGTTTTACCCAGGTTCGGGCCCTCTTGATGGAGGTAAAATCCTACGTCCTGCTTGATTTATTATTGATGATATGAGTATTACAAGAGTTGATCTACCATGAGATCGGAGAGGCTAAACCCTAGAAGCTAGCCTATGGTCTGATTGTATGTTGTCCTACGGACTAAAACCCTCCGGTTTATATAGACATCGGAGAGGGCTAGGGTTACACAAGGTCGGTTACAAAGGAGGAGATATCCATATCCGTACTGCCTAGCTTGCCTTCCACCCCAAGTAGAGTCCCATCCGGACATGAGACGAAGTCTTCAATCTTGTATCTCCATAGTCCAACAGTCCGACCAAAGGATATAGTCCGGCTGTCCGGAAACCCCCTAATCCAGGACTCCCTCAACCACCATGGCTTCCTCGCGCTCCATCGCTCTTCGGGACGGGCGGATGACGGACCACAAGGAGATGGCAGCTATTGCTGCCCACTGGCTGGCTGGCTGGCAGCTGGAGGACGACGACGTCCCAATGGAGAACATGGTAGTCAACGATCCGGCGCCAACCACCTCCTCCGCGCCATCCTCGCCGGTGCATTGCACCATGACCATCGGCGAGGCCCAAGCCCAATATATGGACCACGGTGAGGCAGATGCGTGAGGACCAGTTCCGGGAGGCGTAGGCCGATGCCCCCTACAACCACCATCTCCTCCAGGAGCAACTGCAGGCGGAGGAGCAGATCGCCACAGAGCGGGCGGAGCAGGAGGCGCTGCTCAACTCGTACCGCTCCGCCAGCGAGGGCCGCCTCGAGCACTGGTGGTACCGCATGCGGGTGGCAGAGGCTGAGGCCGCCTACAAAAAGGGCGATGAAGCGGGCGAGGCACTGTTTGGCGGGACCGAGGACGAGGCAGAGGACAATGCCGGCTCCGACGAGTCCCCGCTCCGCTGGCGTCGACGAGGCCCTGTTCCGCCGAGGCCCCGCGGCGCCAACAATGAGGCAGAGGACACCGATGGCTCCGCCGTGGCTCTGCCGAGGCCCCACCCTTCCGGCAACGAGGGGGAGGATTTCCCCACTCCGTCGAGGAGCCGCCCGCCGGCAACGAGACAGAGGACATCGCTGGCTCCGCCGAGGCCCCGCCCCACTGGCAGCGAGGCCGCGCCACACAGAAAACGAGGAAGAGTAGAACACGGTAGGTCGCCACCGCTCGGGTCGAAGTAAGGCCACTGCTGCTACCCTCGGTTGAAGCCAAGCTGGGCGGGTTGACCACTGACGGCTGATTAGCTTCTTCGCGACGACGTGGAGTCAGAGAGCTATGTTGGAGAAGGACGCTGCTTCTACTTAACTGCTGGTGCAGTTGGCTGACTAACAAGTGGGCCCAACAGGCATCTGGGCCACATGTCAGTTACGCAACTGCACCTGCAGTTAATTCACTGAAGCTTCTGTTCGGCTCAGCAGGACACAGGTGGGTAGCTTCGGTTAATTAATTATACCTCCAGCACACCCCTTTTTAGTTGAAGAATGTATGGAATGTAATGAAATCCTTCATGTTTATATGAAATCCGACCGTGTTTGAATGAATTTATTTCGATTAGTTTGAATTCTTGTATCACCTGCATTGGATGAACATGCAAAACAATACGTACTAGCATTATTCCCAGGGTGATCACCTCGTTTGCAACAGTTTCACTTGTACTCCCTCCGGTCCTTTCTAGTCTGCATACAAGTTTTTTCTGTAGTCAAAGTATCTCTACTTTGACCAATCTTATAGAAAAAAGTATACACTTTCACAATGTGCGAAGTAAAAAGGAACGGAAGGAGTACAAAGAGTTTGAGCAGCTTTTTAGCGTTCCTGTACATTGCAATCAAACACACAGGCGTGGCAATTCATAGAGAACATTCAAAACAATCGATGATTATGCATCTTAGCGATTCACATGTCAGAACCAATATTAACTTCACAACTAAAGAATAAATACAAAATGGATCGACGCTGCTGACAGCAAAGGGCGTCCCATTCGAAAATATCAAATGCATGTCTTCTTGCTAAAATCAATGAGCAAAATTTGACAAGGTTTTCCCATACCAAAATATCAAATGCCTACGATTGTGGAATGGGCAGGGTTTGCCATCATTTTGGACATTGACATGGCACCTCGTGCTAAATAAACCAGTTGTTCTTTTTGTGCAGTTCCACAAAAATCAACCAAATTCACGCGTAGCTTGTATGATTTCGCCCTTGTATGTTGCAACACCTTGAACTTATCGGCACCTCCTTTCTTGTGGTGGAAATGAATGATTCGATGTATTCATGAACATTTTGTGCAGTTCCCATTGAAATCAAGCTGAGCACCCTATTTGCACAAATACAAAAAAGTGATTAGTATAAAGCAAACTGTACTATGAATTGACAGTTTAAACAGGCACCGACATGGTCCATATAGAGCACACTTCTCGAAAAATGGAACTCACCGGAAAGAATCCTAGAACAACATTGTACTAGCGCATCACAGCAAGAAAATGGAGATTTGTCAGTCCTTTTGAGATGAAGTTAGTTTGGTTTAGTGGGGGGTAATGTAACCATCCTTCTGATGAGAAGATAGACAGGGCTTCTTCATCCTGGCATAATCGAAACTAGTCACTTCACGTACTCCATATTCTTCTTCAGAGGAGGATGATCCTGTTGTGCAAAGACAATAGGATAACTAAATGTTAGCATCCTTGTTTGCTCGAAAAAAAGGAAAGGAAATATTTAAAACGGCATAGATGAAGCACTTCTCAAGGACAATACCACTTTTTGATGACAGTATCTAAACAGTAGCAGAACACCAATAGAGATGACAAAGCTCAATCATATGGATGAAATCAGTGGGCGAGTACCAACCTTTGTCAGGAGGCTTATTATGTAGAGCATACAGATGAAGCACTTCTCTAGAACCATCTATTGCTATCTACTTTGGTGGCCATGCTTACTATATACTCCTTGATTAGATTAATGTTTCCAACATCTTCTTGTGCAGTTCCACTAAAATATATGGTATCTTCAAAGAAGATCCCTATTTGCACAAGTAGAGATAATTACATATTACATTAAGAGTGGCATCAAATCAATGGCAAACCAATTGATCGTTCCAGCCATAGCAATAAATTAAGATGCAAAACTATATCATTACTTGTGTCATCACAGTTCTAGTGCTTCATTACAGCACCCGGAGTTGATTTTTGTTTTTCTTCTGCTTGTTCTCCCCCTTCATCACTTGGTTCAATAACAGACAAGCTTCGCCATCAATGTAAGATTTGGCATGTCAATTAGGTTGCACAAGTATAGCACTAGACAATGAAATTAATTTTCTGATGAAAGTGGCAAAATACAGGCCAACAGTTGTGAAATATCCTTATCTTACCTCAATGGGATATTGTGGTGCACATACGGATTGGAAGTCTTGTCTCCATTTGTGCATTTCACTAAACTCAAGCAACATTACTGTACAAGTAGCACAACATATGAAAGCACACTACTAAATCATCTGAAAGAAGGCTAGTACAGACCTCTGATGATGCGGAATTCAAACAACTCACAAGAAGAAGATCTGAACCAAATTTGCCAACACGGATAGGAAGTAAGATCTCCTCTTGTGCAGTTCCACTAAGATCAACAAATAAACCAACGTTGTCGGTGTGACATTTTGGTTGAACTGGACAAAACACTCTTAAAACAAAATTGCTTTGTGCAGTGCAACAAAAGGTCACAATGGCAACGAGGTGAAGTAGATAACCCTGTTTACATAGAGGTGCAAAGGAAACTACTAGTGGTCAATAACGATGGATGACACAGAAGCCAACAAAAAGAAGCATCTACCTTACCTAAATGGGAAAGAAAGCAAGACAGTAGCATTTCTCAAATGGTGGCATTGATTAATATTACCAGAGAGATTATATTAACAATAAAATTCATTAAACATGTAATTTTCTTTTAACTATGGCATTGCATCAATTTTCCAGCGGCATTATTAGAGGGTGCTTGTTTACAGGGACATTTTGGTGGAGGGACTAAAAAACTCCATGTCAGTCCCATCTAAACCAAACAGGAGGGACTTTCATGGACTAAAAGTGGGCATTTGGGACTAAAGAAAGAAGACCCCGAGGGAGATTCTTTTTGGGACTTTTTCCAACAGTTACCCCTGCCACGCATCGCACCTTGTCTCTATTAGTTCATTACTAGGGGTAACATGGTGTTTTAGCATGTCATTTAATAACCTCTAGTCCATGTTTAGTCCCTAGAACCAAGTAGGTAGGGACTAGGGATTTTTTAACCAAACAGGGCCTTAGATTAACAACAGCTAAAGAGTTGCACGGGATAGTGGACGCGCCAGCACCATGTGCATCTACCGATGTACTGGGGTGATGCACAGTCTGTTGCAACAAAGAACAAACAACCAAGGAGCATATTTGTGTTGGTCCCAATTTTGTTATCTTTAGACACCTTTCCCTATGTGAGCACAGCAAATCTAGTCCTGCTCAAACTCTACAGCCTTGTCCCCCAAAACAAAAGATCAGTTCGCTACAGATGTGTGTACTGTGTTTGTCATTGTTTTCCCTTTTCGACCAACGTAGGTGCTGGATAGCCAGTCTGTACTAGTACTTTCCCCACTTCCTTTCCTCTGTGAACCATGTCCTAAATTTATGTTATACAACTTTCCCCACTACTTTCCCCCATTCCTGTCCTCTTTGAACCACGTCTTAGATTCATGCGATACAACTTTACCCACTACTTTCCCCCTTCCTTTCCTTTTTGAACCGCGTCCTAGATTCATGCTATACAACTTTTCCCACTACTTTCCCCCATTCCTTTCCTCTTTGAACCACGTCCTAGATTCATGGTATACAACTTTCCCCACTACTTTCCTGTTTGACCCAACACCTAGATTCGAGTGCAGAAGCGGAAAAATCCCACATGCAGGTAGAGCAATGCATGTGGAATAAGTAAATTATACCTTAAGGTTCTTGGGGTGTGGTTCGGTGGGCGATCGGAGGCCGTTCGATACACACTATGTACGACGCCGAAGAAGAAGGGGTTGGAGACCCTCCCGCGCCGCCGCTGGGTGAAAGTGAACAGCTGCGCCGGTAGTGGATTCCCTCCTCCCTCGTCAACGGCGACAACATTAAGCCTCCTTCCCTTCCCGTCGGACGGATCCTGCCGGCTCTTTGACCAGCAGTGAGGGGAGAGAGAGAGGCCAACGAGGTCTTCTTTAGATCTGGAGAGGGTGAGAGAGTGTGAAGAGAGCAACTACAAGCAGACCAGCAGTGAGGGGAGAGAGAGGCCAACGAAGTCTTGTTTAGATCTGGAGAGGGTGAGAGACTGTGAAGAGAGCAACTACAAGCGTTGAGGCTCCAGTGTGTATATATATATATACTGGAGAGAGTGTGAAGAGTGCAAACCCTAGAAAACAAGCATCGAGGCTGCAGCTTATACGTGATGAGGTGATTATACAGTCACTACGAGATCGTATAGCTCCGTATCCATCCATTTTGACCAGTCAAAGAATCGTCCTGGCACGAATTATGCTCAAGTGTAGTTATCGAACCCGAGACCTCAAGTTTGATGAGCGAACAGGCTAACCTGCTACACAACCCTCCCATTATGTTCAACGAGGGGAAAATAACCTTTTATACATTCCTGCATTCGTATGACAAGCATGTCATGTTTTTTTGTGTGTGGGAGTCATTGGGATTTAAATCATAATCGTGTGATGTGGATTTGGTGGTAAGACTATCCACAGTGGTGCATAAATAATGCAGCCTTAGTCACCTTACCTCTCTACACGTAGTACATTGGGTCCCACCAGTCAGAGGGTGAAACAAACAAATTAATAAGAAAAACTAAAAGCGCCAGCGGTGTATCTTACCTCACACATCTCGCTACTGCTCGGGAGCACTATCCAATTGATGCCTCTGTTTGCTCACATACTATTTTAAGTGAATCCTTATTATAACATGCACACAATTTTGGGCACTTGTATTCGACCTAAGTTAGTGTGCCACCATATCTCGTACGACTCCCTCCATCTAGGTGTAATAAGTCACGTTAGAAGGTGCAGCGGGACCAAGGTGCAAGCAGATTGGAGGAGAAGGAGAAACTTGACCAGTCATTCCTCCAATCAAAGCCCTGATTTCTATCTCTAAATGCAACAATTAATCCAAACAACTAAGAGATGCCGTTTTAGCTACCATGTAGGGCCACGTATTAACTCGCATGCAAACCAACTTTGATTTCTTGACTGATCAACGCGTAGTTGCGCTCCATGCATTGCGTTTTTGGGGGAGATAACAAGGCAGAGTAAGGAGCGTTTTGTTACATTGATTAGGCTGGTCATAGTGGTGAGTAACTTGGACTAGTACAACATGCATATGTTACTAGTCTATGTTACTACTACGCGAAGTTTGCCGTCGAAAGCGAGCCGATCTGGCTCTCCTGAGCTAGCAAGGTTTTTCTAGCCCACCCAAGCTAGCTGGCCCACAAAAGCTAACATATTTTAATAGTTACAAACGCCTAACCTTGCTCGGCTATGCTATAAGTTGTTCTTGCTAAGGATCTAAATGCTCCCTTAGTAACAACACTCGCTAGCAACGAGGCCAGGAGGGGATTGAGATGGGAAGTTAATGGACGACGCCTAAACATTTCGGAATATCTAATTTCTATAGGATGACTTACCACCTAGACGGAGGGAGTACTACTCCTCAGTCCAGGTTTGATGGAATATTGTCACCTCTTCTCTTCTTGTACGCACTCCATTTGTATCTCACTTCCTGTGGCTTCGCACTCGCACGATTTTCCTATTCTATGAACCTGTGTGTGCATGTGTGTGTTTAACTACATGTGTGTGTTAGAGAGAGCGACAGATCGACCTACTCCTACAGAGAGATGGTGTGTAGTGTATGATTTTAGCCGCCAGAGTCGGTGCACCCTCTCGTTTCCGGGCATCCGGTAGGGACAGGCGGACAGCTGCCACGCCCGCTCCTGAGAATCCTGGCCCACCCAAAGCCCCTCCATCGCCCGCGCGCACTTCCCGCCCGAAATGGTCAGTGCCGCATTCATGCCCGGTCAGAGTGGGCGTGACCTCTCACTGGCGCCTGCGTTGAAGGGAGAAGCGGATTCAAGAGTGATGGTTGCTTCGTCCGTCCAACTTACTGCTGGGTCTATGTGATTTGATGGCTCATTGGTCATTATTACTGAGGTGGTAGGACTGCTGGATGTCCCACGCTTTCGGTGCAAGGATGTACTACTAGATTACAATTTTACCCATTCTTACGCCAGAGGAGTGCAAGAGCAGTGAAAACACGCAGGCTCAGTGATTACATGGCCGACCTCACACTATCACCATATTTTCTGAACACTGTGCGACACCTAACTCTTTACATAGTACTCCCTCCACTCCTAAATATAATCTTTGTAGAGATTCCACTACGTGGACTACATACGGAACAAAATGAATGAATCTACACTTAAAATGCATCTATATACATCCGTATGTGGTTCATGGTGAAATCTCTACAAAGACTTATATGTAGGAACGAAGGAAGTACTTTTATAGTACGTACTATAATTTATCAGCGAGATAGTACAATGCTATGAAGCTTCCAGCTTCTGTTACATGTATCTTGCATCCAAGGTTGCCCGTTGCAACATTTCATCAAATACAAAGGAGACTAACATGCATGCTATTGCATCTCAATGATTGACAGATCATAGCAAATATGTACTCCCTCTGTTCCAAAATAAGGGTCTCAACTTTATGCTACATACGGAGCAAAATGAGTGAATCTACACTCTAAAATATGTCCGTATACATCAGTGTTTGGAGTATGTACTAGTAGTTCATATTGAAATCTACTAAAGGACATATATATTCCAAAAAATATGATAATCTCTCTAACCAAGGTAGTAGGGACGAGGAGTAAACGGAGGGAGTAGTAAAATGTTCTCCTCGTCCCGCGAGCCATCGCGCGCGTGGGCGAGGGAGCGGGCGTAAGGCGTACAATACTACTACTACTACTCATGCAGTCCCTAGCCATTGAAACAGAGACAGCTAAAGAAAAAACGATCCATGCAGTCCCTAGCCCTTGAACCGTAAACCCTAACCAGGCTTTAATTTGCTGGCAACATCGGCGCTTCCTAAGAAATGAAGTTTGCAACCCTTTGACCATCGGATCATTTTGTGCAATTTCACCAAAATCGAGATGAGCATCCATGTGGCAAAGAAATTGAAGAAGCGTGATTAGAATAAGATTACTGGGACTAGTTGATGAGACATAAACTCATCACAAATACAGTACGTAGAAGCCAGTAGAGGTATGTGCGGGGCAAAGAAGTAGAGAAATATCCACATGGAGTGATGTGGGCAGCTGGAGCAGTGGTGCAAGCCGACTGTAAAGGGTGTTGTACCTGAGGGATGTCGGGACGTAGCTTAACCTAGAGGAGGGCGGCGGGAGGAGGCAACTACCCACGTCGCGGCAATGAGCAGTGGATGAAGGCCACCTCACTGGTTTTGTGAGAGAGAATGGAGGGGACCCATGATCAGGACATGCCGACAGTGGGTTTTCGCCGTCGGCGATAGTGACCGCATCTACACTAAGCATCCACCCCTTCCCCCGGCGGACGTGATCCACCGGGATGTTAGAGATGTGGCCACAATGGTTTTGTGCGAGAGAGTGTGAAAACTGAAGAGAGCAACCCCAGCAAGCAACCGTGTAGGCTCGTCCTACCTATGTATATACTGGAGCGGTTTCCTTTTCTCTCCATATGAACCTATTTTATTGCGTACGTGCCACTGAAGAAAAAAACTTTATTTATAAATGACGCGGCACCTACTACTCATTCTCCTATAAACCTTGCGCTTGGCATCTCCAAACTATTAACCTTGCGATTGGCTCTTCGCCTCTTCGGGAAGTCGAGCAATAATGGTACTGCAGTATATATCGTTCTGGCTATATGAGACCGAATGAATTGCTGCACGTCCACCACGTGGCGAGGGTCGAGGGGCGAGGGCGAGTGCGTATTATTACGTCTGTTTCAATATGGACTACATACGGAGCAAAATGAGTGAATCTACACTCTAAATACATCTATATACATCAGTGTTTGGAGTATGTACTAGTACTTCATATTGAAATCTACTAAAGGACATATATTCCAAAAAATATGATAATCTCTCTAACCAAGGTAGGGACTAGGAGTAAACGCGGGGAGTACTAGTAAATTTTTCTCCTCGTCCTACGAGCCACCGCACGCGTGGGCGAGGGAGCGGGCGTACTAAGCAAGCTTCTCCTCGTTCCGCGAGTTGACGGGACACATCAAAAGTACTCCAGTGTATAGAGCCTTGCCTCTAAGGTAGGCCCCACATGGTTTGCCTCTTTTTTAACATAACGCGTCAAGTCGCAATTTGTTTGTTCACCCGTGGTAGACGATCCTCCCTCCATCTAGTGGACAACTAGTACACGTGTCAAGTTACCACGTGGGCTGTCTTTTCGTACAGAAATGAGCTCCACCGTGTACCCGCGCGGGTGTGGTTGGGAAAGGGACGGGAGTACATGCGTCGTGCGTGCACCTCTTCTCTTCGTGCACGTCCCCCACCTACGTGGGTGTGTGTGAGAGATACAAACCTAGACAAATGGCTTGTGCGTTCGTGAGTGTTTTTTGTTTTGGGGGGAGGTTGATTTCGTGAATGTATTTGTGGGAATATGTGTCGATGACATCTCAAACAAATTTTTGCATGCAATGTGTGTGAAATGGAGGCCTATCCATATCATATATAGAGGGTCGGGCGATCCACGAGAAGAGAGGGAGGGGTCATAGATATCGATAGTGTCGAAGAGAGGATCAAGTGGGTGGGTGTGAGATCGATGAAGAGAGCCATCGAAATTGAGCGTGTGTGCAAGTCAAAGATATAGGGCGACTGACCTAGCTACCGGAACGTCAGAGGGCACAGGTCAAGTTTGTGTGTGGCAGGGAGACATGACTAGAGCGCTCGATGTATCGGTGTGTGTGTGTGTGTGTGTGTGAGTGTGCAAGGGGGTGGGGGAAGGGGTAGGCAGAGACCAAACTATAGAGGTAGAACGACTCGTATATGTGTTGAGAAGGAGAGACCCAGCTATTTCTTGAGGAAGATCGGTTGACATCCATACATAACTGAAGGACGGGAAATAGGATGGGATAGAGAGAGAGAGAGGAGGGAGAGGGAGGGAGAGGGGTAGAGTGCTGGATGGGTGATGGAGTTGCTTCTCGAAGATGGTGGGAGAGGCCTACTAGACAAACTAAGGGTGGAACTGCAATATTATCAATAAGAGTGGGGATGTGTTTCTGTGTGTGCCTGTGCGTGATAGATCTGTCGGGACACATCCATGGATGATCAAGGGGAACCATGTGTTTGGTAAGCAAACCTACCTAGATCGGTAGATCAATTGTTGTTTGTCGGAGGAAGGGAGAGACACAACTAATGAGGTAGATCGATCGATGAGTGGGGGGAAATGAGTTATAGGGACCTAGCTAGCTATATGTATAGCGGGAGATCGGTCGGTGTACGTCCATCTGTTAGAGGCAAATAAGGCCCGGCGAGACGGATAGACAGAGAGAATGGAGATAGGAGGTGGTGCGAGAGGCCTAGCTACTAGCTAGATAGGGGGAGGAGTGTGCGGTTGTGAGATCGATGAAAAGAGGGGTGAGAGTTTACACGTGTGTGGGACCGTATGAGAGACACGAGGCAAGGACACATAAAGGAGGAGATTGAAGGTGCGTGTGTATGTTGTAGGCAGACATCGCTGGAGAGGTTTATCGATCGGTGTTTGTCGGAGAGGAGTTGTGGAGACTGTGGGAGAACGAGCTAAAGAAAAAAAATGAATGTGCGCGATGGATAGAATGCTGAGGGAGGGGAAGGGCGAGGAGGGCATGTGCATGCACGAGAGAAAGTTAGTGGTAGCTACAAAGGTTAGAGGATTGTGTGGTTGTAAGAGACTAACAAAGATCATAATTTGATATGAAAGTGGATTCATATATTTGATCAGGAGATCAGAGTGTTTTAGACATATGCATGCATGAATATAGCGGTGATACGCGTGTTGTGGTTTTTCACATGTTATACCATAATGTGATAATGCATGGCGTTTGCAACTCACAGCAAAATGTCAAACAATCTAAACCATACTATACATCGAACAATCTCACATTTTATTTGAATTTGTGATAATGTGTGGCGTTTGCAGCTTACAACTAAATATCGAACAATCTAAACAATACTATATATCGAACATTCTCACATTTTATTTGAATTTGTGATAATGTGTGGTGTTTGCAACTCACATCTAAATACTTGTAGGCGTAGGGGGCGGGGCACCATACATAATGTGATAAACACATTATACATATGAGACATGGTTTAGTTTGTGAAGATCTAGCTAGAGATTGAAATGTACTATGATTTGAAATCAACATAAAGTGGATTCAAAAAATCGAGTTCGAGTTCATATAGTACACATAGTTCATATGTAACTCGAGACTAATCATGTGGTGTGCTGTGAAGATAATACACAAACGATGGTTTAACTTGGCAATAATGACGATTGTAGATCTTATTAAAATAGAGAAACGAATTCAAATGCTTTGAGTTCACAACAATCATTATTGTAGATCTTATTCAAATACAGAAATGAATTCAAATTTAGTTCATATTGAAGCGGTAGTATATACGTTTGGAATGCACTAAAACGTTCATTTGAGTACTAGCTTGCATGCATTATACACGCAGCGAAATATTTTAATTGAACATAACATGAATTCAAAGTTTTAAATGACATTTGTAGTGCGAATTGATTTGGTATAGTACAAGTTAGGCTTGTCCGAAAATTTCAACCCGTGCCTTGTTAGCCCAAAATATTTAAGATATATCTTTGTCTCGTTGTGCTCTGACAACTCCCTCCATCTCAACGCGTGCCTTGCTATTCCAAAATTACAACGCACGCAAAAACTCCCACCTCCTGTGAAATCCCGACACGCGAAATGCCCATGATACCCAAGAACCAAAAGAACCGCCTCAAATCGGTGGGGGTACTTTCATAACTTACCCCACATTTCGGACAAGTGCGTCCCTAAGCCATGGTTCCCCACTCCCATCCCATCCGCCTACCCAATCGTACACCGAGGCTGGGAAAACCCGCCAAGCCCCACACCCTCTTCCGTCCACCACCCAGTCGGAGCCTCTTCCCCGACGACGTCGTGCACAGCAACACCTTGACGTCCCTCATCCAACGTACCGGATGAGGATCCGTCGTCGATCTGGTCGTCCCGCCGGTTCTGCCACCCTGTCCTCCACCTCCAAGGAGCTGCCCCGATGTTCCCCTCATCTTTCAGGCCACCTCCATTCCCACACCGCCGTCTTCACCTGCACCACTGGAAGAGCATCATCATCACCGTTTCCTCGGATGAATCTGCGGCCTAATCGGCGCCACCAAAGAGGTTGTACACTAATCGCCGCATTTTCTTCTTGATTCGATCTCACGGTGCTGCCGGTTCTCGGTCCCGAGCCAACACGGCACGGCTCCATCCACGGCGGCGGCATCGGTCACTTCCTCCACGGCGTCGCTCCCTCGGCGACGGCGGCCATATCAGCAGGAGCTGTTCTTGCTTTAGCTCTTGCTCGCGCTGCTGCTTTGCTCTTGCTCTCGGTCCCCTGCCTGGTCTGCTCTTGCTCTTGCTAGCGCTGCTGCTCTCGCTCTTGCTTGTGATGTTGCTCTGATTTAGCTACACTTCAGTCGACTGAATCGACTTTTTAGTCAGTCGATTTTCAGGAGGTGGGGGGGCTCGCCGGAGTTAAGGAAGAACCAGCTGCAGCAGGGAGGGGGGCTCGCCTGAGTGGTACCCCAGTATCTATCTTAGGGTTCAGGGTGGTGGCGGTGGTGGCCGGTGGTGGTTGGGAGGTGGCATGGGGATCACTGGATAAAAAGCTCAGCACAGGGGGGGGGGCTACAGGGATGGACGGGGCAGCGGCGGACCGGCGGTGGGGAGTGTTTTTTGGGGTGGGCGGGGCGGCGCACCACCGGCCACGGGCGGTGGGGGGCGGCTGTTTGGCCAGTGGTGGCTGGCGGCTCAGGGGGTGGAGGTTCAAGATGAACTGCAGGACCTTGATTTCGTATCCAACGTCTGCAAAATCGACTGACCAGAGATGAAAAAGTCAGTCGACTAACGTGTAGCCTCACCACTAGTGCGTTCAGTTTTGATAGTAAAATTCAGTTTCGACAGCAAATTTCAGTTTCAACAGTTAAGTTCAGTTTCGAAAGTTAAATTCAGTTTCGACAGTTAAGTTCAGAGATGAGCGGCTGATGTATATATCTAGTACTTTGTGGTTATGTATTTTACGTCATCTATTGGAGACGCTATTAGAATTCTACTCATGTAAACGTTGTCTCTCTTGTCCTTCTTCAGCCTCGGCGTCGTACAACTCACCGGAGCTGCTCCAATGACGAAACCCTCCATCATAGTGGAGCAGTACCTCGGGCTCCATCTCCAGACGCCTAAGATCTTCTTCCCCTCCTCTGACAGCCAAGTCAGCCAGAGCATCCTCACCGGCCAAGCCAATCACGCTGAGATCGACATGGCTTCGCCAAAGAGGTTGTACACTTGTTGCATATCTTTTTTACTCTACATGTTATATATATTGTCCACTGAGCACACGGAGTAATAGGAAATATGATCATTTTATCCTACTATGTGATAAGCAGTGAGGTACCAGGCAACTTAGCTATCCGTGATGGACTCTCTTGAACGCCATCATTATTTATCTCTGCGCGTTTGAGATGTGCATTTGTCGATGGCCCTGGGAGTTGAGCTAGTAGGGAAGTGGCCTGGGTCCAAAGTAATAGAAGTAGCACAAAAACATTTTGTTAGTGTAGGCTTTTCCTTGCTCAATCTTGCCTACTGGAATCGCCAGTGCTTGAAAGGAAAAGTGAACGAAAAACATAGGGATTGGACAGTTCCGTATGGTACTACTTTTCATGAATTTGGTGCAAAGGAATGGAGCAAAGGAAAACTATAGGATTTGTTCCTTTAGTGTCTCGTTGAAAGAAAAACTATAGGAATTTTAATTTCGACTTGTTCTCGTTTTCAAATTCCATTTCATGAAGCACAAGACTAAGAGATAGTAGCATAATAGCATTATAACCATACATTTTCTTGTGGATTGACTTAATCTCACCATGCTTATTTGCATCCTGTGATCTTCTAGTTCTTGTGAACCAAACACATAGATTGGCAGAAATCCTCTGTTTTTAAATTCTCTATTTTGCACGTGCATTCCTATCCTATTCCTATCTATTTCCTATCCCTGCATTGTTAGAATCCTCAAATTCAAACAAGCCCTTACACAATTACTTCTATTACAGATATGTGTCAAAGAAAACCTTGTGTGGTTTGTCCTGCTCCTGCGGTGCTGTGTTCCACCCCAGCTCAGCTACTCCAACGACGGAAGGGTTCACCACAGCAGGGATCCGCTCTCCAGACTGTCTTTCACCGCCTCAGATCTTCTTCCCCGCCGCCGGCAGCCACGACAACTGCATTACCATCATCAATTGAGCAGATGACCTTAAGGACTACACGGGTCCGCAAGAGAGGTCACACTCTTCCGTGTCTGCTTACGTTATGCATCGCTTAATATGATGACATGCTACTTTATCGTCGTGTTCACCTATTAGACTCCGTGTCAGGTCCAAACTTATGTTGAAACTTGAGTTTTTAAATGGTTGTGGGGTACATATTGGGGCATCAATCAGTACTACATGTCTACTATCTAGTTAATCTCGGGTGTCTACTATGAGTTTCATGTTGGGTGCAAACAAACATTAAAGGAGCCATTATCTGTATTTTTTAACTAAAGATATTATCTGCATGCTATCATTGGTTTTGGGTATATCCACAGTTTGCTACCATCACCTTGGATTTGTGCATGCACTCCTTACATAATCTCACTATGTTTTATTCCTATGCATGTCAGTTATTGTACACAGTGGAACTGAACATGTAGAGCAAAAGAGACGAGCCTTGTGTGGCAATAAAATTTCATGTAGACGTCGCTCCATGGTGGGCGCAAAGGCAGCCCCCCTCCTCCCATTTCGGATCGTAATCAAGAGGAAGATAACTGTTCCGAGGGGGATTCAGAAGTAGAAGACCACTCCTATTTACCCCATGAGGTCTTCGCTCTAACTTGGCATGCTGATGTTGGTTATATCATGCATATGGTGCCTTGCATTGCTTACTTTATACATCAAATATGTCAACTGCTTAGTTTAGACATGCTTTGTGTGAATGCCACCTGTTTAGTTTATTCATCGTTTATGTGAATTATGCAATGCCATCTTGTTTAGCCAGGCATCATATATGTGAATTTTGCAATGCCATCCTGCTTAGCCAGTCATCTTATATGTTAATTATATCATGCCATCCTTTTTTTTGTTACGTATTACATTTGTCAACAATGTTAGTACATTCAACTGCTCTTCGTGTGCATCAGCCATTTGACACGGTGATGGAAAATTCTGGAGTGAAAACAAGGTCTTCAGAGCAGACTATGCTATCTGATGAAGCGCATATCTCGCTGGTTACGGATAGTTCCTCAAAGGAGGATTCAGAGACAAATAACCAGTCCTATTCCCCCCCCCCCCGAGGTGTATGCTCTAATTAACTTGGCAGGGTTATGTTGCTCATATCGTGTGTATGGTGTCTTGCATTGCGATGCCATTTGATTAGATTAGACATGCTTTGTGTGAATGCCACTTGTTTAGTGTCTAATTACCATATATGTGAATTATGCATTGCCATCTTGTTGCAAGACATTATATATGTGAATTATGCAATGCTATATTGTTGCAAAGGCATTATCTATCTATCTATCTATCTATCTATCTATCTATATCTACCTATATACCTCTACTAATTACACACTCCCTAAGAATTACCATGTTAATTAGAATTTACTGACCGTTCATCTGGTGGAACCGAATTATTGCGGTGGAGATTAACCCACATATTTTTTGCTTAATTATGTGCTTAGTTTCGGCAAAAAAAATTCTAAATGCCCATAGTCCTTTCATGACGGCTGTAGAAATAGAAGCCGTCCAATTAAAAAAGAAATAGAAGTCGTCATCCTTATCCCTAACCTCCTGACCCCAACCATCCCACACATCGCGCCATGGATTGCGCCGCCACCCTTCTCAACGGCCATTGCCGTCGCTCCGTGCCCCATCCGTCGTCCCTCCCCGCCGCATCAACCCTCTGCCGCATCCCACCGCCACCATGAACTATCTCTCTCCTTGGTCTTCTGTCTTTGACCAATATGGGGCGGCGGCTGTGCTTCCGGTCGTGTGGTGGCGATGTGGCTGGTTGAGGGAACTCAGGTGAGGCGGACTATCACTTGTTTGTCGATCTGTGCCCACCTCATATTCTTCCTCTCCCAACGAACATCATGTCCGCAGTTACTGCCACACATGGCGCTCTCCTCTCCTACAACGATTTTGTTGTGCCCCTTCACACATCGGACCACCGTGGCGCGGAAGTACCCGGAGAAGATCGCGCTCCACTTAGCAAATTCGGGTGTTTTGAGTTGGCTACCCGGCAAGGTAATTTTTTCCTTCTCAGAAGTTCTCTCATGGAACTTGGGTGGAATGGATTCGTGGGTGTGCTAGGTGGAGTGCTATAGGTTGCAATGTTAGTGGGCAGAATATCATCTCCTGCACACACAAACTTGGGTTTGCCAAGGAAATAGGTCAATACTACTATCATTTGGCTTTGCAATGGTCATTTACATAGTTCTGTTTTTTCGAATCATGATGGTTTAGTTTGTTTGTTACCAGTTGCTTCAATTAGGACTAACAGTCGGGAGTTGTCGATTGGATTGAATTTGGAAGAGGACAATATAATTTTGTTATAGTTCGTGGTTCAGTTAGCTTTGAAAAAAATGTTTCGGTGATGAATAATACACAATGAATTGCTTTCTGTTGCCCAGTGTACTACAATTTAATATGCAGAATGTGAGCTTAAACTTTTTGCCGAGAAAATGTCTGTGCTAAATTGGTAATTCCCACAAGGAGTAATTCATTCCCCGTCCAAGTATTTATTATTGATTGATGCTTCATCTGTTTGTGCTGCAGAGGCATGGTCACATAGATGATTAGCATCTTTTGGCAAAGCATGTTAATTCACTAAAGAAAATCTACTGCACCTATGAATATCAGCGAAGATGTCCACTCATGATTTTTGAGGATCACTTGAGGATGTGATCAGTAGTGCAACTTCAAAGCAGCTTGATATGACATAGCGTTTGATTTTTACAAATCTGAACCTTATAGTTACTGAGCAATGTTACGGTTCATATCTAAACCTTATAGTTACTGATTATCTGTTGTGTGTTGCTAATCTTACCGGCCATCAATCTCCACCTTAACATTTTTTATCTTTCTTATTAGCTCCATGTCTCTAGCGTCTATAGAGTCCTAACCCAAGAATCTCTTCTCCCGCCTTGAGTCCAAACCCTCGGCAAGAGTCTCCCCTACATCCTCCTCTTCTCCTTGCTGCCTATGTCTCCTTATTTTGCTCCTCGGGTCGCTATTGTGACGTGTCCGTCATCTTTTTCATGAGAAGCTAGATGATTTCAGTCTGAGATTACATCCTCCTACAGAGAATCCTACCCTTTCCATGTTGTCACTGTAGCCAGGTCTAGCAAACTGGTCGTCCCGATGGTGTTGGGGCTTTCCCTGAGTGGATGATCTGGTCTTTTTTATGCGATGTCCAAAGAGTTGCTTGCTGCAATGATCAATAAGGAGACTATGAGTCCCGAGTCCCTTTTGGTGCCGATCTAGGTATGTGTTATGTATCCAATTACAGTTGTTTTAAGTAGCCAACATTGGCTGCAAAGCAGCATCTTATCTGTTAGTTTTTCACCAATCTGATTAATACACTGTAGTTCATTACGTTCACATGACAAAAGAATTTGAAGTTAATAAAAAACTGAGTGTTACTCCACGCAATTAGTTGTCATTAGAGGACACTGGGAAATAAAGTTTCAATCAGTCCACTGCTACTGTATGCGAATAATTATATAAGTTGGTATATTTGAAGGATGTGAAGAAAAAATCATAGTATTTACAACAGAATCTTTTTTGCTTACATATTGAGCATGCTCTCCATGCATGTTGTGGTCTTTGTTTCTTATGCTCCCAAACTATGCTTAAGGAGCCTTATGGAGATGGAGATGGTCACACACCGACAGGTTAGGGATTTCGAGGTATGATCAAGTTTTAGTGTACACTACGGAATATACCTGATATGACTAGGGTAGAAAAAACATTTGATATGGTATTTTTCTTGCATATATTCAGTAATTAGGCCTCTTTCCATTTTCTGAAACAAAACTGATGTATGTTGCCCTGATTTTTCAGTGTAGGTTTGGGCATGCCTAAGGACGAATCCAATAATCAATCGCAAACTGATCGTATCGTATATTGTGTACTATCGACACGTTTTCTTGGGTTGAAAAGTCTCACTTCTGATTATAGCGCTTTCAGAAGACAGAAGAAGTCATTTGGTTCAGCCCTTCTATTTTGTGTTATGTTACTATCAGATACATCGCTTCACTTTGCTTCCGCAAAAATGTCCGATCACGGCTGGATACGAAATCCTCTCCGCTACGCATTCCCTCGCGGCCGAACCAAACAAAACGTGTATTCGGGAGGAAATATCAGAGGCAAAGCTTCCCGACAATAAAAATCGAAAACGATACCAACGTGGAACCAAACACCTCCTATATTTCTTCAGTTCCACAGGGAAAACATAGATTGATTATGTATCAATAAACCATGTGTTAGTCAAGACAAAAGCATGGATGTAAAGCTCCGGTTTGTTAAGTTGTTTGGTTGTATGTGTGACATGGTTCATATACATACTGCTAGCTACTTTATTTTTGGTTCATTACTAATACTATATTTAATAAAATTACCATGTTATTTTGGTTAACTTTGTCATTTACTATCGAATACTATTTTACCCCATGGTTAGTTATATTTTCAAATACATATCAATGTGCTTTATATTTTATGTGGAACTTTCACTTATTGGGAAGTGAACAAATGTGAGCCATCCTTCCATATGAAAATGACATGGCACTTTTCTTAAGTATGTTATTATCCTGTTATGCAGTAGAATAATAAGGGTTCTCTAATTAATAATTCAATCAAATCAGTCCTAACGGTTGTCAAATTGCATCTTAGATTGTCTACTTTTGTGAGAGAAAGATAATTTGGTAACTCAGTTGGACATGCTCTTTCAATTATAAAATGAGTTGCTGCAGGGTCAAATGGTCCAGAACTCCATAGCATAGACACTGGCTAAAGTTAGATGGTGCCTTAGTGGATAAAAGAAAAGAAAAATAATACTATTACATGGAAAATATTTCAAGTTTTTACCATGTGAACCTAAGTGTAAGTTCGTTCTGTTCTAACCTTTTGGTTTTCCTGCGCGCTTCATTGTGACAGAGTTGCTATTAAGAAAACAATAGGTGTTTTGAATATGATTATTTTATACAATTAGTCTATCCTTTATAAAATATCCGTAATCAGAACGCCCTAAAAGTAATAACATGAGAAATATTAAGTGAATCAAACTAGCATTTTCTAATATTTAACTTTCGGGCTATATTAGTTGTATAAATATCGATTCTTCTTCACGATGCCTAAGCAAAAACATATTTTTTTGTCGAATCTGGTGTACAATGAAATAAGCATCCTGTGATGCATGTGTTCCAAAACAAACTGTAGTGTGAAGAAATTAAACTTTAAACAGCTTAACTATAAGGCTATATTCATCATACCTTTTCTCCTAAGGGCTTAACTAATGCATTGTTAAAAGCTAGCCCATGCAGGTGCACGGGTTGACGACTAGTATATGTCAATTATGCAATGTCATGTTGTTGAGCCAATCATCATGTATGTGAATTATATCATGCTATCATTTTTTTGTATTACGTGTTCCAGTTGTTGACAACGTTTGTATATTCAACTACTCTTCCTGTGCATCAGCCATTTGAAGCGGTGATGGAAGTATCTGAAGAGAAAATAAGGTATTTAGAGCAGACAATGCTACCTGCTGAAGCAGACATCTTGCTGGATACAGAGAGCTCCTCAGAGGAGGATTCAGAGACTGATGACCAGTCCTATTTCCCCCCTGAGGTCTATGCTCAAACTTGGCAGGGTTATATTACCCATGTCATGCACGTTGTCTTGCATTGCTTAGTTATTACATCATATATGGATTGCCATCTACTTACTTACTTACTATATAAATCATATATTTGAATTATATCATGCCATCATGTTTACATACACAACATCTATCTGAATTATGGCATGGCAACCCATTTAATAAAGACATCATATAGTTATATCATCTCATCCTATTTTGTGTTACAGTCATCATATTTTCAATTACGTCATTCTATCCAAGAATTATATCATGCTATCATGTCTCCATAGGCGGCATGTATGTGAACTATGGCATGCCAACCTATTTAATAAAGACATTATATAGTTATATCATGTCATCCTGTTTACATAGTCATCATATTTTGAACTTTTTCTTTCCATCTTTCTTAGTTAGCCATCATAATGTGAAATTGTATCATGCTATCCTGTTTAGCTAGACATCATATATGTGAAATTGTGTCATGCTATCCTGTTTGGTTAGAAAACATAAATGTGAATTATTCCATGCCCTCTTTTATTCCCCACTATCAACTGCACCTGTCTATCCTACAATGTGTGTACATTCAATTAGTTTTCTTGTTTATCAGCCATTTGAATTGGAGAGGGTTATGGCAGTATCTAAGGGAGTAACAACACGGTCTTCAGAAAAGTTAGTGCTACCAGTTGATGCAGATAGAACCACGGTTGTACTTGCCCAAGAACCAGCCCTACCACACATAACCCAGACTCTCGCAGATTCTACCCCTACCCAGTTGGACAGAGAACCAGCTACACCCCTTCTAACCCCAACCCTAGTAGATAGTTACCCAGTTCCAGTTGACACAGCACCGTCTCCACCACAGAGCACCCAAACACGAGCAGTTAGTAAGGGAACTGCAGTGCCCAAAGCACGAGGACCACCACTCCGAATCCCAACTCAACGCTTAAAGGAGAAGAAGAATTGTTCTCAGGTCAGCTTCTGTAGCTATGGTTCATACTCCTTTGCTCTTGCATCACTGTATTTACTCGGACCAACTATTTTCAAATTTGAAGGATGGAATTGAAACTCCAATGGCGCAACGGGTATGTTTTAAACTTGTTTCATTAACTGGTTTGCTGTTGTAACTTGCTCTATATTGATATCAGTTTCAATTGAATAAACAGTTATGTTCTCATGTCATGCACATTAAAAGTGTTTCTATAGTTTCCCACACTTATATTCTGCCTATTCTGCTTTGTCTTGAACAAATATTATTTGAACTGTGTCTCTATCTTGATTTGGAAACAAAAACTAGAATGATATAGACCATAAAGTGACCATGGTACATAAATATATGTTTGTTTCATGCTGTTTTCCTGTGCAATTTACTATTGAAATGATTTACCAAAATGAGTTTCATATACAACATGGTAAACCTGTGACGTGTCTTCTTGTTTCTCTTTTAGAATGCGGACAAAATATTGGAGAACAATACCCGTTATGCAATGGTGAAGGAAGTAATGCAGATAAGGTTCTAGATAGTGAGACATCCCTGAGGGAGTCCTGGATTAGTTGGTCCTCGGACAGCCGGACTGTTGGACTATGAAGATACAAGATTGAAGACTTCGTCCCATGTCCGGATGGGAATCTCCTTTGCGTGGAAGGCCAGCATGGCGATTCAGATATGTAGATCTCCTCCTTTGTAACCGACTCTGTGCAACCCTAGCTCCTCCGGTGTCTATATAAACCGGAGGGTTTTAGTCCATAGGACAACAACAATCATACCATAGGCTAGCTTCTAGGGTTTAGCCTCTCCGATCTTGTGGTAGATCAACTCTTGTAATACTCATATCATCAAGATCAATCAAGCAGGAAGTATGGTATTACCTCCATCGAGAGGGCCTGAACCTGGGTAAACATTGTGTCCCCCGCCTCCTGTTACCATCCGCCTTAGATGCACAGTTCGGGACCCCCTACCCGAGATCCGCCGGTTTTGACACCGACATTGGTGCTTTCATTGAGAGTTACACTGTGCCGTCACAGTAAGGCCTGATGGCTCGCCTTGTTATCAGGGACAACATCACCTCTGGGAGAGCCCTGGCTGTAGGCCAAACTCTTCGATTAGGCGGCTTCGTCGTGACTGCCCCATGGGCCGTCGCGCCGACGATGACTTCTCGGGTCATCAAAAACATCCTCCATGTTGGCTCGGGATTCATCGAGCAGATGGATCCAATGGATCTCTCTTCTTTGAACGAACTCTTGGATCGCATTGTCGCCTTGGGAGTCGCTACAGACTATGATCAGATCGGGCTTAAACCCGACCAAAGGGAGATTAACTCTCCGCCGGTTACTCATCAGATAGCTGTGGTGGAGGAGCGATGCAGCGATTCTTCCTCTATTTTGAGGACAAACTATGCCCGGATTCCCGAGCTCTTCGAGCCGGATACCCATCTACGGGAGGACATGGCCCAAGCTTCGAACCTGGAGTCGAATAGCGGGCTAGTACCGTTGGGCAACGTCCCAGAGCCCGAAGTACCAAGCTCGGAAACCCCTTTGGGTCTTAGACCGGGCCGGGGTTAGGACTTAAATCTACCCACCCACCCTCACATAAGTGATCTTTCCCATATTAGACAAGAGCCCCAAGAGACAGTACATCACTATTGGCCAGATTCCTCCTTGTAATAAGCAAGGCGAAGGATTGTCGCGAGGAAGACGCAATTTCATTCTTTTACAAAAATTGCACAGACAAGGGAATCCTCAACGCCATAAGTCCCCATGATATAACACACTTCGCTGACTTGGCGTCCATAGTATGGAGGTACTGTGCGATGGAAAGCACTTGGAAATCCCAAACACAATTCTGGGACCCTCCGTCTCTAACTAAACCCTTTGTCCGAACTAAAAGGGTGTACTCTCGTAAGTCACCCAATCCAATTACAAAGAAGCGAAAACCCACTGCAGGGCGCGGAACATGCAAAATTCACAGTACATCGGATACCATGCCAACACACAGCCTTAGAGCATGTTGGATACACCGGCAGGTGGCCAGGAGCGGCGAAGAACTCCTCGTCAATAATACCGCAGAGCACCCTCCCGCGGAAAATAACAATACAATACTGACAGTCTACGAGACTTTCACCTCAAACAATATGTAACACCCACGATGCGGCTATATCTCCCACGTGTCAGAGCACGACTTAGAGGCATAACCGCATAGTAGGCATGTCGCAAGAGGGGTAATCTTTACAAATCCCATGTACTGAATATGAAAGGGATAAACTGTTGGCTTACAATCGCCACTTCACACAATACATAAATATAGCATTACATCATCCAGAATACAAGCAAGGTCCGACTACAGAACGAAATAAAGAAAGACAACCCCTAATGCTAGATCCCCGATCGCCCCAAATGGGCTCCACTACTAATCGAAAGGAAACAAAACAAAACAAAACAACGACCAAGATCTTCATCGATCTCCCCCTTGAGCTGGGTTGCGTCACCTGCACTGGTATCATCGGCACCTGCATCTGTTTTGGAAGTATCTGTGAGTCACGGGGACTGAGCAATCTCACACCCTCGCGATCAAGACTATTTAAGCTTAAAGGTAGGGAAGGGTAGTGAGGTGGAGCTGCAGCAAGCACTAGCATATATGGTGGCTAACTTACGCAAATGAGAGCGAGAAGAGAAGCAAAGCACGGTCGTGAACTAGAAGTGATCAAGAAGTGATCCTGAAACTACTTACATTCAAGCATAACACGAGGCCGTGTTCTCTTCCCGGACTCCGCTGAAAAGAGACCATCACGGCTACACACGTTGTTCATTCTTTTTAATTAACTTAAGTGTCAGGTTTTCTGCAACCGGATATTAACAAATTCCCATCTTCCCATAAACGCGGCCACGGCATTCGAATGTTCAAAACCCTGTAGGGGTGTCCCAACTTAGCCCATCACAGGCTCTCACGGTCAATGAAGGACGATCACTACAAAAAAATACACATCCGTGATGTGATAACCCACAAGTATAGGGGATCGCAACAGCTTTCGAGGGTACAGTATTCAACCCAAATTTATTGATTCGACACAAGGGGAGCCAAAGAATATTCTCAAGTATTAGCAGCTGAGTTGTCAATTCAACCACACCTGGAAATTTAGTATCTGCAGCAAAGTGTTTAGTAGCAAAGTAATATGATAGTGGTGGTCGCGGCAATAATAGTAAAGACAGCAAAAGTAATGTTTTGGGTATTTTGTAGTGATTGTAACAGTAGCAGCGGGAAAGTAAATAAGCGTAAACCAATATATAGAAAACTCGTAGGCACCGGATCAGTGATGGATAATTATGCCGGATGTGGTTCATCATGTAACAGTCATAACATAGGGTGACACAGAACTAGCTCCAATTCGTCAATGTAATGTAGGCATGTATTCTGTATATTGTCATACGTGCTTATGGAAAAGAACTTGCATGACATCTTTTGTCCTACCCTCCCGTGGCAGCGAGGTCCTATTAGAAACTAAGCGATATTAAGGCCTCTTTTTAATAGAGAACCGGAACAAAGCATTAGCACATAGTGAATACACGAACTCCTCAAACTATGGTCATCACCGGGAGTGGTCCCGATTATTGTCACTTTGGGGTTGCCGAATCATAACACATAGTAGGTGACTATAGACTTGCAAGATAGGATCAAGAACTCGCATATATTCATGAAAACATAATAGGTTCAGATCTGAAATCATGGCACTCGGGCCCTAGTGACAAGCATTAAGCATAGCAAAGTCATAGCAACATCAATCTCAGAACATAGTGGATTCTAGGGATCAAACCCTAACAAAACTAAATCGATTACATGATAAATCTCATCCAACCCATCACCGTCCAGCAAGCCTACGATAGAATTACTCACACACAGCGGTGAGCATCATGAAATTGGTGATGGAGGATGGTTGATGATGACGACGACGACGAATCCCCCTCTCCGGAGCCCCTAACGGACTCCAGATCAGCCCTCCCGAGAGGTTTTAGGGCTTGGCGGCGGCTTCATATCGTAAAACGCGATGATTTCTTCTCTCTGATTTTTTTTCTCATTGAAACTCAATATATGCAGGTGGAGTTGGAGTCGGAGACGCAACAGGGGGCCCACGAGGTAGGGGGGCGCGCCCTAGGGGGGGCGCGCCCCCCACCCTCGTGAGAAGGGTGTGGGGCCCCTGGTCTTCATCTTTGGCGAGGATTTTTTTATTGTTTTTTCTAAGATGTTCCATGGAGTTTCAGGTCATTCCGAGATTATTTGTTTTCTGCACATAAAACAACACCATGGTAATTCTGCTGAAAACAGCGTCAGTCCGGGTTAGTTCCATTCAAATCATACAAGTTAGAGTCCAAAACAAGGGAAAAAGTGTTTGTAAAAGTAGATATGACGGAGACGTATCAACTCCCGCAAGCTTAAACTCTTGCTTGTCCTCAAGCAATTCAGTTGACAAACTGAAAGAAAGAAAGAAAAACTTTTACAATCTCTGTTTGCTCTTGTTGTTGTAACTATGTCAAGCCAGCATTCAAGTTTTCCGCATAGATCATAACTAACCACACTTGCAATAATTCTCAGGTCTCATCATTACTCATATCAATAGCATAATAAACTAGCAAGTCATAATAATAAATCTCGGATGACAACACTTTCTCAAAACAATCATAATATGATATAACAAGATGGTATCTCGCTAGCCCTTTCTGAGACCGCAAAACATAAATGCAGAGCACCTTTAAAGATCAAGGACTGACTAGACATTGTAATTCATGGTAAAAGAGATCCAATCATAGTCACACCCAATATAAATTAATAGTGATGAATGCAAATGACAGCTGTGCTCTCCAGCTAGTGCTTTTTAATAAGAGGGTGATGACTGAACATAAAAGTAAATGGATAGGCCCTTCGCAGAGGGAAGCAGGGATTTGTAGAGGTGCCAGAGCTCGGTTTTGCAATAGAGGTAAATTGTATTTCGAGCGGTATACTTTCATTGTCAATCTAGCAACTAAGAGATGGCGATATCTTCCATGCTAAACACATTATAGGCGGTTCCCAAACAGAATGGTAAATTTTATACTCCGCCTCCACCAACAAGCATCAATCCATGGCTTGCTCGAAACAACGAGTGCCTCCAACATACATCAGGTCCCAGGGGGAGTTTTGTTTGCAATTAATTTTGATTTAGTTTGCATAAAGCATGGGACTGGGCATCCCGGTGACCGGCCATTTTCTCGTGAGTGAGGAGCGGAGTCCACTCCTCTTGAGAATAACTCGCCTAACATGGAAGATAAGGACAGCCTTGGTTGATACATGAGCTATTCGAGCATACAAAACAAAATGTTTATTTGAAGGTTTAGAGTTTGGCACATACAAATTTACTTGGAACGGCAGGTAGATACTGCATATAAGAAGGTATGGTGGACTCATCTGGAATAACTTTGGGGTTTAAGGGATTGGATGCACAAGCAGTATTCCCGCTTAGTACAAGTGAAGGCTAGCAAAAGACTGGGAAGCGACCAACTAGAGAGCGACAACAGCCATGTACATGCATTAAAATTAATAAACATTGGATGCAAGCATGAGTAGGATATAATCCACCATGAACATAAATATCGTGAAGGCTATGTTGGTTTTGTTTCAACTACATGCGTGAACATGTGCCAAGTCAAGTCACTTAAATCATTTAAAGGAGGATACCACCCCATCATACCACATCATAACCATCTTAATAGCATGTTGGCAAACAAGGTAAATCATTATAACTCATAGCAAATCAGGCATGGCACAAGCAACTATGATCTCTAATTGTCATTGAAAACATGTTTATTCATAATAAGCTGAATCAAGAATGAGGGACTCATCATATTTACAAAAACAAAAGAGGTTGAGTTCATACCAGCTTTTCTCATCTGAGTCAGCCCATCATAATTGCCTTTCACTTGCACGACCGAACGGTGTGAATAATAATAAGAGTGCACGTGCATTGGACTAAGCTGGAATCTACGAGCATTCAATAAACATGAGAAGACAAGGCAATATGGGCTCTTGGTTAAATCAACAATAATTCATATAAGAGCCACTTCAACAATTTAATTATGGTCTTCTCCTACTGACCCCCAAAGAAAAGAAAAGAAATAAAACTATTTACACTAGAAAGCTCCCAACAAGCAATAGAATAACGGGAAATATTTTTAGGTTTTTCTTTTTAATTAATACTACCACAGCAGAAAAATAAACTACTTACTAATTTTTTTGGTTTTTCTTAAGGTTTTAACAAACACACAAGAAGAAAGCAGGAAAAAGAAAATAAACTAGCATGGATATTACAGTGAAAAAGTATGAGCACCGACATCTAGCAATGAGTGTGTGTGAACATAAATGTAATGTCGGTGAGAAATACATACTCCCCCAAGCTTAGGCTTTTGGCCTAAGTTGGTCTATGGCCACGGCTGGCCTGGCGGATACCCATAATAATAGTTGTTGGGGTCGTACTGTGACGAGGAAGGATAGTTGGGATCATACTGATGTGCAGCGGTTATCGCCTGCTGAGCTGCAGCATGGAGTCGGGCTGCCTCTGCTCTCCTCTCGTACTCTTCTGCCTCCTCTTTGGTAATAACATATCTTCCTTTTGTCGGTGAATCAAAGAAGGCAGGAGCAGGGAGAGTAATACGGAAAACACGTCGTTTATCAAAAATTAAGTGATATAAGAGAGGTGATTCAGGCCTCTCGACAAACTGGTGCGAAGCCATAGATTTATAATCTAAATATGCAGGAGGCAACTCCATATCACCCTCACAAATGTCTATTTCAAGAAAATGAGCTAAGCGGGCTGCATAAATTCCTCCAAAGAAATCTCCATTATGTCTATTATGATGCAACCTACGAGCTACAATGGCTCCCATATGATAAGATTGGTCTCCTAACACAGCACTCCTAAGAATGCTGAGATAAGGGACACACATGTGACATGCTTCATCCTTAGCATTTATGAATCTACCGATGAAAAGGGCAAAATAATGTATAGCAGGAAAGTGAATGCTCCCTATGGTAGCCTGCGTTATATCTCTGGATTCCCCCACAGTTATACTAGCAAGAAAGTTTCTAAATTCAGATTTAGGGGGATCCCTAATACTGCCCCATGATGGAAGTTCCCAAGCAGAAGTGAAATCCTCTAGGTCCATGGTATAAGATATGTCATAAAGATCAAACATGACTGAAGGAGAATTACGCGAAGATGAATAGTCAAACCTCCTCACCAATGAACTTGTGAGATCATGATACTGGGGGCATTTGTTAGCCTCAAAATCCTCAAGACCAGCATTGCGCAAATATGATTTGAATTCTTCTTTAATTCTCGCACGGTCCATAAAATTTTCCGACGGCCATTTGCAAGGCCGTACTGGAGCGTCTCTTGGTGGATCCTCATCAGCATCGCGCATAGCAATTCTGGGTCCTTGCTTCTTAGAGGAACCACCTTGGAACATCTTCCTAAAAATATTGTTTTTCTCTGAAAAATTCTAAAAATTTTAGTAACTTCGAAATAAAAGTGAATCAAACTCAATAAAACTGATAACAACTACTCCTACAAGTGCCTAGAGCCTATATCAAGCATTAGAACTACTTGGAACCATATAAATTTGACATGCAAGCTCAAGAACATGGTCATCTATGCAGCACAAATTTACAAAGAACAAAGAACTAGAACAAAAACTAATTGGACCAATGGAGGAGTCACATACCAAGGAACAATCTCCCCAAGCAGTTTTGAGAGAGGTGCTTTGAGCAAGGAGATCGAAAATCACAGCAAAAGTGGCTGGAACTCGTGCTTGAGTTGGTTTTTCGGGTTTGTGTGAGATAGAGGAAGAAGATGGGTGCTGGGATAAGTGGAGGAGGGCCACCGTAGGCCCACGAGGTAGGGGGCGCGCCCTATAGGGGGGCGCGCCCACCACCCTCGTGGCCAGGTGGCAGCTCCTCCCGCGGTAATTTTTGCACAGTAAATCCTCAAATATTCCTGAAAAATCATATTAAATTGGCATGGCATTCTGAGGACTTTTATTTTCGGGATATTTTTATATTGCACAGATAAGCCAGGAAACAGACAGAAAATACTATTTTTACTTTATTTAATATAAATAACAGAAAATATAGAGAGGGTACAGAAGTTTTGTGCTTCTAGTTTCATCCATCTCATGCTCATCAAAAAGAATCCACTAACAAGGTTGATCAAGTCTTGTTAACAAACTCATTTCGATAATCATGAAACCGGAGAAATTACAAATAACACTAAGTTACCTCAACGGGGATATGCACATCCCCTATAATAAGAATATCATATTTCTTTTTGACAGTAGGAAGAGGAAATTCAAAACCTCCAAATATAATCGATGGAATTTTTCCAATAGAGTTGATACTATGAACTTGAGGTTGTTTCCTCGGAAAGTGTACCGTATGCTCATTACCATTAACATGAAAAGTGACATTGCCTTTGTTGCAATCAATAACATCCCCTGCAGTATTAAGAAAAGGTCTTCCAAGAATAATAGACATACTATCATCCTCGGGAATATCAATAGTAACCTTTGCAACCACAACAGGCACATCCTCACAAATACCGACAGGTATAGCAGTTGATTTATCAGCCATTTGCAAAGATATTTCAGTAGGTGTCAACTTATTCAAGTCAAGTCTACGATATAAAGAGAGAGGCATAACACTAACACCGGCTCCAAGATCACATAAAGCAGTTTTAATATAATTCATTTTAATGGAGCAAGGTGTAGTAGGTACTCCGGGGTCTCCAAGTTTCTTTGGTATTCCACCCTTAAAAGTATAATTAGCAAGCATGGTGGAAATCTCAGCTTCCGTTATCTTTCTTTTATTAGTAATGATATCCTTCATATATTTAGCATAAGGATTTGTTTTGAGCACATCAGTTAATCTCATACGCAAAAAGATAGGCCTAATCATTTCTTTTTCTTGGATGGTTTCGGAGGAAAAAGCATGGGTTTCTGGACCCAAGGTTCCCTTTCTCTACCATGTTTCCTAGCAACAAAGTCTCCTTTATCATAACGTTGATTCTTTGATTGTGGGTTATCAAGATCAACAGCAGGTTCAATTTCTACATCATTGTCATTACTAGGTTGAGCATCATCATGAACATCATCATTAATATTTTTACTAGGTTCATGTTCATTACCAGATTGTGTTTTAGCATCAGACATAGATATATCATTTGGATTATGAGGTGGTTCAGCAATAGGTTCACTAGAAGTTTGCACAGTTCTATCATTTTTCTTCTTCTTCTTTTTAGAAGAACTAGGAACATCAATATTATTTCTTTGAGAATCTTTCTTGATTCTCTTAGGGTGGCCTTCAGGATACAAAGGTTCCTGAGTCATTCTACCAGTTCTAGTAGCCACTCTAACAACATAATCATTTTTCTTTCTATTCATTTCATCAAGAAATTCTTTTTGAGCCTTAAGTACTTGTTCTACTTGAGTGGTAACCATAGAAGCATGTTTGCTAACAAGTTTAATTTCACCTTTAATGTCAACCATATAATCACCCAAGCGTCTAATCATATAAGCATTTTCTTTTAATTGTCTACCAAAATAAGCATTGAAGTCATCTTGCTTATACATAAAGTTATCAAACTCATCCAAGCATTGACTAGAAATTTTAGTAGGAGGGACTTCAGCTTTATCATATCTATAGAAAGAATTTACCTTTACTACCTGTGTCGGGACATCGGGATCAGGAGGTTCTTCAGTAAATAAATAATTGAGATCATAGGTTTCTTCAAATGGCGATGAATTAAGACCATGTATTTCATCAATAGGAGGTAAATTCTTAACGTCTTCAGCTTTAATACCTTTTTCTTTCATAGATTTCTTTGCCTCTTGCATATCTTCGGGATTGACAAATAAAACACCTCTCTTCTTCAGAGTTGGTTTAAGAATAGGCTCAATAATTGGAGCAGGAGATGGCTCAGGAGCTGGCTCAGGAGGTGCCCAATTATTTTCATTTGTCAACATATTATTCAATAGAATTTCAGCTTCATCCGGTGTTCTTTCCCTGAAAAGAGAACCAGCACAACTATCCAGGTAATCTCTGGAAGCATCAGTTAGTCCATTATAAAACATATCAAGTATTTCAGGTTTCTTAAGAGGATGATCAGGCAAAGCATTAAGTAACTTGAGAAGCCTCCCCCAAGCTTGTGGGAGACTCTCTTCTTTAATTTGCACAAAGTTGTATATTTCCCTCAAAGCAGCTTGTTTCTTATGAGCAGGGAAATATTTAGCAGAGAAGTAATAAATCATATCCTGGGGACTACGCACACAACCAAGATCAAGAGAATTAAACCATATCTTAGCATCACCCTTTAATGAGAACGGAAATATTTTGAGTATATAAAGGTAACGTGATCTCTCATCATTAGTAAACAGGGCAGCTATATCATTTAACTTAGTAAGATGTGCCACAACAATTTCAGATTCATAGCCATAAAATGGATCAGATTCAACCAAAGTAATTATATCAGGATCAACAGAGGATTCATAATCCTTATCAGGAACACATATAGGTGAAGTAGCAAAAGCAGGGTTGGGTCTCATTTTATCTATAAGTGATTCTTTGTTCCATTTAATCAATAACCTCTTAAGCTCATATCTATCTTTGCAAGCAAAAATAGCGGCAGAAGATTCCATATCAAAAAGATAACCCTCAGGAATAACAAGCATATTTTCATCATCACTATCATCATCGTATTCAGATTCAATAATTTATTTTTCTCTAGCCCAAGCAATTTGTTCATCAAGAAATTCACTAATGGGCACAGTAGTATCAGGCATAGAAGCAGTTTCATCATAAGTATCATGCATAGCAGAAGTGGCATCATCGATAACATGTGACATATCAGAACGAACAGCAGAAGCAGATGTAGGTGTCGCAAACATACTCATAACAGAAGGTGAATCAAGTGCAGAGCTAGATGGCAGTTCCTTACCTCCCCTCGTAGTTGAGGGATAGATATTGGTTTTTGGATCTCTCAAGTTCTTCATAGTGTCCAGCAGATATAAATCCCAAGTGACTCAAAGAATAGAGCTATGCTCCCCGGCAACGGTGCCAGAAAAAGGTCGTGATAACACACAAGTATAGGGGATCGCAAGAGCTTTCGAGGGTACAGTATTCAATCCAAATTTATTGATTTGTCACAAGGGGAGCCAAAGAATATTCTCAAGTATTAGCAGCTGAGTTGTCAATTCAACCACACCTGGAAACTTAGTATCTGCAGCAAAGTGTTTAGTATCAAAGTAATATGATAGTGGTGGTAGCGGCAACAAAAGTAAAGACAGCAAAAGTAATGTTTTTGGTATTTTGTAGTGACTGTAACAGTAGCAGCAGGAAAGTAAATAAGCGTAAACCAATATATGGAAAACTCGTAGGCACCGGATTAGTGATGGATAATTATGCCGGATGTGGTTCATCATGTAACAGTCATAACATAGGGTGACACAGAACTAGCTCCAATTCGTCAATGTAATATAGGCATGTATTCCGTATATAGTCATATGTGCTTATGGAAAAGAACTTGCATGACATCTTTTGTCCTACCCTCCCATGGCAGCAGGGTCCTATTGGAAGCTAAGGGATATTAAGGCCTCCTTTTAATAGAGAACCAGAACAAAGCATTAGCACATAGTGAATACATGAACTCCTCAAACTATGGTCATCACCGGGAGTGGTCCCGATTATTGTCACTTCGGGGTTGCCGGATCATAACACATAGTAGGTGACTATAGACTTGCAAGATAGGATCAAGAACTCACATATATTCATGAAAACATAATAGGTTCAGATCTGAAATCATGGCACTCGGGCCCTAGTGACAAGCATTAAGCATAGCAAAGTTATAGCAACATCAATCTCAGAACATAGTGGATACTAGGGATCAAACCCTAACAAAACTGACTCGATTACATGATAAATCTCATCCAACCCATCACCGTCTAGCAAGCCTATGATAGATTTACTCATGCACGACGGTGAGCATCATGAAATTGGTGATGGAGGATGGTTGATGATGATGACGGCGACGAATCCCCCTCTCCGGAGCCCCGAACGGACTCCAGATCAGCACTCCCGAGAGGTTTTAGGGCTTGGCGGCGGCTCCCTATCGTAAAACGCAATGATTTCTTCTCTCTGATTTTTTTCTCATCGAAACTCAATATAAGGAGGTGGAGGTGGAGTTGGAGTCAGAGACGCAACAGGGGGCCCACGAGGTAGGGGGCGCGCCCTAGGGGGGGCGCGCCCCCCACCCTCGTGAGAAGTGTGTGGGCCCCCTGGTCTTCATCTTTAGCGAGGATTTTTTATTGTTTTTTCTAAGATGTTCCATGGAGTTTCAGGTCATTCCGAGAATATTTGTTTTCTGCACATAAAACAACACCATGGTAATTCTGCTGAAAATAGCGTCAGTCCGGGTTAGTTCCATTCAAATCATACAAGTTCGAGTCCAAAACAAGGGCAAAAGTGTTTGGAAAAGTAGATACGACAGAGACGTATCATGATGATACGTGTTTGTCACAGTAGGTTGCGTTTTTTGTCATGCATGTACATCCATGACAATTTTATGACAGAATCAAGATAGTCATACCTATGCTGTCGTAGAAGTGTTCCATGACATTAGCAAAATTATCATCACGGAAGTTTCCACTTCCATGACGATAAATCGCGCGTCACAGAAGTGCTTTCGTCAAGGGTGACCGACACGTGGCATCCACCATAACGGAACACCGTTAAGCTATCAGGTCGGGTTTTGGATCCGATAACCCGTTAACAGCCCCGGCCAATGGGGATTTTCCACGTGTAAAATCATCATTGGCTGGAGGAAACACGTGTCGGCTCATCGTTGGGACAGATGTCATCCACTCATTGGACGGAAGGCGCCTATGATACGTCGACACGTGGCACGGCCCAACAGAGGCCCATTCCTATGAAAAGGCCGGCCCGTTTGACTTGGTCAAAAGGTGGCGGGCCGGCCCATGGAAAGCCTGTTAATGGCCTGTTCGCATATAGCCCATTTACAGCCCACTAACCCATGGCCCGTTACGCACTATCCGAATTAGGCCCAGTAGCGTCATCTGGGCCATCCAATATGATTCCAGCCCGTTTTCACTTCTGGCGCATGTATGGCCCATGACGTCTTTCGGCCCATATGAGGCCCTATGTAACTCTTGGCCTATTAACGGCCCCTACTGAACAGTGTATCACTTTACACCCATTAACGGCCCGTGGTGAAACTGGCCCGTAATGAACAGTGTATCACTTTATACCCATTAATGGCCCGTTATTCCGTTGGGCCGTTTCTAGCCCATGTTATCTTTCGGCCTTCTCAGAGTCCATTTATTATTGGGCTCATTTCCAGCATTCGTTTACTTATGGCCCATTACTGTCATTTTGTGCTTGTGGGCCAAATTCAGCATGTGGTTACAGTCGGCCCGTTTGTGGTCTGTTAATACGTTGGGTCGTTTTCATAGCATCATCAAATACGTCCTATTAACGATGGCCCATTATGGTCAGCTCATGAACGGACGATTCCAACTCTAGCCCATTTACGGCCATAATGCGGTCTGTTTGGCCCATGTTTGGCCAATCGATCATACAGCCCGTATAAGGCCCATTGATGATACGGCCCGCAGAAGGCCCATTGTTTCTACGGCCCGTAGAAGGCCCATTGTTTCTACGGCCCGTAGAAGGCCCACTATTTCTATGGCCAGTAGGAGGCCTAGTGTCACTACAGTAATTATTAGCCCATGGTTATTGTGGCCTAGTTTTAAAAATAGGTTATTGCAGCCACTAGCTAACCGCGGAAAAATAACTGCAATGATTACAAGCAAACAAATAAACAAGACAATAAGGAAATAAATAAGCAAGTAACTAACGCTAGGCTATCACGGCTATTACACATATTACATCCACTGGGCATCAAAGTTCGCCACCAGTGCAAATATAGGGAACAAAGCAGCATATCATATACACTGGTTGTCAAAGTTGGCGACCAGCGCAAATAAACGCCGTAGCAAAACAAATCCAGAACTGAAACCACTTCAGAAGATCTCAAGAAACAATATCCTGGGTACCCATAATGCTGGCAAGATGCTTAGCAAGCTTATTAACTTTCTCTTGTTTGGCGCTTAAATCCTCCAGCGCTTGCTGTTGCACCAGAAAATATGCATCTGAATTCTGCAGGGACTTCCTCAGTCCTTCAGCTTCCTATCGCAGCACATCTGATCGGTGTATTTCAACTTGAAGTTGAGACTCAAGAAGACGAATTGATTCAGGCAGCGAGTTTGAAGAGCTTGTGCCAGCAGTAGTGGCCAGTAACTCGAACACTACATCAAGACAGGACTTTTGGGTTCCCTCACTATCATCAAGATAGTTTTATCAGCTTTCTTGGAGACCAACAGGGATATCTCACTATCTTGAACCTTATCTACATTACTTCCTTTACCATTGGATAACGCGGTACTGTTCTCCAATATTTTGTCCGCATTCTAAAAGACAAACAAGCAGACATATCACATGTTTACCATGTTGTATATGAAACTCATTTTGGTAAATGATTTTAGTAGTAAAGTGGACAAGATAACACCATGAAACAAACATATATCTATGTACGATGGTCACTTTATGGTCTATATCATTCTAGTTTTTGTTGCCAAATCAAGATAGAGACACAGTTCAAATAATATTTGTTCAAGACAAAGCAGAATGGACAGAATATAAGTGTGGGTAACTATAGAGCAATAACAACACTTGTAATGTGCATGACATGAGAACATAGCTGTTTATTCAACTGAAACTGAAATCAACATAGAGCAGGTTACAACAGCAAACCAGTTAAAGAAACAGGTTTAAAACATACCTGTTGTGCCATTAGAGTTTGAATTCCATCCTTCAAATTTGATTATAGTTGGTATGAGTAAATACAATAATGCAAGAGCAAAGGAGTATGAACCATAGCTATAGAACCTGACCTGAGAACAAATCTTCTTCTCCTTTACACTACTAGGAAAAGGGCTATAGATAGGATTGATACTAATGGCGCACCAGTGAAGCAGTGCGCCACTACTATATACTAATGGCGCACCTGTTGGTGATGCGCCATTAGTGTGGAAGACACTAATGGCGCACCGGAAACAGGGTCCGCCACTAGTATTAATTTTTTTCTCCATTTTTCCATACATACTAATGGCGCATCAGGTAGACAATGCGCCATTACTAGTTCTAACTAGTAATGGCGCACCTGGCAGAGCGTGCACCATTACTGTAATTTTTTTCTTAATCTTTTTTTTTGCAAAACTACTAATGGCACACCGTTTCACAGTGCGCCATTACTAGTTTAAACTAGTAATGGCGCACTATTAGGCGGTGCGCCATTAATATATATATTTATATTTTTTACTTTTTTGCAAAACAGTAATATTTTTTGAACTCATGCATGAATACTTTTGAATTTCATGGGCACATTTTGAATTCATGAATATTTTTTCAAATTTGATGATATTTTTTCATATTCATAAATGTTTTACCAATTCACAAATGAATGCAACTAAAAATCCAAAAAAACAAATTTGATGATATTTTCAAATAACAAATTTGATGATATTTTTTCATATTCATAAATATTTTCAAATAACAAATTTGATGATATTTTTTAAAAAATTATTACTGTTTCATATTCATATTCATTTTCTAAAAACTTATTCGATGCAAATAATAATAATAATAATAATTACTAATGGCGCACCGCTGGGTGGTGCGCCATTGATATACAAAAAAAAGTTACTTATGGCGCACCGCTAGGTGGTGCGCCATTGCTATCCCTCCCCCAACTAAAATCCCCAATCCCCATCACGGTAGCCCCTCCACCATCCTCTGCCGCCCCAACAACCACTCCACTACTCCCGGCCACCACCGTCGTCGCCCCACTCCAGAGCAGCGCCGTCGAGCACCCGTTTGACAGGGAGCACCACCATCATCATGGAGCCACTCCACCGGCAGCCACCATCCTCGCGCACTTCCTCCTCGAGCAGGCTCCTCATGATTTAGGGTTTGCTGGCGCCGCCGACCACCGGCGCGGCCCCTCCTCAACCACCGCCACGGGAGCTCCCACCCACGCCCGCCTCCTCTTCCATCTTCTCTGGCCGCCGCCCAGCTGCTCTCCACCGGCGCTGCCCCTCGTCGACCACCGCCAATGGCCAACGCAGGAGCCTCACCGCCCCCGGGTCCACCTCGAGCAGCAGGAGCTCCACCTCTGCCTGCATCCGCCATCCCCATCCACCTCAAGCAGCAGGAGCACGCCTTGAGTCTCTGCTCTTCCCCTCCTCCCTGTAACCAGAGGTAAAGAAGCAAACTTACTTGCATATGGTGCTTCTATGTTTCTAATTCTTATGGATAAATCCCAGCATGAAAACATATGTGTAGATTCGTATGTTGTGTGTGTCCTCAACATGCATTATTTCCTGGTTATGTTGATACATAGCAGCTTGTGTGTGAAACATGTACTACTATTACTTCCTGGTTATGTTGATGTGAAGTGTGTGGCAGTTTACCTTTCATACATGCTTGATTGAAATTTGTGATGTGAAATGGATGAAAAAGAAAAAGGCAAATTGGGATATGCACACCACATAGCCATTTTATGTCAGTATATGCAAAGAAGAGGTTGAAAATCATAACAGGCCAGGGGGATGTTTGAACCGTAGAGGTTATGATAAAAATCTTGGAGAGAAGTTCTTGGCTAGGTTCTTTGGTTACTAGCAACTAGCATTGTTAGATGAGTTCTTATGCTATCTTGTGATAATTGTAGTAGATTATAGCTTGCTTCAGTTTTTCATCATAAGTTGGTTAATTAGATTTTAGATTTATAAGAAACAGGGTCACTAGGTGCACCCTATAGCTAGCAGGTCTTGATTGAGGAGATTATGTAGCCACCAACATCTGTGACTGAAGTTAGTCCATAGTTCACCTGGTCCTTAGTTGCCCATGAAAATGAAATTTTTTGCTTGCTGTAACAAGGTGATTGGTGAACGTGGATGATTTTTTTATCCTATGAACTCATTGTACTACTACAAGAATTTGGTATCATCATGGTGTAATTGACTGCTTGAGAAAACTGGGTAATTTGGCAGTAGAAACAACTATTTTTTGCAGTCAAACAGTTCTTGATGCTTTGGTTCTCTTAGCTAGCTTAGTGTTGGGTCCCTTGGTGTCAGGCTGTGCTATCTATACATGCATGCCCTTTTTGTCACTGATGATTGTTAGATTTGGTTCCTACTGCTGTCATGGGGTGGATGATCCTGCTGCTTTGTATATGGATATACTGCAATTTCATTTATGTTGTTATAAGTTTGTTGTTGTCAGCATGAGTTAACTTGCTGTCATTTATCGAAATTCAGAATGTGTTGGACTATATGTTCATTGGTACTACTTGTGATGCTGCTGTACTACTCGGGAATTTTGTCAACTTGTGATGCTGCTGTTGTACCCCGAGAGGCCCTTGAGTTTGCCGGAATGTCGATTAACTTCCGTTCCGGCAAATTCGGGTACTCCATATGTCCTATTTTTTGCAAAGGTCATGCTGAATTTTTCCGTGAATTTTAGCATGACTTTGCTAAAAATCGGACATATGAGGTACTTGCTACTAATGCATGGGCCGGGGTATCTTAGTACTTAGTTAAGTAGGATCAACTGCCCCTTTATTCTTGCTGCATTAAACCATAGTGGCAATAGAGCCAAGTGATTAGTGCCAAGTGATTAGGCCCAACCTAGGGTGCCTCGGCATCGATAAACCCTAAATGATGAAAACTTAACTTGGCTGCCCCGGATGCCTCGGTGTCGATCAGAACCTAAATGATGCACGCTTAGGCTTTTAGGGTGCCTCGGCGTCGACAAACCCTAAATGATGAAAGCTTAGGCTTTTAGGGTGCCTCGGTGTCGACAAACCCTAAATGATGAGACCATGATCTTGTTCCTTGACAATAACCAACTTTTTGACCAAACTTTTTTCCTATTTAGAGCGAAACATGGCCCACAACGATGAGGCCGGTGGTTCAGGCGGCAAGAAATTCTGGGAGCTGTCCCAGGAGATGGAGGAACAACCTCACCGCTATGAGGATGCAGCGGAAGACACCGATCCTGATTACACAACCCCTAGTGGCGTCGGGGATGACACCACTGATGGTGCTGCCGAGGATGCCACCACTGATGATGGCAGCGCACACACAGATGGTAGCCAACCGAAGAAGCAAAGGAAGGACCGGCGCTCGAATGCGCTCCGCACCCTCAAGGAGGAATTCACTCAAGTGGACTCCGACGGGAATCCAACGAAGCCCAAACATATAGTCAAGGGGTACTCGCTTCAGCTCGGGTGCATTCTCCGGAGCACCGTCTCGATCAACACCGAGAACCTTAGGCATAAGGACCGAGGGAATTTGCGCAACCTCCTCTTCACGAAGCTGCACGAACGATACAAGTTCCCCACCGAATTTGAAAACACACGCCTCTCAGGGAATAAAGTGAACAGTACTGCCCTCACGAAGATGAGCACGACCCTGTTTACTTGGAAAAGCACGGTGAAGAGAATGATTGATAAAGGTGATAGTTATGAGAAGATCAAGGCGAAATATCCTTTGATGAGCGAAGATGAGTACAAGGAGTTCAAGATCAAGTGCGAGAGCAGTGCAACCTCCGAATCAAGTCAGTGGGGGAAAGAAATGCGGGAGTTGAACTTAGGGGAACACAAACTCGGTCTCGGCGGTTACAGAGTGGCGGAGCCTATATGGGACAAGGAGGACGCGGAGCGTGCCGAGCAAGGCCTACCGCCCCGCTTCGAGAAATACAGCGGTGACAAGCAGACCAGGAACTATGTCAGGGCCCAGTACAAGGAGGACCCGATAACAAAGGAGCTTACCACGGATCCGAAGACCAGGGCGCTTGAGCTTCTTCTGGTAAGGAATACACCCCCGCGTAATTAGCTCCATATGGTTGCACTCTAATTAATCCCCAATATTTCTAAATGGTTCACGTTCCTTTCGCAGGACACTGAAAGCAGTAGCGCGGGGTCGTCTAAGAGCTCCCCTTTTGACACCCCTTTAAATAGGGCGTTGAACGTAATGAAAAACAAGGATAAGCTCACTAAGCCGACATCAGCTGGTCGTGTGGCCGGCAAAGGCTTGTCCACAAAATGGGGGTCATACTATACCGCTGGTGTGCGGAAGGAGAAAAAGACCAGCTCGGAAAGCCAGACGCGCGAGGTTGAAGAACTCAGGGCACAAGTGGCACGGATTCCGGAGCTTGTCCAAGAGCAAGTGCAACAACAACTTGGAACGACGCTCAACGCCATAGTGCCTACGTTGATTCATGGGCTGACGACGTGGATTGCGGGCGGCCAACAGGGGCCTCCCCCGATTCCCAGCTTCACGGCTAGCAACTCGCATAGCGCGCAGGCGGCGCCATTGGTGTCTCCGGCGGCGCCATTGGTGTCTTCGGCGGCGGCGCCATTGGTGTCTCCGGCGGAGGCGGTATTCGTGTCTCCGGCACCGGCACGGGCATTGGAGCTTAATGCACCCGGATGTACGCCAGCCGGCACCTCGCCAGCAAGCGCCCCCTCCGTCAGTTGCACGCCCGCCGTTGGCGGTGCCTCGACATTAGCCGAGCTCGACGGCATCACGGTAACCAAGCCTCTCGGCCGATGAATTCATCTCCTTGCCTTTAACTGGGCATCCCTAACGCCCTGTACATGTTTTCGCAGGGCACCGCCGACGTTCCTTGCACTCTTCTGCATTTCGTGGGCGCCGAGTTGGTCGATGTCGCCAATGGCAGAATCGTTCAATCGGGCAACCCCATGTTCCACGGTAATCCGATGCCACCCACAATGTATAGGGTTGAAGTGGTTCGGGTGCTGCCAGGCTGCGACGAGCTGTTACCTCCGATTCGACCCGCTGGGGCCGACGAAGAAGATGAGATGACCCTCAACACCTGCGTAAACTGGCCCCTGCTTTGGCCGAAGAGCCAGATTCGTTTGGGGGCGGGGGACACCACCCACAGACAAGACCGCCAGTTGTGCCGGCGCCAAGCCATGGCAAGAACGCCGCAACGCTACCGGACCTGCCGGACATCCCTATGGCACAGGATCCGGACAGCCCTATGGCACAGGATCCGGACGGCGACGACAACGACGACGGTACATTTACCAAAGTTGATAAGTACTTTGCTGAACATGGGTACGCTGACGAGTTCTGCGGGCCTCTTTCTCAAGAACCCAACCAAGACGACCGCGATCTAGCTAGTACGGCGGAGAAATCCAATTGCAACAGGCATCGTCTGGCGTTCAGTTCTCAGGACACGCCTCCAGCTCCCGCCTTCACCGAGCCTCAGATAGCTGAGGTGCGAAATATTATCAGCCCCAACACGCTCAAGAAGGCGGTCTGTGAGCAGAACTCGGTCCCATTACAGGAGATCAAGAAGAAGGGACGGAAACGAAAGACTAACAAGGGCGCCGGTGCGAGCCAGCCGGCACCGAGTTCGATCCGTGCTCAGGATGGGCCACCTTCACCTAAGGATATCTCGAGGAGGGTGCATGTGACGGGTAGGGCGATGCTACCGCCAAATATGCTGAATGCTGCAACCGGTGCTATGCGGAGTCTGCACGACAGTGTTCTTTTTTTGGAGAAGCGGCGTCTCAGAGAGAAGGATGTGGCATACCCGGTTTTCGTGGCCAAGGTGCCAGAGGGCAAGGGCTTTGTGGATGGCGACATCGAGGGTACGATCGTCCTGCGGTTTGATGACATCTTTGCTATGTTTAACCTTCATCCGCTGCATTACACCTTCGTTCGGCTGTTTTCGCTGAGTATGGAGATGAGGATCATTAGAGACAAGACCCCGGACATCGTGATAGTCGACCCCTTCTACATGCGTGCCAAGCACTTGAGCAGCGCTGGGGACCGCCAAGTTGCGAGTTCACACCTCGAAGGCGTCATTCTGGCAAACCCAGATAAGGATAACTTCCTTGTGCCTTACTTTCCCGAGAAAGTCATCCCTTAACCGCCCCGTAACATATGATTTCTTAGATTTCGATCGTTTTTTTTCTTACATTCCGTGTTCTGTGCAGTGACACACATTGCACACTCATCCTCTTAAGCCCGAAATATTCCGTGGCCACGTATTTAGACCCAAACCGTAACTCGAAGATAGACTACACAAATGTCAAGCAAGTTCTTGATGATGTTCTCCCCGCCTACGCCAAATCTAGAGGCACCTTCACTAGGGCAGTTCGTAAGCACGGCAAGCACATGTTCTCACACAATACAAAGTTCTGCTACGTCAAGTAGCTGCCTGGCGGTCAGAAGGATGCCTACTACGCCCTCCATCACATGCGGGCGATCGTAAGGGACCATCATCAACTTCTGCTACCAGATAATCTCAAAGATTGGGCCACGAGCTTGTCGGCAGTCCAGGACGACAAGAATTCTTTCGCATCCAGTAGGAGTTTGCGGACATCATCCATCAAGATGTCCTTCATACCTCGGGGCAGTTCTTCCTCAGATATCAACCGTCCAACAGTGAGATAGATGAAATGCTACAAATGCAGGGTGACAACGACCGCGATTTCATGACCATCACGACAGACGGCGGCTTCATCCACGTTCCTGTCCGATGAGTCGAGTCAAAAGTAGTGATGTGTAGTTCTGAAACATTGATTGGCTCATGTTGTAATTATACTTTAATGAATTCGTATGTTTCTTTGGTTTGGACAGTCGTTCAACTTAGATGTAATCGATGCTATTTATTAGTAGGACCATGAATCGTGCTATTAATGTCTTGCTTTTCTCTTCTGATCCTTTTGTTGCATACTTACATATTGCTTATGTATTGTCTGTTGTTTGGCTTGTGCATAAAGATGCCGTCGTATGTCGTGTACAAGGTAAGGTTCCCGGAGTCTACGACGACTGGGAGGAGTGTCGGAGACAGGTTCACCGTTTCAACGGTAATAGTTACAAAGGGTACACCACTACGGTGGAGGCCGAATCTAGATACGCCCGCTATCTAGCGGGAGAGAGGAGGGAGCGTTGGAGGAACCAGATGAAGACCAGTTTGATCGCGATGATGCTCATCGTGATGACCACAGCTCTCTTCTATGTGATGGTAGTTTAGATGATCGATATCGACTTGTAATGTGAAGACAAACTCGATACTCGCGGTCTTGAGACTTGTAGTGTTTTATCTTTGTTCGGTCTTTTGAATTCGGAGACTAATATGATGAATTGTATTCGGAGACTAATCTTCTATTGTATTCGATGAATCTGATGTTGCTGTCTATATTCTGTCTAATAATATATTTTATATTCTGTCTAATAATATATTTTATAACCTGCAGAAAAATCAGAAAAGGAAAAAAACCAAATATTCATACTAATGGTGCATCACCACCAGGTGCGCCATTAGTATGCCAAAGGATACTAATGGCGCATCAACAGAGAATGCGCCATTAGTATGACAAAGCCATGCTTACGTATGGCCCCCCGGGAGGCACACTAATGGCGCATGCTGTTACATACTAATGGCGCACTAGTTGGTGCGCCATTAGTATACCAGATACTAATGGCGCACCCGTGGTGCGCCATTAGTAAGATATACTAGTGGCGTGCTACTAATGGTGCACTGGTAATGCGCCATTAGTAGGCAAAACCAGTGCGCCATTAGTAGGCCTTTTCCTAGTAGTGTTAAGCATTGAGTTGGGATTCGGAGTGGTGGTCCTCGTGCTTTGGGCACTGAAGTTCCCTTACTAACTGCTCGTGTTTGGGTGCTTTGTGGTGGAGACGGTGATGTGTCAACTGGAACTGGGTTACTATCTGCCGGGGATGGGGTTAGAAGGGGTGTAGCTGGTTCTCTGTCCAACTGGGTAGGGGTACATTCCGTGGTTCTATCTACATCAACTGGTAGCACTATCTTTTCTGAAGACCGTGTTGTTAATCCCTTAGATACTGCCATCACGCTCTCCAATTCAAATGGATAATAAACAATAAAAGTAATTGAAAGTATAGACATTGTATGATAGACAGGTGCAATGGATAGTGGGGAATAAAAGAGGGCATGAAATAATTCATATTTGTGTTGTCTAACCAAACAGGATAGCATGACACAATTTCACATATATGATGGCTAACTAAACAGGATAGCATGACACAATTTCACATTATGATGGCTAACTAAAAAAGATGGAAAGACATAGTTCAAAATATGAGACTATGTAAACAGGATGACATGACTTGACTATATAATGTGTTTATTAAATAAGTTGGCATGCCATAATTCACATACATTCACAGATAGAATGACATAATTCAAAATATGATGACTGTAAACACTAAACAGGATGAGATGATATAACTATATGATGTCTTTATTAAATGGGTTGACATGCCATAGTTCAGATAGATGATGTGTATGTACTATGTAAACACGATGGCATGATATAATTCAATTATATGATTTATACAGTAAGCAAGTAAGAAGATGGCAATCCATATATGATGTAAAAACTAAGCAATGCAAGACAACATGCATGACATTGGTAATATAACCCTGACAAGTTTGAGCATAGACCTCAGGGGGGGAATAGGACTGGTCATCAGTCTCTGAATCCACCTTTGAGGAGCTCTCTGTAACCAGCAAGATGTCTGCTTCAGCAGGTAGCATTGTCTGCTCTGAATACCTTGTTTTCACTCCATATACTTCCATCACTGCTTCAAATGGCTGATGCACAGGAAGACTAGTTGAATATACAAACGGTGTCGACAAATGGAACACGTAATACAAAAAAAAGATAGCATGATATAATTTACATACATGATGATTGGCTAAACAGCATGGCATTGCATAATTCACATATATAATGCCTTTGCAACAAGATAGCATTGTATAATTCACATATATAATGTCTTGCAACAAGATGGCAATGCATAATTCACATATATGGTAATTAGACACTGAACAGGTGGCATTCACACAAAGCACGTCTAAACTAATCAAATGACATAGCAATGCGAGACACCATACGCACGATATGAGCAACATAACCCTGCCAAGTTAGAGCATACACCTCAGGGGGGAATAGGACTGGTCATCTGTCTCTGAATCCTCCTCTGAGGAGCTATCCGTAACCAGCGAGATATGTGCTTCGTCAGATAGCATAGTCTGCTCTGAAGACCTTGTTTTCACTCTAGAATTTGCCATCACCGTGTCAAATGGCTGATGCACACGAAGAGCAGTTGAATGTACTAACATTGTTGACAAATGTAATATGTAATGAAAAAAGGATGGCATGATATAATTTACATATAAGATGACTGTCTAAGCAGGACGACATTGCAAAATTCACATATATGATGCCTGGCTAAACAGGATGGCATTGCATAATTCACATAAATGATGAATAAACTAAATAGATGGCATTCGCAAAAAGGATGTCTAAACTAAGTAGATGACATATTTGATGTATAAAGTAAGCAATGCAAGACACCATATGCATGATATAACCAACATCAGCATGCCAAGTTAGAGCGAAGACCTCAGGGGGTAAATAGGAGTTATCTTCTCCTTCTGAATCCCCCGCAGAATAGATATCTTCCTCTCGATTACAATCCGAAATGCATGGAGGGGGGCTGCCTTTGCGCCTACCATGGAGCGATATCTGCATGAAATTTTATTGCCACGCAAGGCTCGTCTCTTTTTCTCTACATGTTCAGTTCCATTGTTTACAATAACTGTCATGCATAGGAATAAAACAGAGTGAGATTATGTAAGGAGTGCATGCAGAAATCTAGAGTGATGGTAGGAACCTGTGGATAGACCCAAAACCAATAATAGCAGGCAGATAATGGCCTCAATTAAAAAATACAGATAATGGCTTCTTTACTGTTTGTTTCCCACCCAACATGAAACTCATAGTAGACACCGGAGATTAACCAGATAGTAGATAGATACTATTGATAACGGCCCCGATATGTACCCCACAACCATTTAAAAACTCAAGTTTGCCCATTAGATTGGAGCTGACTCAGAGTCTAATCGGTGAACAGGACGGTAAAGTAGCATGTAATATTAAGCGATGCATAACGTAAGCAGACACAAAAGAGTACAACCTCTCTTGCGGACCCGTGTAGTCCTCAAGCTCATCTGCTCAGTTGATGATGGTAATGCAGTTTTCATGGCTGCCAGCGGAGGGGAAGAAGATCTGAGGCGGCAAAAGATAGTCTGGAGGCCAGATCCATGCTGTCCTGGACACTTCTGTCGTTGGAGCAGATGAGCTAGGGTGGACGACGGCGCAACAGGAGCGGGACAAACCACGCAAGGTTTTCTTTGACAACTATCTGTAAGAGAAGCAATTCTCTAAGGGCTCGTTTGAATTGGAGGATTCCAACAATGAAGGGATAGGAAATAGACAGGAATAGGATAGGAATGCACGTGCAAAACAGAGAATTTAAAAACACAGGATTTCTGCCAATCTGGGTGTTTGATTCACAACAATTGGAAGATCACATGATGCAAATAAGCATGATGAGATTAAGTCAAACCACAAGAAAATGTACGGTTATAATGCTATTATGCTACTATCTCTTAGTCTTGTGCTTCATGAATAGGAATTTGAAAAGGAGGACAAGTGAAAATTAAAATTCCTACGTTTTTTCTTTAAAGGAGACACTAAAGGAACAAATTTGTGTGCTCAGTGGACAATATATATAACATGTAGAGTAAAAAAGAGATGCAACAAGTGTACAACCTCTTTGGCGAAGCCAGGTCGATCTCAGCGTGATTGGGTTGGCCGGTGAGGATGCTCCGGCTGACTTTGCTGTCGGAGGAGGGGAAGAAGATCTTAGGCGTATGGAGATGGAGCCCGAGGTACTGCTCCGCTGTGATGGAGGGTTTCGTCGTTGGAGCAGCTCCGGTGAGTTGTACAACGCCGAGGCTGAAGCAGGACAAGAGAGACAACGAACAACGTTAACCTGAGTGGAATTCTAATAGCATCTCCAATACATGACGTAAAATACATAACCACAAAGTGCTAGATGTAAAATACATCAGCCGCTCATCTCTGAACTTAACTGTCGAAACTGAACTTAACTGTCGAAACTGAATTTTGCTGTCGAAACTGAATTTTGCTGTCGAAACTGAACACACTAGCAAGGTGAGGCTACACGTCGGTCGACCAACTTTTTCATCTCTTGTCAGTCGATTTTGCAGCCGTTGGATACGAAATCAAGGGTCTGCAGTTCATCTTCAACCTCCACCCCCCTGAGCCGCCAGCCACCACCGGCCAAATAGCAGCCCCCCGCCGCCCACGGCCGGCGGTGCACCGCCCCGCCCGCCCCGAAAACACTCCCCACCGCCGGTCCGCCACCGCCCCAGCCATCCCTCTAGCCCCCCCCCCGTGCCGACCTTTTTCTCTGGCGATTCCCACGCCACCGCCCCGCCAACGCCCTGCCACCGCCGGTGACCAAAGCCCCCATCCTGAACCCTAAGATAGATAGTGGGGTACCTCTCCAGCGAGCCCCCCTCCCCGCGGCGGCTGGTTCTTCCTTCACCCCGGCGAGCCGCCCCCCTGAAAATCGACTGACCCAAAAGTCGATTCAGTCGACTGAAGTGTAGCTAAATCAGAGCAGCATCGCAAGAAAGAGCAAGAGCGAGAGCAGCAGCGCGAGCAAGAGCAATAGCAAGAGCAGACCAGGCAGGGGACCGAGAGCAAGAGCAGAGCAGCAGCACGAGCGAGAGCTAAAGCAGCAGCAGCTCCTACTGATGTGGACGTTGCCACCGAGGGAGCGATGCTGTGGAGGAAGTGGCCGGCGACGCCGCCGTGGATGGAGCCGCGCAGTGTCGGCTCGGGACCGAGCGCCGGCAACACTGTGAGATCGAATCAAGAAGAAAATGCGGCAATTAGTGTACAACCTCTTTGGTGTTGCCGATTAGGCCGCAGCTTCATCCGAGGAAACGGTGATGATGATGCTCTTCCGGTGGTGCAGGTGAAGACGGCGGTGTGGGAATGGAGGTGGCGCGAAAGACGAGGGGAACATCGGGGCAGCTCCTTGGAGGTGGAGGACGGGGTGGCTGAACCGGCGGGACGATGAGATCGACAACGGATCCTCATCCAGTACGGTGGATGACGGATGTCGAGGTGTTGCTGTGGACGATGTCGTCGGGGAAGAGGCTCCGGCTGGGTGGCGGACGGAGCAGGGTGTGGGGTTTCGTCGCGGGTTTTCGCGGCCTCGGTGTACGAATGGGTGGGCGGATGGGATGGCAGTGGTGAACCATGGCTTAGAGACGCGCTTGTCCGAAATGTGGGGTAAGTTACGAAAGTACCCCCACCAATTTGAGGCGGTTCTTTCTGTTCACGGGTACCACGGGCATTTCGCGTGTCGGGATTTCATGGGAGGTGGGAGTTTTCGCGCGCATTGTCATTTCAGAATAGCAAGGCGCGGGTTGAGATGGAGGAAGTTGTCGGAGCACAACGAGACAAAGATATATCTTAAATATTTCGGGCTAACAAGGCGCGGGTTGAAATTTCCAGACAAGCCTAACGTGTACTGTACCAAATCAATGCGCACTACAAATGTCATTCAAAACTTTGAATTCATGTTATGTTCAATTAAAATATTTCGCTACGTGTATAATGCATGCAACCTACTACTCAAATGAACATTTTAGTGCAGTCCAAACGTATATACTACCGCTTCAATATGAACTAATTTGAATTCATTTCTCCATTTGAATAAGCTCTACAGTAATGATTGTTGTGAAGTTAAAGCATTTGAATTCGTTTCTCTGTTTTAATAAGATCTACAATCATCATTATTGTCAAGTTAAACCATTGTTTGTGTATTATCTTCACAGCACACCACATGATTAGTCTCGAGTTACATATGAACTATGTGTACTATATGAACTCGAACTATATTTTTTGAATCCACTTTATTTTGATTTCAAATCACATTACATTTCTAGCTCTAGCTAGATTTTCATAATCTAAACCATGTCTCATATGTATAATGTGTTTATCACATTATGTATGGTGCCCCGCCCCCTACGCCTACAAGTATTTAGATGTGAGTTGCAAACACCACACATTACCACAAATTCAAATAAAATGTGAGAATGTCTGATATATAGTATTGTTTAGATTGTTCGATATTTAGTTGTAAGCTGCAAATGCCACACATTATCACAAATTCAAATAAAATGTGAGATTGTTTGATGTATAGTATGGTTTAGAATGTTCGGTATTTAGTTGTGAGTCGCAAACGCCATGCATTATCACATTATGGTATAACATGTGCACAACACGTGTATCACCGCTATATTCATGCATGCAATGTTTAAAACACTATGATCTCCTATTCAAATATATGAATCCACTTCATATGAAATTATGATCTTTGTTAGTCTCTTACACCCACACAATCCTCTAACCTTTGTAGCTACCACTAACTTTCTCTCGTGCATGCACACGCCCTCCTCGCCCTCCCCCTCCCTCGGCATTCTATCCACCGGGCACATTCATTTTTTCTTTAGGTCGTTCTCCCAGAGTCTCCACAACTCCTTTCCGACACACACCGATCGATAAACCTCTCCAGCAATGCCTTCCTACAACATACACACACACCATCAATCTCCTCCTTTATGTGTCCTTGCCTCGTGTCTCTCATACGGTCAGACACACGTGTAAACTCTCGCTCCTCTTTTCATCTATCTCACAACCGCACAATCCTCCCCTATCTAGCTAGTAGTTGGGCCTCTCGCACCACCTCCTAGATCCATCCTCTCTGTCTATCCGTCTTGCTGGGCCTTATTTGCCTCTAACAAATGGGCGTACACCGACCGATCTCTCGCTATACATATAGCTAGCTAGGTCCTTATAACTCGTTTTTACCCACACGTCAATCGATCTACCTCATTAGTTGTGTCTCTCCCTTCCTCCGACAAACAACAATTGATCTACCGATCTAGTTATGTTTGCTTACCAAACACATGGTTCCCCTTCATCATCCATGGATGCGTCCCGACAGATCTATCACGCACAGGCACACATAGAAACACATCCCCACCCTTATTGATAACATTGCAGTTCCACCCTCAGTTTGTCTAGTAGGACTCTCCCACCATCTTCGAGAAGCAACTCCATCACCCATCGAGCACTCCACCCCTCTCCCTCCCTCTCCCTCCCTCTCTCTCCTATCTCTCTCTCTGTCCCATCATATCTCCCGTCCTTCAGTTATGTATGGATGTCCACCAATCTCCCTCAAGACATAGCTGGGTCTCTCCTTCTCAACACATATACGAGTCGTTCTACCTCTATAGTTAGGCCTCTGCCTACCCCTCCCCCACCCCCCCCCACACACACCGATACATCGAGCGCTCTAGTCATGTCTCCGTGCCACACACAAACATGACATGTTCCCTCTAACGTTCCGGTAGGTCAGTCGCCCTATATCTTTGACTTGCACACACACACACACAATTTCGATGGCTCTATTCATCAATCTCGCACCCACCCGCTTGATCCTCTCTTCGACTCTATTGATAGCTATGCCCCTCCCTCTCTTCTCGTGGATTGCCCGACCCTCTATGTATGATATGGATAGGCCTCCATTTCACACACATTGCATGCAAAATTTTGTTTGAGATGTCATTGACACATATTCCCACAAATAATTCACGAAATCGACCCCCACCCCAAAACAAAAAACACTCACGAACGTGGTTTTGAAAGTGCTAGTGATCGACTAGAGGGGGGGGTGAATAGGCGATTTTTATGAAAGTCTTCAAAACAAGGAAGTTTCCAAGACAAACGATAGAAATAAACCTATTACCATGCAGCGGAAGGTAGACTATACTAGGCAAACCATAGTCAAGTATTCTATGAAGTGAAAGCACAATGACTAATAGCAGCTAGGCAGTAAAGATCAGGTAGGAAGATAATGTGAAGCCAATCAGAACAAGCAGTCATTCAGTGAAGGCAAAAGATAATGCAATCATACAATGACTTCACAAGGACCAACAGTAAGTAAAGGGAAGGGAAGGATGAAACCAGTGACTCGTTGAAGACAATGATTTGTTGGACCAGTTTCAGTTGCTGTGACAACTGTACGTCTGGTTAGGGCGGCTAGGTATTTAAACCTGAGGACACATAGTCCCGGACACCCAGTTCTGAACACGCAGCTCAGGACACCCAGTCCTCACCGTATTCCCCTTGAGCTAAGGTCACACAGACCTCACCCAATCACTCTGGTAAGTCTTCAAGGTAGACTTCCAAACCTTCACAGACTTCGTTCACCGGCGATCCACAATGACTCTTGGATGCTCAGAACGCGACGCCTAACCGGCTGGAGGATTCATAGTCCTCAAGTGTAATAAGTCTTCAGATCACACAGACAGGAAGACTTCAGTGATGCCTAACACTCTTTGGCTCTGGGTGGTTAGGGCTTTATCCTCGCAAGGAATTCTCTCTCAAAGGCTTCGAGGTGGGTTGCTCTCAAACAACAAAAGCCGTACTCTAACTCTGAGCAGCCAACCGTTTATGGTCGTAGGGGGTGGGCTATTTATAGCCACTGGGCAACCCGACCTGGTTTGTCTGAAATGACCCTTAGTCACTAAGGAACTGACATGTGTTCCAACGATCAGATTTCAAACACACACAGTAACTTTACTTGGACTACAAGGAAAGCTGACTTATCCAACTCTGGACAAGATTTGCTCTCATAGTCTTCACTTGAAGACATAGGATTTTGGTTAAGCATCACTTCAGTCATTCTGACTGGTTCTCTTGGACCCCACTTAACAGTACGGTGGTTCCTATGACTCAACAAAGAAAAACACAGAATGACGAAACTGCTAAGTCTTCGCGCTCCATAGTCTTCACGCGATGTCTTCTCTTATCATAGTCTTCAATGTGAATGTCTACACATACCACCTTTGACTTCAATGCCTTCTTACATTTTTAGGGGTCATCTCTGGTAGGAAAACCGAATCAATGAGGGACTTCTACCTGTGTTATCCTGCAATTCTCAGAAACACATTAGTCCCTCAACTAGGTTTGTCGTCAATACTCCAAAACCAACTAGGGGTGGCACTAGATGCACTTACAATCTCCCCCTTTTTGGTGATTGATGACAAACTAGTTGAAGTTTTCAACAGGGAATATAATATGTGAAATTGTAAAGGATAGGGGATTGTCTTCATAAGTTGCAAGGGCTCCCCCTGAAGATGTGCATATAAGTAATTTTCTTTTGGAATGCAAATGCACATGGCAGGTTGTACTTGTGGAGATCCTCTTCAACTTATGATGACAATTCGTCATGCATGAAATGTATGTGAAGATAATGACATGCATAATGAAAAATGGACGTCTGCAAAATGATCTAAGTGCGGAATTTATCGTTGCACATGCGGAATTTATCATCGCATCCCAAAAAAGCAAATAAGTAGTAGACGACCATCGAGTTTGATTGTTACAACTCAAAGAACCAGATGTATTAAAACGCGAGAGTTGTAAACACTAGGAAAAATATAAAACAACCGCCCATATGGACCCGCTTGAAGACTATCAAACTCATATGCTTCTCCCCCTTTTGTCAGTAAGGATAAAAAAGGTTTGAAGACATAGAGCATCTACTCGTTCCCATGAGGAGTAGGTGAAGCAGCAGGGTCGTCGGTGTTGTTAGGCGGTGTAGACGAACTCGGGGCAGTGTCGATGCGTGCAGCTGTAGGGGGCAGTGAAGTAGCATCGTCTTCATCATCGATCACTCTGGCATTCATAGTTGCCGCAGAGGAGGAGAACTCAGATTCTTCAAGAGAGGGAGTTCGTCGCAGCACAGTCCTTCTTGGAGGTGTTGAGTCAAACTTGAAGCGTTCAAAGAAGCCATCCTCTTGAAGGTCATCTTCGGAACACATAAGCGTCAGCCCTTTCCATGTACGCCAACAGGTTTCATGGGCAACAAAGGCATTCTTGGTGGCAAGGTTGCGAATCCTGTTTACGTCCACCAAGAGGCTTTGCATTTGGCGCTTCAGCCAGTCATGATGCTTATCCTGTTTCTGAAGAAGGGCAACCAGAAGCTCTCAGTCGTTGAGAACACGAGATCGCTTCTTGGGCCGTTGGGCAATGGTGCTTTCAGTGGCTTCAGTGAGGGCACGATGAGGTGCACGTGTAGTACCAGCCAGAGGATAAACACAAGTGACTGCTTGAACTCCTTCAATGTTTCGAGAGAAGCTTTGATTCTCAGCATTCTGAAGACTAAGAGGCTCCTTGGCAGGCTCTGGATAGATGGCTTCAACTGACATATCGACGTCAGGCAGAAAGATCCGATGATTGCGAGCAGAGGGCTGATAGGTGACAGCTGAGTGTAGTTTGATCAGTCGCATAATCCATGGAGCGTAAAACTTCAAGCCAAAGAGATCAGATCCTGATGCAGCAAGTTGGCGGATGAAGAAGTCTTGTGCATTGAAGCTTTTGCCATGAAGAATATGAAAGACCAACGTCTTCATTGCGCCTTCTAGCTTGGCATGTGGAGAATGTCCTTTGATGGGCCAGAGAGTTTGCCTTATGATATGATAGATAGTACGTGGCAGATACTCAAGGTCTTCAATAAAGAACTCCTTAGGATATTCAGCATCTGGAGGCAAAGGCTTCATCATGCTAAGCATCTGACTCATATTGGGCTCAGGCTTGTGGAAGATGCTTTCCATAGCAGCACTGTGAAGCTGACAACTAGGTTCATACAGATCTCCTGGAGTGGGCAGGCCAGTAAGCTCAATGATATCAAAGGCTTTGGCTTCATGATGAACATTGCATGTCATCCACTCAAGGACCCAAGTCTTCAAATCCCTGTTGTAGCCATGGATATGAAGAGTGGCATAGAATTGGAGCAGCAATTCTTCATTCCAGTGCTCCTTATCAGTGACGAACTGCAGCAAGCCAGACTCTCTGAAGCAATCCAGAGCTTCTTCCAAACAAGGCAGTCTAGTTATGGCTTCAGTGTCAAGACGCATATGTGGGAAAATGCAACATTGATTGTACAGAATGCATGAGTAATAACTGCGCTGATGATAGCTCCAGAACCGATCAGAAGATATTCTTGCCTTGGTGTAGGGGTTCTTGGCGCTATCAAAGAAGGTGTTGTGTGCCTTGAAGCCATTGATATTAAAAGATCCGGGTGCAGATGCAGTACCTGGAAACCTGGGCAACCTTGGCATTGGCTTCTGAACCTAAGGCCTGTGCTCAACATGATAGTCAAACTGAGGACCAGCAGCAGGCGGAGGAGTCAGAAAAGGCCATTTGACAGTGATAAGTTGGCCATAGTTGAATGCTTGCTCGCTAGTGTGTGGCCTTGGTGGCGGAACAAGAGCAATGGCATCAATAGAGGCGTCAGGCTGCACATCTGTTGCAGGTGCATCATTGGCTTCATTGGCCTCTGGCACAGTGTTAAGTGCAGCCTCCATAGTGTCTTCAGCCATAACCACGTCATTGGCTTCAGTGATGTTAGTGGTGGCAGCCTCAGGATTCTCAACCTCCACTTCAGAAGCTGGAGGGTCGGTCACGTTCTCCTCAACAACAACATCTTGGTGAGACGGGGGTGTAGCAACTCTTGGGACTTCTTCTTCATCGGCTGATGCAGCCGGAACATCTTCAGCCATTTTAGCTTCGGATTCAGAGACAGTCACAGTAGGAGTGGCATCTGGAAACACTTGACGTGCAACAGATTGGTGGTGCACTTCTCCTTCTGGAACGCTCGGAAGAGGGACTTGAGACCTTGGTCCTTTGCGAAGCCTGCGTAGCGCTGGCGACGCCTGTGAAGATGGAGTTGGCTGGGCCTCAAAGTCATCCTCTTCTTCTTGCACAGGTGGTGTGACTTGTTGTTGTTGGGGAGTACTCGGGGTGTCTTGTTGTTGTGGGTGATCAGCCCATGATGCATCCTGAACAGTTTGCGTCAGAGGACGACCAATGCTGATGAGTTCGCTGTGCGTGAGCACAGGCGATGATACCAGTTGGTGCTCGATCTGAGGAAGGACTACATCATCTTCAACATTGTCATGGTGACCAATGTCTTCAGCAGTGGTGGGATCAACTGCTGGAATGTCTTCAGCTTCATGAGCCTCTGTGGAAGCAGGCTCATGAACAATCAGTTGGCGCTCGTGGTGTTCAGATGCAGGGCGAACCATTGAGATAGGTTCAACAACTAAGGGCTCTATGGGAGCAGCCCGATCCTTCTTGGTTTTGTGCTTCTTCTTAGAGGGAGCGGCATCAGAAGCTTCAGGATTTTTCCTTTTTCTAGCTTCAGCCTCGGCAGTCCTCGTCTTCTTCAGTTCTGAAGCGGTTGACCTGACCTTTGGCTTTGAGCCAGTCATGCTGCTTGGGAAGACTATGCGAGGTTCTTCCTGCCTTGAAGGTGCAGATTGGTCAGTCGATGGCTTCTTCTTCTTTGCAGCCATTCTGGGGTCAATGCCAGGACAACCAAGAGCCTTGCGCTTCTCAGCCTCATTGTAGGCTTGCACACACTTGTCAGCCAGGCTCTTCATGCGCTCACGAGAACCTTTAGCTTCTTCACGCTTCTTGAGAAAGGCTTCCTTGAGCTCATGCAGCATAATCTTGAAGTTTTTCACATCCTGCATGCTGAGCTTGGCCATGTGCTTCTTGAACTGAGCTTTCTCATAGTCGATCTTTTGCTTCAGTTCAACGATGCGCTAAGCTAGAGCTAGCTCAGAAGCAATGGCACCAGTGAAGGTGACACTAAGGCCAATTGGAAGTTGCAAGTCTTCAAAGCTGAGGTTGGGCGTGTCAAACCACTCATCAATGAAGTTATGGATGATTGCCACATCAAAGAGAGACAAATCATTGAAGATATCTGCTTCTTCCTTGCTCTTGATCAGTTGCTCAAGAGCGTCATCTGCAAGATCTTCATCGCTGGACAGATCAATGGCATCATTGCGCAGAATAGCAGCAGCAGTCAGTGCCTGATCAGTACTCTTTCTCATCTCAGTCTTCTTGGAGATGCGTGATAGATCTTCAGACTGCACACTATCTTCAGGAGGTGCAGTAGCCAGTGGCTTCGCCCGTAAGATTTTTGGTGCTGAGGCAAACTTTGAAGCATTAGGCTTCTTCAGCTTCTTTGGCTTCGGCGGTGCAGGCGCTTCATCAGATTCAGCGTCATCTGCAGGCTCATCCACGGCTGTCCCTTGAACCATGATATGAGTGATGAGACCTTCCAGGTTGTAGAAGGGCCCAACAAGATTGGGTTCAGCTTCACGGGTGCCATCGGCACGGGGAGCAGAAGGACCAGGTTTGAAGTCTAGTCCCAATGACTTCTTGTTTTGCTTTGCCGAATTCTTGGCAAACTGGAAGTTGCGCTTGAACATATTGTCGTCACGACACCATAACAGAGAGGATGGGTCGGCATTAGCAGGCTGAGGTCCACGGACCATGCAGGGATAGAAGCCTTGTTCAATGGCTTCATCTTTGGACCTGGGTTGAAGATTTCTATATAGGATGTCTCCCCATGGTCGCTTGATGGCATTCTTATTAGCATATTCCTGGGTCACAAACTTGTACTTGAACCATTGCTCGGCCCAGTATCTTCAAATCCATTAGATTCATTTCTTGCGCTGATTGTAATCCTCTTCTGGATCTGTCTTGTACAGCTCTGAGAGGTCATCAGGCAGATCTCTTGATGTTCCCCCTCGACGCTGTCTGCCACCCTTCCTTGCTGATTTCTCTGTAGCCATGAACTTCAAAGTGAATGGCTTCAACACGTTCAAAGGTTTCAAAGGCTTCCGCTTGCTGGTCAAACAGGAACTGGCTTCAGGAGAATTTATATGATGCTGTAAGAATTCTGCAAATGAATGCGGACTATGAGAACCAAGTGATTCTCCCACGGACATGTACCTGTGACAGCATTAAGGTGTGAGGGATGGGGAAGAGGTCATATGCATTCTCAGAAGATTTTGAAGATAAATCAGTTTAGAAGACATTGACCTCATAGTGCGAAGACATTCACTCATAGATAGAGAGTTGGTTCTAGATTTGTACGAATCCACGAATAAGTACAAGTGAGGAATCTAACTACTTTGTGAAGCATCAGTGAACATACTAGGCATATTATGAGATGCAGTATGAAATAGATCCAACTTGTGTGAACAGAAACTGCTTGTGGTAGGAAGTGATGAATCTATAGGATCAAAGGGGCCATAAAAAGGAAGTTTTATTTACCACACAAAGAACTGCTGGACGGAGTGGGAGAGGAGGACGAGCAGTTCGATCATCCGTGCCCTAACTTGGCGACGGAGGACACCTATGGCGACGGCGGAGAAGATGATGTCCGCGGCCGGCGTTAAGACGGCGTCGATGAGGTCGCGGTAGCTAAGCGCTTCGTCGCCGGCGTCGTCGAGGGCTAGCGGTGGCGCTAGGGTTTGTGCGAGAGTGGAAGAAAGGATAATGACTGTGGTGAGGCGTGTATTTATAGGGACAGGGACGGCATAGTGTTATTACACAGGTGCCCCTGGCGATTCACATCTGAAGGGCACGTGGCTATCATGCAACATATCGGAGGTTGATCCACGTTCCCATGCATGCCTGGATTGTCGGGTGGTCGTTCCCACTTCTTCGGGTTTCAGGTGAAAGGATTTAGCATTGAAAACAGACTTAATGTTTGTCTCTGTATCTTCTGCTGACAAGGACGCAGAGAAGATATTCGACAGTTTCAATAGAATGCATATGATTTGGAGAGATAGAGTTTGAGATAGAAAGCATAGAGAGGTTAGGGTCCGATCCATTCACTTAGTTCAAAAGATTCAACAAGAAGACATAGCTATAAGTGAATGCTGTAGAGGACAGAACACTAGTATATATATGAGAAAGACAATCAAATCAACATGGTGAAGATAATCATGAAGACAAGTTGAGATTGAAGCCAAACCAAAAGTGAAGACATACCAAACGTAACGCCATGAGTGAAACACTTCAAACAGAAAAGTTTGGTGGTGGCGTTACCCACCGTATAGGAAGTATTAGACCCAGACACAGCGCACAATTATTGTGGCGCTCCGAAGTCAAATTCCACATTAATGTATTCACACTTAGAATGCAAGTCTTCATTGATTGAAGATATACTTTACTTCGTGTGTTGCACATCTAAGTCATCAATATGCATAAGTGTTAGGATGTGTGCCTGATCACAGGACATTTGAGGATTCCAAGATATTTAGCTCACACTGTAACTTGCAAAACCTCTTCTCATCCAAGGGCTTGGTGAAGATATCTACCAATTGCTCTTCAGTGTTGATGTGTATGATATCAATATCTTCCTTCACAACATGATCTCTGAGAAAGTGATGACGAATTTCAATGTGCTTTGTCTTCGAGTGCTGAACTGGGTTGTTAGCAATCTTGAGGGCGCTTTCATTGTCGTAGTAGAGTGACACTTGCTTCAGATGAATGCCATAGTCTTTGAGTGTTTGCTTCATCCATAGAAGCTGAGCGCAGCAAGATCCAGCAGCAATGTATTCAGATTCAGCAGTGGAGAGAGATACACAGTTCTGCTTCTTTGAAGACCAACATACAAGTGATCGTCCCAGAAAATGACATGTGCCTGATGTAGACTTGCGATCCACCTCGTCACCAGCATAATCAGCATCTGAGAATCCAACTAGATCAAACTCTGAGCCCTTTGGATACCATAATCCTAATGTTGGGGTGTAAGCCAAATATTGAAGAATTCGCTTCATAGCTAAGTGATGCGATTCCTTTGGTGCCGCTTGGAATTGAGCACACGTGCAAACACTAAGCATAATATCTAGCCTAGATGCACATAGATAAAGTAAAGAACCAATCATGGAGCGGTATACCTTTTGATTGAACTCTTTACCATTGTCGTCGGGACCCAGATGATGTTTGGCTGGCATTGGCGTCATGTAGCCTTTGCAATCTTGCATTCCAAATTTCTTCAGGCAATCTTTGAGGTATTTCTCTTGAGATATAAAGATGTCGTTGTGTTGCTGAAGTATTTGAAGACCAAGGAAGAACTTCACCTCACCCATCATGGACATCTGATATTGCTCTTGCATCATATATCCAAACTCGTTAGTGTATTTCTGATTGGTGCAGCCAAAGATAATGTCATCCACATATATTTGGCACACAAACAGTTCACCGTCATATGTCTTCGTGAAGAGAGTGGGGTCGAGGGAACCAGGTTTGAAGCCTTTGCTCTTCAGGAAGTCTTTGAGTGTGTCATACCAAGCCCGAGGGGCTTGTTTGAGGCCATACAGTGCCTTGTTGAGCTTGTACACCATGTCAGGATGTTTTGGATCTTCAAAGCCAGGCGGTTGTGCAACATACACTTCTTCTTCAATCTTGCCATTGAGAAAAGCGTTCTTCACATCCATTTGATACAGAAGAATGTTATGATGATTTGCATAGGCCAGCAGTATCCGTATGGCTTCAAGTCTAGAGCAAATGTTTCATCGAAGTCAATCCCTTCAACTTGACTGTACCCTTGAGCAACGAGACGAGCTTTGTTTCTGACAACTTAACTATGCTCATCTTGCTTGTTGCGATATATCCATTTGGTGCCTATTATATTGTTCTTGCGAGGATCAGGACGCTTAGCCAGTTCCCATACATTATTCAGCTCAAACTGTTGTAGCTCTTCTTGCATAGCTTGAATCCATTCAGGTTCCATGAAGGCTTCTTCAACTTTCTTGGGTTCAGATATTGAGACGAATGCGAAGTGCCCACAGAAATTTGCTAGCTGTGTTGCCCTTGAACGAGTGAGTGGACCTGGTGCATTGATGCTATCAATTATTCTCTCAACCTGTACTTCATTTGCAACACGAGGATGTACAGGACGAAGATTTTGCTCTTGCTGATCATTGTCATCGTTAGAAGGATTGTCTTCAGGCTGAGCATTGTCTTCAGGTTGATCATTGTCTTCAGGTTGATCAGGTGCGGAGATGATAGGTTCCTCTTCAGGCCAAGCTTCAGAAGGTATGATTTCTTCAGTTCCCATAAGTTTGATTGATTCACTGGATGGAACTTCATCTAGCACATTTGGCAGGTGCTCTCTTTGTGAGCCGTTAGTCTCATCGAACCGCACATCCACTATTTCAACCACTTTATAGTCAAAGAGGTTGAAGACTCTGTAGGAGTGCGAGTCCTTTCCATATCCAAGCATAAAACCTTCATGTGCTTTTGGTGCAAATTTTGAAGTGTGATGTGGATCCTTGATCCAGCACCTAGCACCAAATACTCTGAAGTAACTGACATTTGGCTTCTTGCCAGTGAGGAGCTCATAGGATGTCTTGTTCAGAAGCTTGTGAAGATAAACACGGTTGATGATATGGCATGCAGTATCAATGGCTTCAGGCCAGAACTTTCTTGGAGTCTTATATTCATCAAGCATCGTCTGGGCCATCTCAATAAGTGTTTTGTTCTTGCGTTCCACGACGCCATTCTGCTACAGTGTGTACGGAGCTGAGAATTCATGTGTAATGCCCAATGTATCAAGATAAGTGTCTAGACCAGTGTTCTTGAATTCAGTGCCATTGTCACTTCTGATGTGCTTGATCTTGACGCCATAGTTGTTCATGGCTCGATTGGCGAAGCGTCTGAAGACATCCTGCACTTCAATCTTGTAGAGGATTATATGCACCCAAGTATGTCTTGAATAATCATCAACAATGACAAAGCCATAGAGACAAGCAGTAGTAGTAAGAGTTGAGTAATGAGTGGGACCGAAAAGATCCACGTGGAGCAGTTCGAAGGGTTGAGTCGTTGTCATGATTGTCTTCAAGGGATGCTTGGCCCTCGTCATCTTTCTTGCTTCACAGGCACCGCATAAGTGATCCTTCTTGAACTTGAAGCCCTCGATGCCTATGACATGCTTCTTACTTGCAAGGGTGTGGAGGTTCCTCATGCCAGCATGCCCTAGCCTCCGATGCCAGAGCCAGCATTCAGAAGCTTTTGCTAGAAAACATACGGCAAGTTGTGGTCCTACTGAGAAATCTACCACGTACAAATCATCTTTCCGATACCCTTCAAACACTAGAGACTTGTCAGATTCCATTAGAACAAGGAAACGATATTTCCAAACATCACAATCACGTTTAAATCGCAAAGCATTGAGACAGACATTAAGTTGAAACCAAGGGATTCAACAAGCATGACTTTATCCATGTGTTGATCCTTTGAGATTGCAACTCTACCTAGACCCAATACCTTGCTTTTACCGGTGTCAGCAAATGTGATGTGACTTTTGTCAGATGGACGTAAGGTTGAGTCCATGAGAAGGCTTCGCTTGCCAGTCATGTGATTAGTACACCCACTATCAATAATCCATTCTGAAGCAGCTGGTGTCGTACCCTACAGTGCAGTTAGGGGGATAGGCTTCACGAAGAGAATTGTGAAGCATAAACATTTGACAAGCAAGTGGATTATGAAAACTTAGATCGAGGTTAGGACTGATAGGGAAAGTGGCAAGTGACTCAGGAACAAAATACATAATAAGACCATTTGGGCATTTGATCTTGCGCCCTACAAGATGTTTAAGGTCCCCAGCAATAGCGTCAGACGATTTTGGTTTTCGGCTGGAGACCTTTCCCTGCAAAAGAGAGTTAAGCTTTCTTAGCCACCCACATCTTCAAGGGTGGCTTCGAAGCAATGAGTCTAAGTGCAGCATCTGAGAACTTTGGCTTTGGAGCCCTAGCAAAAAGTCTTGCAGGTGGACAATAGTACTCATAAGAATAAGCAGAATAGTTCTTGGTCTTATGAACATGGCGGTTTGATGAACTGCGCTCATATTCATAGGCCTGAGTAAGGTTTCCCTTCAAAACATTTGCGTTAGTGCGACTCAGGTGAGTCCTCTGTCTGTATGAAGTCTTTGGACCATATGAAGCCTGTGGTCCGGGGTTTGTCTTCTTCACGTGTGGTGTCATGAAGACATTCACATGAAGATTCTCCAAACACCTTTTCGGCACCCAGACTTTCTTCATAGGCGGCCCATTCCTGCAGTTACTACCAATATACCTGGCAAACACTTCACCATTCTGATTCTTAAACAGTTTATAGTTTGCATCAAAGGATTCATCAATAACAATGGGATTAGCACAAGGGAAGCCAGATAGGGTGGATGGATCCGCTGAAGGTTCCTTTGCAGCAACCCATGTGGTTTTGGGGTACTGCTCAGGTTTCCAGTAAGAGCCATCAGCATTCATTTTCCTTTCGAACCCAACACCCTCTTTCCTAGGGTTTCGGTTCAGGATCTGCCTTTTGAGGACATCACATAGTGTCTGATGCCCTTTGAGACTTTTGTACATCCCTGTTTCAAGCAATGTCTTCAACCTAGCATTCTCATCAGCAATAGCAGTGGTATCCTCACAAGAGGGGTTAGTTACCACATCAACAGTTGAAGATATTGCAGTAGTAGCAACAGTAGAACATTCAGCAACAGAAGTAGCGTTATCACGCTCAAGGCATTTAAGACATGGTGGTTCAAATCCTTCCTGAGCTGAACTGATCTGTTCGGCGCGAAGTGACTCATTTTCCTTTTGAAGATCTTCATGAGCCGCTCTTAATTTCTCATGATCTTGCTTCCTTTGAAGATAATCATAGGAAAGCTTTTCATGAGTTGTTGAGAGCGTCTCATGACGACTTTCAAGTTCCTCATACTTAACGTGAAGATTTTTTATGTCTTCAATTAAGGACTGAGATCGAGTCATTTCAGCGTCTAACAGATCATCGCTTTTGTCTAACAGATTTTGAATATGTTCCATAGCTTTCTGTTGTTCAGTTGCAATTTTAGCAAGTGTTTTGTAGCTGGGTCTGGAACCACAATCAGAGTCATCTTCACTAGATGTTTGATAGTGAGTAGTGCGTGTGTTTACCTTGGCACCGCGTGCCATGAAGCAGTAGGTAGGAGCGGAGTAGTCCTTGTCATTTGCATCGGTGTCGGTGATGAAGTCATTTTCTTCAGTGTTGAAGATGGACTTGGCAACGTATGCTGTAGCCAGACTCGCAACGCCAGAATCGGACTCCTCCTCAGACTCCACCTCCGCCTCCTTAGAAGCGGACTCCTCCTCAGAATCCATTTCCTTGCCAACAAACGCACGTGCATTGCCAGATGAGCTCTTCTTGTGTGATGAAGACTTTGAGGAAGACTTGGAAGAAGACTTTGAGTATTTCTTCTTCTTCTTGTTGTCAGAGTCATACTCCTTGCTCTTCTTCTTCTTCTTGTTCTCATTGTCCCACTGCGGACACTCAGAGATGTAGTGGCCAGGTTTCTTGCACTTGTGGCATGTTTTCTTCTTGTAGTCATGAGAAGAAGCTTCATCATTCCTTGAGCTTGATCGTGAAGACTTTCTGAAGCCTTTCTTCTTGGTGAATTTTTGGAACTTCTTCACAAGCATAGCAAGCTCCTTTCCAATGTCTTCAGGATCATCAGAACTGCTGTCAGATTCTTCTTCAGATGAGGAGACAGCTTTTGCCTTCAAGGCACGAGTTCGCCCATAGTTGGGACCGTAGATGTCTCTTTTCTCAAAAAGCTAAAACTCGTGTGTGTTGAGCCTCTCAAGTATGTCAGACGGATCGAGTGTCTTGCAGTCAGGACGTTCTTGAATCATCGGGTCTAGGATGTCAAACGAGCTGTCAAGTGATCTCAGGAGTGTCTTGACGACTTCATGCTTGGTGATCTCAGTGGCGCCGAGAGCATGAAGCTCATTTGTGATGTCAGTGAGTTGATCAAACGTGAGCTGGACATTCTCATTGTCATTTCTCTTGAAGCGGTTGAAGAGGTTGCGAAGGACACTGAATCTCTGATCTCTCTGGGTTGAGACGCCTTCATTGACCTTGGAGAGCTAGTCCCAGACTAGCTTAGATGTTTCCAAACCACTCACGCGGCCATACTATCCTTTGGTCAGATGACCATAGATGATGTTCTTGGCAGTGGAGTCCAGTTGAACGAACTTCTTGACATCAGCAGCGGTGACACCTTCACCAGTCTTGGGAACGCCATTCTTGACGACATACCATTGGTCGACATCAATGGCTTCAAGATGCATGCGCATCTTATTCTTCCAGTAGGGATATTCAGTTCCATCGAAGACGGGGCATGCAGCGGAGACTTTAATTATCCCTGCAGTCGACATAGCTAAAACTCCAGGTGGTTAAACCGAATCACACAGAACAAGGGAGTACCTTGCTCTGATACCAATTGAAAGTGCAAGTGATCGACTAGAGGGGGGTGAATAGGCGATTTTGATGAAAGTCTTCAAAACATGGAAGTTTCGAAGACAAACGATAGAAATAAACCTATTACCATGCAGCGGAAGGTAGACTACACTAGGAAAACCATTGTCAAGTATTCTATGAAGTGAAAGCACAATGACTAATAGCAGCTAGGCAGTAAAGATCAGGTAGGAAGATAATGTGAAGCCAATCAGAAAAAGCAGTCACTCAGTGAAGGCAAAAGATAATGCAATCATACAATGACTTCACAAGGACCAACAGTAAGTAAAGGGAAGGGAAGGATGAAACCAGTGACTCGTTGAAGACAATGATTTGTTGGACCAGTTCCAGTTGCTGTGACAACTGTATGTCTGGTTAGGGCGGCTAGGTATTTAAACCTGAGGACACACAGTTTCGGACACCCAGTCCTGAACACGCAGCTCAGGACACCCAGTCCTGAACACGCAGCTCAGGACACCCAGTCCTCACCGTATTCCCCTTGAGCTAAGGTCACACAGACCTCGCCCAATCACTCTGGTAAGTCTTCAAGGTAGACTTCCAAACCTTCACAAACTTTGTTCACCGGCGATCCACAATGACTCTTGGATGCTCAGAACGCGACGCCTAAACGGCTGGAGGATTCACAGTCCTCAACTGTAATAAGTCTTCAGATCACACAGACAGGAAGACTTTAGTGATGCCTAACACTCTTTGGCTCTGGGTGGTTAGGGCTTTATCCTCGCAAGGAATTCTCTCTCAAAGGCTTCGAGGTGGGTTGCTCTCAAACGACAAAAGCCATACTCTAACCTTGAGCAGCGAACCGTTTATGGTTGTAGGGGGTGGGCTATTTATAGCCACTGGACAACCTGACCTGGTTTGTCCGAAATGACCCTTGGTCACTAAGGAACTGACACGTGTTCCAACGGTCAGATTTCAAACACACACAGTAACTTTACTTGGACTACAAACAAAGCTGACTTATCCATCTCTGGACAAGATTTGCTCTCATAGTCTTCACTCGAAGACATAGGATTTTGGTTAAGCATCACTTCAGTCATTCTGACTGGTTCTCTTGGACTCCACTTAATAGTACGGTGGTTCCTATGACTCAACAAAGAAAAACATAGAACGACGAAACTGCTAAGTCTTCACATTCCATAGTCTTCACGCGATGTCTTCTCTTATCATAGTCTTCAATGTGAATGTCTTCACATACCACCTTTGACTTCAATGTCTTCTTACATTTTTAGGGGTCATCTCTGGTAGGAAAACCGAATCAATGAGGGACTTCTACCTGTGTTATCCTGCAATTCTCACAAACACATTAGTCCCTCAACTAGGTTTGTCGTCAATACTCCAAAACCAACTAGGGGTGGCACTAGATGCACTTACAGGTTTGTATCTCTCACACACACCCACGTAGGTGGGGGGCGTGCACGAAGAGAAGAGGTGCATGCACGGCGCACGTACTCCCGTCTCTTTCCCATCCACACCCGCGCGGGTACACGGTGGAGCTCATTTCTGTATGAAAAAGGCAGCCCACGAGGTAATTTGGCACGTGTACTTGTTGTCCACTTGGTGGAGGGAGGATCGTCTACCACGGATGAACAAACAAATTGCGACTTGACATGTTATGTTTAAAAAAAGAGGCAAACCATGTGGGGCCTACCTTAGAGGCAAGGCTCTATTCACTGGAGTACTTTTGATGTGTCCCGTCAACTCGTAGAACGAGGAGAAGCTTGCTTAGTACGCCGTCTCCCCCGCCCACGGGCGCGGTGGCTCGCAGGATGAGGTGAAGCTTGCTCCGCCTTACGCCTGCTCCCTCGCCCATGCGCGCGGTGGTTCGCAGGACGAGGAGAAAAATTTGCTACTCCCTCCGTTTACTCCTCGTCCCTACTACCTTGGTTATAGAGATTATATCATATTGTTTGGAATATATATGTCCTTTAGTAGATTTCAATATGAACTACTAGTACATAGTCCAAACACTAATGTATATAGACATATTTTAGAGTGTAGATTCACTCATTTTGCTCCGTATGTAGCACTCTTCCTCGTCCCTCGACCCTCGCCCACGTGGTGGACGTGCAGCAATTCATTCGGTCTCATATAGCCAGAACGATATATACTGCACTACCATTATTGCTCGACTTCCCGAAGAGGCGAAGAGCCAATCGCAAGGTTGATATTTTGGAGATGCCAAGTGCAAGGTTATAGGAGAACGAGTAGTAGGTGCCGCGTCATTTATAAATAAAGTTTTTTTCTTTAGTGGCACGTACGCAATATGATAGGTTCATATGGAGAGAAAAGGAAACCGCTCCACTATATACATAGTCAGGACGGGCCAGCCTACATGGTTGCTTGCTGGGGTTGCTCTCTTCACACTCTCTCGCACAAAACGACTGTGGCCACATCTCTAACATCCCGGTGGATCACGTCCGCTTGGGGAAGTGGTGGATGCTTTGTGTAGATGCGGTGGCCGTCGCTGACGGTGAAAACCCACTGTCGGCACGTCCCGATCAGGGGTCCCCACCGTTCTCTCTCACAAAGCCGGTGAGGTTGCCTTCGTCCCTTGCTCACTGCCGCGACGTGGGCATTTGCCGCCTCCCGGCGCCCTCCTCAAGGTTGAGCTACGTCCCTCAGGTACAACTCCCTTTACAGCCGGCTTGCACCACTGCTCCAGCTGCCCACATCACTCCCTGTGGATATTTCTCTACTTCTTTGCCTCGCACATACCTCTACTGGCTTCTATGTACTGTATTTGTGATGAATTTATGTCTCATCAACTAGTCCCAGTAATCTTATTTAGATATATTAAAATTGAGCACCCTCCCAGCCCTCTTAGGCCATCAGTGATTTTGGCCTTTAGATCTCACTGCTTCGGACATCCCTAGTCGTTCGATCAACTCAACTTTGCAAACTGGGCCACTCGTCCTTAAGGGAAGCTACTCCGGGAGAAAAAACTGAAGTCTGTGGTTAACTAGGCCGCCACCCCTTTGGCATTGCAGGCTTCCAACCTATTCTGGCAGCGCCTCATCCCCTTCCCCGACACCGCCGCCACCGCCGAAGGGATCTCACGCAGCGGCACCCTTCCCTCCTCTTGCTCACTCTGCACCTAATGATTTGCGCAACCCTCTCCTTCATTGTCCCTCGTTTTTTCCCTCCAGTTCCATGTGCTACATCCCCATGGCGCCTCCCTGTCCCATTGTTCCATGAAGGTCGAAGCTGTGACAAAGATGAGAGGATGAGGACGGCAGGATGGGAAGACGAGTCGAGCTGGAGCAAGGTGGGGACTTCCCAGCTGCCAATGTATTCCTCCCCGTCATGCAGGCGTTCCCGTCCTTACGACCTCAGCAGGCACCATCAACGATGGATGTGCTCATATGCTGGTCATGACCGCTGGTGATGTCCTCTCCTCCAATGGAAGTTGATGTCAAATCTCCTCCTCCAAGGTAATAATCTACTCATGCATATTTGATTCTCCGGGTATTTCACTCAACCCCTACAAATATTTCATGGAATCCATGAGTTCTCTTCTGTACTGATTAAGCCAGTTGCAGGTAAAAAGATTGTGCTATGAGGCAAATGAGATATTAGGGAGGAAGCTAATGTTCAGGTATTGTAGATCCTTCTCATAATTTTGCAATGGCGTCAGTTAATAGGTAATAGGGTGTTACAAAATATAATGGTGATATGCTCTATTCAGTTGTAGACTTGTAGTAACATCATGCCAGTATCCTCTTCGGCGTCTTCTGCTCTGTTCACTTTGCTCAAAATTTTGTAATGGAATTATTTTGTTTTGTTAATAGTATGGAATGAACCAACTAGAAAAAGTTAGGAAGAATGTCTTCATGATCATTTTTTCGGTGCTGCGTACATGAAATACCTTCTCCAAGTTTTAATTTATGAAGCGGACTAGGACCTTTTCTCCAAGCACCTGTGGAAGATACTAGCCGATCTATGAACTGGTGAGCCGCGGGCAAAAGAAAATATTGTAGATGCAGTCACAGGTTGTGGGTGGATAAGTCGATGTGGGCGATGTGTTAACACGGGCATCCACCATCCGATCGGTGGTGATATGTTTATTTGATTTTGCAGGGCCTGGGTGATGGCCTTCCTCAGGATGCGTGAACCTCTTGATGTTGATGGTCAAGAAGGGAAGGGCCACATGACAACAATGCGAACAAGTGAACCAGAGGCTCCTATTGTGGACGCTACAAGAATGTTTTTAGTAAATCGGAAACAACCATTTATGCATTATTAGCTATTCATATTTTCTACTATCTGTATACTATAGGAGGGTGATAATGCAAGTACATTATTATTAAAGCTAATTAGGCATGAACCCATGTTCATGGAATACAGATTGTTTGCTTTGGTAAGACACTGGTACTATTTACAAGTACAAAATTAAGTCTGCCTTTGTTTCTGTTCTTCACAGTGCTATCATTTATCAACTAGAAGGAATCAGAATTAATAGAATATACATGGTTCATGAATCATGATAAGACGCAACTATTGATCAGACATGGCTCCTGTTACTGTTAGTTTTGAGCATCAACTAAAAAAAGGGATAGCTAAATGCAAATATTCCAGTTCTGTCTAATTCCCTGTGTTAGCACGACATTCCTTCTGTAATGAAAGAATTTATTTAATATATAAGTAGAATTTTATTCTAAATCATGTGATGTGTCCCATTTCTCTCAATGCCAACTTTCGGAGAGGAGATGGGCGTGGGTGATCTTAATGATTTTTGAGACATGGTAAATCTCAACCTATCTCTTGCCTTTGTCGTTCCTGATCTGGCAACCTCTTTAATTAAATCCCAACCCAATACTATTTGGTTCGGTGGTTATTTGCTATTTATAATTAAATTCTATCAACGTGGTCTCTCTTTTCTACATTGATTACAATTCCCTTTTTTAATTAATGAACAGAAAAAGGGGGAAGTGTAAAGAAATGCTCCTGGACTAGCATTTTGTATTTTTTTACTTTTTATGAAGTACATTGGAATGCCATTATTTGTTTTGTCAGTTGTGCTGGTGGCGACTTGAAAATATATGAATATATTTGTCTTCTCTTTCTTTAAGGTTGTCTGTTGCAGAATATGTGATAATGGAGGTTTGCATTCATGGAGCTATCTGTGTTATTAGAGTGGACTTTATATTGTTGTTAGTTTGTTGAATGATGATAGCATTTTCAGTTACACAAGGAGCACTTCAGCCTTGTAGATGCAGGATTAGAGATGTTACTATTTTTCTGCCAAAACTGTGCCATGTAACTAAGATACATTTTTGTTTGTCATTTTACTGAAAGATATATAACTGGTGTCGCTGATGTATCGTATACTATCTATCTATGGAGTGTTTTTTTGTCCCCTGTCTTCTCTTTAATACCAATGCCATTTTTCAATCTGCCAGCTATATTTTGCATGCATCAAGTTTCAATTATTCTTGATTAACAACTATATTCTCTGCTGGCAAAATTTCTAGCACTTCCACTACGCATGCATAGTCATGATCTGTTGAAGGAACTAGGATAGTTGTTTCATACCTCACTAGCATTCTCTGTTGGTCCACAATACACGTGCTATTATTCCGGTACACTTCTAAATGCCTCTCCTACAGTAGTTACTTCGTAGAATATCATTGTACAGCCAAATTTAGGTGCTTTTGGAGGAAGATTACTCTGGTTTGATGCTTTCATTCTCACTTACATTTTCACACACAGACACACACACACACACATATATATATATATTTGATTCATTAGTTTTATTTGAGTTCAAAACTATGTATTTCGTCACAAATCTGCTAGGAAATTGTCTTCCCGTAACACCTATTTATTCTTGCTTCTTGGTCAATTAAATCCTGAAGATAGATTATATGGATAAATGGGAAAGCCAACATGCGACATGAAGGTTTGTGTTGGGGTCCATGTGCAATGCAAACAAATAAGTCCAAGAACAAGGCCAATGGAGATGTGATGGAACTTATAGTCTGCACTCTCTCATTTCAAAATAAACAAGAACTCTATGTTGTACATAAATTTCTAACCCTATCATATTACATTCAAAATGGACGGGTGCGGCAACGCGCGCAATCAATGATCTAGTTCTAATCACGCTTCTTCAATTTCTTTGCCACGGGGATGCTCATCTCGATTTTGGTGAAACTGCATAAAATGATCCGATGGTCAAAAGGTTGCAAACTTCATTTATTAGGAAGCTCGAACATTGCCAGCAAATTGAAGCCTGGTCAGGGTTCATGGTTCAAGGGCTAGGGACTGCATGGATCGTTTTTTCTTTACCTGTCTCTGTTCCAAAATAAGTGTCAACTTTAGTAGTAGTACAACTTTGTACTAAAGTTTGCACAAAGTTGAGACACTTATTTTGGAATGGAGGGAGTACATATTTGCTATGATCTGTCAATCATTGAGATGCAATAGCATGCATGTTAGTCTCCTTTGTATTTGATGAAATGTTGCAACGGGCAACCTTGGACGCAAGATACAGGTAACAGAAGCTGGAAGCTTCATAGCATTGTACAAATTTATCTCGCTGATAAATTATAGTACGTACTATACTAGTACTTCCTCCGTTCCTAAATATAAGTCTTTGTAGAGATTTCACCATGAACCACATGCGTATGTATGTAGATGCATTTTAAGTGTAGATTCATTCATTTTGTTCTGTATGTAGTGGAATCTCTACAAAGACTTATCTACTAGTAATAGCTAGCCCCCACTACTAGGAATTCTCTATACTCTCCTTGAGCCACATCATCAAAATTGATGTAGCCGTTAGATGAAGTAAATCAGTCCATAATAGCCGTCTGATCTAGACGTTGAGAGGCTCCGCACTAAGCCACATGCAAGCATGCAGAAATACCGTGGCACATGCATGTGAGTGGGTTTTAAATCACATCAAGATGTCTGCATGCAAGCATGCACCGGTAGCATGCATGTAAGTGAGCTTTTAAGTCCCATTAACATGTCAAAAAGAAAAATATAATCCCATTATGCAGTAGGAGTTGGCTAATCTTGTTTCCTTACGTGGGATGATCTAAATGATGATGGGAGTTTATTTAGTTTGGCTACCACATTTTTCATGCGGTTATATAGTTTTTTTAGTTCTATGAAATCGATAATTTTGCGCAGAGAGATATACCGCTGTTTTGTGGCAACGCGCGGGGACTCATCTAGTAATATTTAGGAACGGAGGGAGTACTATGTAAAGAGCTAGGTGTCGCACGGTGATAGTGTGAGGTGGGCCATGTAATCACTGAGCCTGCGTGTTTTCATTGCTCTTGCACGCCTCCGCTGTAAGAATGGAGAAAATTGTAATCTAGTAGTATTACCTCCGTTCGCCGAAAGCGTGGGACATCCAGCAGTCCTACCACCTCAGTAATAAAGACCAATGAGCGGTCAAATCACATAGACCCAGCAGTAAGTTGGATGGACGAAGCAACCATCACTCTTGTGCTAGTGAGAGGTCGCGTCCGCTCTGCCCGGGCATGAATGTGGCAGCGATTCTTTGGAGCGCCGCTGACCGTTTCGGGCGGGAAGCGTGCGCGGGCGATGGAGGGGCTTTCGGTGGGCTAGACTGGTCAGGAGCGGGCGTGGCAGCTGTCCGCATGTCCCTACCGGACACGCCCGGAAACGAGAGGATAAACCGACTCTCGTGGCTAAAATCATACACTACACAACATCTCTCTATAGGAGTAGGTCGATCTGTCGCTCTCTCTAACACACACATGTTGTTAAACACACACACACATGCGCGCGCACACACACACACACATGCACGCACGCACCTTGGTCCCGTTGCACCTTCTAACGTGACTTATTAGACCTAGATGGAGGGAGTAGTAAGTATACGAGATACGGTGGCACACTAACTTAAGTCGAATACAAGTGCCAAAATTTGTGTGCATGTTATAATAAGGATTCACTTAAAATAGTACGTGAGCGAACAGACGGATCAATTGGACAGTGTTCCCGAGTAGTAGCGAGATGTGTGAGCTAAGATACACTGCTGGCGCTTTTAATTTTTCTTATTAATTTGTTTGTTTCACCCTCTGACTGTTGGGACCCAACGTACTACGTGGAGAGAGGTAAGGTGAATAAGGCTGCATTATTTCTACACCACTGTGGATAGTCTTACCACCAAAGCCACATGACACGGTTATGATTGAAATCCCAATGACTCCCACACACACACACAAAAACACGGCATGCTTGTCACACGAATGCAGGAATGTATAAAAGGTTATTTCCCTCTCGTTGAACATAACGGGAGGGTTGTGTAGCTGGTTAGCCTGTTCGCTCATCAAACTTGAGGTCTCGGGTTCGATAACTACACTTGAGCATAATTTGTGCTAGGAGGATTCTTTGGCTGGTCAAAATGTTTTCTAGGGTTTGCACGCTTCACACTCTCTCTCCAGTATATATATACACGATGAAGCCTCAGCACTTGTAGTTGCTCTCTTCACACTCTCTCGCCCTCTCTAGATCTAAACAAGACTTCGTTGGCCTCTCTCTACCCTCACTGCTGCTCAAAGAGTCGTCAGAATCCGTCCGCCGGGAAGGGAAGGAGGCTTAACGCTCTCGCCGTCGGTGATGGACTACCGGTGCAGTTGTTCAGTTTCCACCCAGCGGCAGCGCGGGAGGGCCTCCGACCCCTTCTTCTTCGCCGCCGTCCCATCGCCCGCCGAACCACGCCCCAAGAACCTTAAGGTATAGTTTACTTACTCCACATGCATTGCTCTAGCTGCATGTATACCATGAATCTAGGACGTGGTTCAAAGAGGAAAGGAGTGGGGGAAAGTAGTGGGAAAAGTTGTATATAGCATGAATCTAGGACGTGGTTCCAAGAGGAAATGAATGGGGAAATTTGTATAGCATGAATCTAGGATGTGGTTCAAAGAGGAAAGGAATGGGGGAAAGTAGTGGGGAAAGTTGTATCGCATAAATCTAGGACGTGGTTTAAAGAGGAAAGGAAGGGGCGAAAGTACTAGTTCAAAAAGGAAAGGAAGGGACAAGGCTATATAGTTTGAGCAGGACTAGATTTGCTGCGCTCACATAGGGAAAGGTGTCTAAAGATAACAAAACTGGGACCAACACAAATATACTCCTTGGTTGTTTGTTCTTTGTTGCAACAGACTATGCATGACCACAGTACATCTGTAGATGCACATGGTCCTGGTGCGTCCACTGTCCCGTGCAACTTATTAGCTGTTGTTAATCTAAGGCCATGTTTGGTTAAAAACTCCCTAGTGCCTACCTACTTGGTTCCAGGGACTAAACATGGACTAGAGGTTATTAAATGACATGCTAAAAGACCATGTAACCCCTAGTAATGAACTAATAGAGACAAGGTGCGATGCGTGGCAGGGGCAACTGTTGGAAAAAGTCCCAAAAAGACTCCCTCGGGGTCTTCTTTCTTTAGTCCCAAATGCCCAGTTTTAGTCCCTAAAAGTCCCTCCTGTTTGGTTTAGATGGGACTGACATGGAGTTTTTTTAGTCCCTACACCAAAATGTCCCTGTAAATAAACACCCTCTAATAATACCGCTGGAAAATTGATGCAAGGTCACAGTTAAAAGAAAATTACATGTTTAACGAATTTTATTGTTAATATAATCTCTATGTTAATATTAATCAATGCCACCGTTTGAGAAATTCTACTGTCTTGCTTTCTTTCCCATTTAGATAAGGTAGATGCTTCTTTTTGTTGGCTTCTGTGTCATCCACCGTTATTGACCACTAATTGTTTCCTTTGCACCTCTGTGTAACCAGGGTTATCTACTTCACCTCGTTGCCATTGTGACCTTTTGTTGCACTGCACAAAACACTTTTGTTTTAAGAGTGTTTTGTGCAGTTCAACCAAAATGTCACACCGACAATGTTGCTTGATTGCTTGATCTTAGTGGAACTGCATGAGAGGAGATCTTACTTCCTATCCGTTAAGGCAAATTTGGTTCAGATCTTCTTCTTGTGAGTTGTTTGAATTCCGCATCATGAGAGGTTAGTACTAGCCTTCTTTCACATGATTCTGCAGTGTGCTTTCATATGTTGTGCTACTTGTACGGTAATGTTGCTTGATTTTAGTGAACTGCACAAATGGAGACAAGACTTCCAATCTATATGTGCACCGTAATATCCCATTGAGGTAAGATAAGGATATTTCACAACTGTTGGCCTGTATTTTGCCACTTTCATCAGAAAATTAAGTTTAGTACTATACTTGTGCTCCCTAATTGACATGCCAAATCTTACATTGAAGGCAAGGCTTGTCTATTATTGAACCAAGTGATGAAGGGGAAGAACAAGCAGAAGAAAAGCAAAAATCAACTCCCGGTGCTATAATGAAACACTGGAACTGTGATGACACAAGTAATTATATAGTTTTGCATCTTAATTTATTGCTATGGCTGGAACGAGCAATTGTTTTGCCACTGATTTGATGCCACTCTTAATGTAATATGTAATTATCTCTACTTGTGCAAACAGGGATCTTCTTTGAAGATACCATATATTTTAGTGGAACTGCACAAGAAGATGTTGGAAACATTAAACTAATCAAGGAGTATACAGTAAGCATGGCCACCACTGTAGATAGCAACATATGGTTCCGGAGAAGTGCTTCATCTGTATGCTCTACACAATAAGACTCCTGACAAAGGTTGGTACTCGCCCACTCATTTCATCCATATGATTGAGCTTTGTCATCTCTATTGGTGCTGTGCTACTGTTTAGATACTCTCATGAAAAAGTGGTATTGTCCTTGAGAAGTGCTTCATCACTGTTGTTTTAAACATTTCCTTTCCTTTTTTCGAGCAAACAGGGATGCTAGCATTTAGTAGTCCTCTTGTCTTTGCACAACAGGATCATCTTCCTCTGAAGAAGAATATGGAGTACGTGAAGTGCCAAGTTCCGATTATGCCAGGATGAAGAAGCCATGTCTATCTTCTCATCAGAAGGAGCAGTTGAAGGATGGTTACATTACTCCCCACAAGACCAAACTAACTTCATCTCAGAAGGACTGACAAATCTCCATTTTTTTGATGTGATGCATGAGTACAATGTTATTCTAGGATTCTTTCTGGTGAGTTCCATTTTTCTAAAAGTGTGCTCTACATGGACCATGTATGTGCCTGTTGAAACTGTCAATTCATAGTACAGTTTGGTTTCTACTAATCACTTTTTTGTATTTGTGCAAACAGGGTTGCTCAGCTTGATTTCAATGGGAACTGCACAAAATGTTCATGAATACATCAAATCATTCATTTCCACCACAAGAAAGGAGGTGCCGATAAGTTCAAGGCATTGCAACATATAAGGGCGAAATCATACAAGCTACGCGCGAATTTGGTTGATTTTGGTGGAACTGCACAAAAGAACATCTGGTTTATTTAGCATGAGGTGCCATGTCAATGTCCGAACTGATGGCAAACGCTGCCCATTCCACAATCGCAGGCATTTGATATTTTAGAATGGGACAACCTTGTCAAATTTTGCTCATTGATTTTAGCAATACATGCGTTTGATATTTTCAAATGGGACGCCCTTTGCTATCAGCAGCGTCGATGAATTTTTTCTTTATTATTTAGTTGTGAAGTAAATATTTCCTCTAACATGTGAGTCACTGAGATGCATAATCATCGATTGTTTTGAATGTTCTCTATGAATTGCCAGGCCTGTGTGTTTGATTGCAATGTACAGAAACGCTAAAAAGATGCTCAAACTCTTTGTACTCCTTCTATTCCTTTTTACTTTGCACATTGTGAAAGTGCATACTTTTTTGTATAAGATTGGTCAAAGTAGAGATACTTTGACTGCACACAAAACTTGTATGCAGACTAGAAAGGACCGGAGGGAGTACATGTGAAACTGCTGCAAACGAGGTGATCACCCTGGGAATAGTGCTAGTACGTATTGTTTTGCATGTTCATCCAATGCCAGTGATACAGGAATTCGAACTAATCAAAATAAATTCATTCGTACATGGTCGGATTTCATATAAACATGCCAGATGTCATTACATTTCATACATTCTTCAACTAAAAAGGGGTGCGCTGGAGGTATAATTAATTAACCAAAGCTACCCACATGTGTCCCGCTGAGCCAAATAGAAGCTTCAGTGACTTAACTACAGGTGCAGTTGCATAACTGACATGTGGCCTGTTGGGACCATGTGTCAGTCAGCCAATTGCACCATCAGTTAAGTAGAAGCAGCGTTCTTCTCCAGCGCAGCTCTCCGACTCCATGTCGTCGCCAAGAAGCTAACCGGGCGTCAATGGTCAACCCGCCTAGCTTGGCTTCAACCGGAGGGTAGAAGCGGTGGTCTTACTTGGACCCGAGCGGCGGCGACCTATCATGTTCTACTCTTCCTCGTTTTCTGTGTGGCGCGGCCTCGTTGGCAGCGGGGCGGGGCCTCGACGGAGCCGGCGATGTCCTCTGTCTCGTTGCCGGTAGGTGGCGCCTCAGCGGAGCGGTGGAAATCCTCCCCCACGTTGCCGGCAGGGTGGGGCCTCGGCTGAGCCGGCGATGTCCTCTGCCTTGTTGTTGGCGGGGCGGGGCCTCAGCGGAGCCGGCGGTGTCCTTTGCCTCGTTGTTGGCGCCGCGGGGCCTCGGCGGAGCAGGGCCTCGTCGACGCCAGCGGAGCGGGGACTCGTCAGAGTCGGCATTATCCTCTGCCTCGTCCTCGGTCTCGCCAAACAGCGCGTCGCCCACTTCATCGCCCTCTTTGCTAGCCTCTTCGTAGTCGGCCGCAACCTCCGCCACCCACATGCGGTACCGCCAGCGCTCGAGGCGGCCCTTGCGAGCGGAGCGGTACGAGTCGAGCAGCGCCTCCTGCTCCGCCCGCTCTGCGGTTATCTGCTCCTCCGCCTGCAGGTGCCCCTAGAGGAGATGGTGGTTGTAGGCGGTGTCGGCCTGCGCCTCCCGGAACTGCTCCTCATGCATCTGCCTCACCCTATCCATATATTGGGCACGGGCCTCGCCGATGGTCATGGTGCAATGCACCGGCGAGGATGGCGCAGAGGAGGGGGTTGGCGCCGAATCGTCGACTACCATGTTCTCCATTGGGACGTCGTCGTCCTTCGGCTGCCTGCCAGCCAGCCGGTCGGCAGCAATGGCTGCCATCTCCTTGTGGTCCGTCGTCCGCCCGTCCCGAAGAGCACTGGAGCGCGAGGAAGCCATGGTGGGCAGTAGTGGTTTGGCCAGGAGAAAGGGAACGGATGTGGATGACTGCGGCTATGGCCGGCGTAGCAGTTTATATAGCAATGGTGGGCGGGCGGAGGGACGGACGTGTGGCACCAGAGTAGCCGCCTCGGCAACCGCGTATCATTAATGTGGGAGGTAGATGCATGGACTGACGGCACTTGTGTCGTTTGAAGGCGGAGCAATCACCTGCACCTGGAAGCGGGGCGGGCGGCGCTGACTGTTTTGGGCGGAAAGCGCGTGCGGGCGAGGAGATGACTTTCCTTGGAGAGGATGACAATGGGGACCCACCAGGTCCATAGCCTCACGTACGCAAGTGCCTCCTTATTATATATATATAACTATAATTTATTTTGCTTCCTCCTGGTTTCCTGACATCACGGTCCCACACCATTGTCAACCTATGTAGTAGTCAATAAACGAGAGAATTGCACAAGAAGCGGCCGACAGCTGGGACCAAGCAGCTCGAGCAGTATTTGTGTTTTTGAGGTGTGAGCACTGCAGAGTTTTTCGATGTTTATCCCAGATATTAATTTTTCTCCCCTGAACAACAACGAAAACTTCATTGCAGGTATTAACTGGGCGGGCTGTGGCCCGTCCAGTCCAGGCCAGATATCTAGCCCAGATATTAATTTTTTTCAGGCAAGGTCAAGTTGTTATTCTCCGCCCCGCTGGGCTGCAAATCTTTCCTAGGAGGGATACATTAGGCTTAACAAGAAAATGGGCTTTAAGAAATAATAAATGGGATGTAATTATAAAAACTGGGCAGTAACTATAAAAAATGCACCAAACAGGTTATTACTCTATAAAATATTATTTTTGGATATTGAAAATTTTAATTTCATTAATTGTTGCGAGCGCAATGTTTTGTTGGATTTTCACGTAATATAAATTTATATTGAAATTGTATTTAATCTGACTAGAAATTTCGGGATAAAAATATTTCGGATCCCATCAAAATGTGGGAAATTTTATTGAATTCTGTTTTGTACGGTTGGTTGAAATGGGATGTGCTTTTAACAAACTGTAAATGGTCTGTAGTAAATTCCATTAGAATTCAAAAATGGGCTACAAATTCTTAAAAATCTCAAATGGACTATAAGTTATCTGCCACACACTTCTGGCCTTAGTAAGTTGACGCGTCCCCTAAAAAAACAGAGTTGACGCGTATGCAAGGCTTTGTCAACTTATAGTCAACACACGGTTCTAGCAGTAGTGGCCGTTGGATGTCCATCCAATGGATGCCGTGCTTCCTCTTCAATCTCGGATATTCTAGCTTCCCCCGCCCAAAAAATGATTCCTCCCCCTGACATCTGGGGCGCACCATTTCGGAAGCTGACCTATGGACCTACTAAGTTGACGTACCAAGGGCTTTGTCAACTTAGTCAATATAAACGATTCTAGTTGCAGTGACCGTAGGATGTCCATCCAACGGTCGTCATGCTTCTTCAACCTCTGGTCTTCTTGCTCCAGCCACCCAAAGCAGCGTCGGTCGTGCCGCCTGCTCCTGCCTCCCGTGGCCGGCTGTGCTACCGCGGAGGCCTCACTGCCCCCTACTACTCCCACCGCTGGACAGGCCATCCCTCCACTCACCCACACCCGCTGTTATTCTGCGGCAATGGCAGTGCAGCCGAACCAGTGAACCCTCGTACTCCTCTCTGTGTGTGCATCCACTGCCGCGTCTTCCCCGCCTCCGCCTCTTCCCCTTCCTAGGCCTCGCCCTCGTCCACCGCCCTGGTGCTCTCGGTGCGGCATGGTCAACGTGGTCAAGGAATGACTTCCATCCGACGTGGACTGTACGTGGAGAGGCTGACAGCTGGGTCCACGGCAGCCGCAAGGAAGTGCCTCCTTATTACGCGCAAAATAATTATTCCTCCACGAGACAGCGGGGACCCACCGGACGGGCCACCGTATTTTGCGAAAAAAATGATTCGCCCCCTAACTGCTGGGACCCACGAGCTACATCTTCGCACGCAATGAAGTGCGTCCGGGAAAAAAATGATTCGCCCCTGACTACTGGGACCCAGCAGCTACATCTTCACACGCAAGGAAGTGCGTCCAAAAAAAATGATTTGCCCCCGACTGCTGGGACCCACCAGCGACACCTTCGCACGCAAGGAAGTGCGTTCGGGAAAAAAACGATTCGCCCCCTGACTGCTGGGACCCAGCATCTACACCTTAGCACGCAAGGAAGTGCGTCCGGGTAAAAAAACAAAAAACAAAACGATTAGCCCCCCTGACAGCTGGGACCCACCAGCTACATCTTCGCAGGCAAGGAAGTGCCTGACAGTCGAGACCCACCTAGTCGAAGCGTACATAGCGTTGTCATTCTGGTCGCGAACATGTACGTACATACTGGTCGATGTAGAGGCGCGCACGTGTGATACGCCTCCAACGTATCTATAATTTTTGATTGCTCCATGCTATATTATCTACTGTTTTGGACTATATTGGGCTTTATTTTCCACTTTTATATTATTTTTGGGACGAACCTATTAACCGGAGGCCCAACCCAGAATTGCTCTTTTTTTCCTATTTCAGTGTTTCGGAGAAACAGAATATCAAATGGAGTCCAAACGGAATGAAACCTTCGGGAATGTGATTTTGTCACCAGATAAGACCCAGGAGACTTGGACCCTCTGTCAAGAAAGTCACGAGGGTGGAGGGCGCCCCCCCCCCCCCCGAGGGCGCGCCCCAAGCCTCGTGGGGCCCTTGAAACTCCACCGACGTACTTCTTCCTCCTATATATATCCACGTACCCACAAACGATCGGAACAGGAGCCAAAAACCTAATTCCACCGCCGCAACTTTCTGTATACACGCGATCCCATCTTGGGGCCTGTTCCGGAGCTCTACCGGAGGGGGCATCGATCACGGAGGGCTTCTACATCATCATCCAAGCCTCTCCGATGAAGTGTGAGTAGTTTACTTCAGACCTACGGGTCCATAGTTAGTAGCTAGATGGCTTCTTCTCTCTTTTTGGATCTCGATACAATGTTCTCCCCCTCTCTCGTGATCTATTCGATGTAATCTTCTTTTTGCGGTGTGTTTGTTGAGACCGATGAATTGTGGGTTTATGATCCAGTCTATCTATGAATTCTATTTGAATCTTCTCTGAATTCTTTTATGTATGATTGGTTATCTTTGCAAGTCTCTTTGAATTATCAGTTTTGTTTGGCCTACTAGATTGGTTGTTCTTGGCATGGGAGAAGTGCTTAGCTTTGGGTTCGATCTTACGGTGTCCTTTCCCAGTGACAGAAGGGGCAGCAAGGCACGTATTGTATCATTGCCATCGAGGATAACAAGACGGGTTTTTTATCATATTGCATGAAACTATCCCTCTACATCATGTCATCTTGCTTAAGGCGTTACTCTATTTTTAACTTAATACTCTGGATGCATGCTGGATAGCGGTCGATGAGTGGAGTAATAGTAGTAGATGTAGAATCGTTTCGGTCTACTTGTCTTAGACGTGATGCCTATATACATGATCATAGCTAGATATTCTCATAACTATGCTCAATTCTGTCAATTGCTCAACAGTAATTTGTTCACCCACCGTAGAATACTTATGCTCTTGAGAGAAGCCACTAGTGAAACCTATGGCCCCCGGGTCTCTTTCTCATCATATCAATCTCCATCACTTTATTATTGCTTTGCTTTTACTTTTCTTTTACCTTTTACTTTGCATCTATATACCAAAAATACCAAAAATATTATTTATCATCTCTATCAGATCTCACTTTCGTAAGTGACCGTGAAGGGACTGAAAACCCCTAAGCGCGTTGGTTGCGTTGAGCTATTGTTTTTGTGTAGGTACGAGGGACTCGCGCATAGCCTCCTACTGGATTGATACCTTGGTTCTCAAAAACTGAGGGAAATAATTACGCTACTTTGCTGCATCATCCTCTCCTCTTCGGGGAAATCCAACACAGTACTCAAGAGGTAGCAAGAAGAATTTCTAGCGCCATTGCTGGGGAGTCTGCGCAAAGGTCAACATACCAAGTACCCGTCACAATCCCTATTTCCCGCATTACATTATTTGCCATTTACCTTTCGTTTTACTCTCCCCCACTTCACCCTTGCCGTTTTATTCGCCCTCTCTCTCTCTATCCTCCCTCTCTTTCTCTATTTACCTCTTTTTGCCCGTTTGCTTTTTGTTTGCTCGTGTGTTAGTTTGCTAGCTTGTCGTTATGTCAAGTCCTTTACCTTCTGCCTCTATGTCTGAAATTGGGGAAATTATTGTCGATATGCACAATAATAATATCATGAAAATTTTTGATGCTCCTGCTAAGGAACCTACCATCTTTCATACAAAAAAATCCATGTTGGTAGTGGTAATATTATTGGAAAAGGAGTTATTAAAGATTTCTTTACTTGTGCCAGTGCTTTACCTTCTATGGGTAGTGTAAGTGCATCTAGTGCCACCCCTAGTTGGTTTTGGAGTATTGACGACAAACCTAGTTGAGGGACTAATGTGTTTGTGAGAATTGCAGGATAACACAGGTAGAAGTCCCTCATTGATTCGGTTTTACTACCAGAGATGACCCCTAAAAATGTATGAAGACATTGAAGCCAAAGGTGGTAGATGAAGATATTCACATTGAAGACTATGACAAAAGAAGACATGTTATGAAGCCTATGGAGCTCGAAGACTTAGATCTTTCGTAGTTCTTTTTCTTTTGTGTTGAGTCATAGGAACCACCGTACTGTTAAGTGGGGTCCAGGAGAACCAGTCAGAACGACTGAAGTGATGCCTAAACCAAAAACCTATGTCTTCGAGTGAAGACAATGAGAGCGAATCTTGTCCAGAGCCGGACAAGTCAGCTTTGCTTGTAGCCCAAGTAAAGTTGCCATGAGAGTTTGAAATCTGACCGTTGAGACACATGTCAGTTCCTTAGTGACCCAGGGTAATTTCGGACAAATCAGGTCAGGTTGCCAAGTGGCTATAAATAGCCCACCCCCTACAACCATAAACGGTTGGCTGCTCAGATTTCAGTGCACGGCTTTTGTCGATTGAGAGCAACCCACCTCGAAGCCTTTCAGAGAAAATTCCTAGCGAGGAGAAAAAGCCCTAACCACCCAGAGCCAGAGAACATTGGGCATCACTTAAGTCTTCTTGTCTGTGTGATCTGAAGACTTATTACACTTGAGGACTGTGAATCCTCCAGACGGTTAGGCGTCGCGTTTAGAGCATCCAAGAGACATTGTGGATTGCCAGTGAACGAAGTCTGGGAAGGTTTGGGAGTCTACCTTGAAGACTTACCAGAGTGATTGGGCGAGGACTATGTGACCTTAGCTCAAGGAGAATACGGTGAGGACTTGGTGTCCTGAGCTGCGTGTTCAGGACTGGGTGTCCGGGACTGTGTGTCCTAAGGTTTAAATACCTAGCCGCTCCAACCAGACGTACAGTTGTCACAGCAACTGGAACTGGTCCAACACATCATTGTCTTCAACGAGTCACTGGTTTCATCTTCACTTCCCTCTTCTCACTGTTACTCATTGTGAAGCCATTGCATGCTTGCTCTATCTTTTGTCTTCACAACGTGAATGTATGATCTGTTTGGCTTCATAACTTCTCCCTACCTGATCCTTATTACACTGCAGCTATTTGTCATTGTGCTTTCACTCTATTGAATACTTGACCATGGCTTGCCTAGTGTAATCTAACTTCCGCTGCATAGTAATAGGCATATCTTCACTGTCTGTCTTCATAACTCCCACGTCTTGAAGACTTTCATAAAAATCGCCTATTCACCTCCCCTCTAGTTCATATAACGCACTTTCAGGTAGTTCTATCCTTCACAGAACTAGTAGTTTTGCGGACGCTATTGCCATGCTTGTAGTTGAACTTGAAAGACAATTCATGCACATGCATCCTTCCATACAAAGGATTTTTCTGGAATTTTCTAATATTGAGCATTCTTCTGTTAAGCGTGCCGCTACTATCTTTTTGGCTCATGAGTTTAGATTCATAATAAAAGAAGCCAAAGAAATCTTTGTGCATTATAGGATGGACGCTTGCCGTCCTCCCATAGAGGCTATCCTCTTTGATCAAGAAGAAATAATGCGTTTTCAATCTCTAGACTATGTTGCTTTCAATGAAAATTTTAGAAAAAGGGTTCCTACCAATGTCTTAGTTGATAGAATTTCTGAACTTAATGATGATTTAGCTATTTGAAATAATGAACTAGGATATTCTCTTGAATATAGGCTCAGAAAGTTCTGTCAAAAGCATGCTTATAATGATGAATTGGTTGTGCATTATGAAGGACCAAAGGAGGAACCTATACCTCCCAAGGTTGATCTTGGGGACTTTTGTCCCATTAAATTTAGTCCTTTTGATTACTTTTGCTTGCCTCAGAGAAAACTTGCTGCCGAACGTAGAGAATATGAAATGAGTTTTAATAATCTATCTTACTATTATGGCAATACCTAGATCTATTCTTGCTTGTTATGCCTAGCTAGGGGCGTTAAACGATAGCACTTGTTGGGAGGCAACCCAATTTTATTTTTATTCCTTGCTTTTTGCTCCTATTTAGTAATAAATAAATTATCTAGCCTCTGTTTTGGTTGTGTTTTTTGTGTTTAATTAGTGTCTGTGCCAAGTAGAACCGTTGGGAAGACTTGGGGAAAGTCTTGTTGAACTTGCTGTAAAAAACAGAAACTTTAGCGCTCACGAGAACTACTGCCATTTTTATTTGGAGAGTGATATTTAGTTAATTATTTTTGCAGATGATTAATAGATAAATTCCTCACGTCCATCAATTTATTTTAGAATTTTTGGGGTTCCAGATCTTGCGCTAGCTACAGATTACTACAGACTATTCTGTTTTTGACAGATTCTGTTTTTCGTGTGTTGTTCGCTTATTTTGATGAATCTATGGCTAGTAAAATAGTTTATAATCCATAGATAAGTTGGAATACAGTAGTTTTAACACCAATATAAATAAATAATGAGTTCATTACAGTACCTTGAAGTGGTCTTTTGTTTTCTTTCGCTAACGGAGCTCATGAGTTTTCTACTTTAAGTTTTGTGTTGTGATGTTTTCAAGTTTTGGGTAAAGGTTTGATGGATCATGGAACAAGGAGTGGCAAGAGCCTAAGCTTGGGGATGCCCATGGTGCCTCCAAGATAATCTAAGCACACCTAAAAGCCAAAACTTGGGGATGCCTCGGAAGGCATCCCCTCTTTCGTCTACTTCTATCGGTAACTTTACTTGGAGCTATATTTTTATTCACCACATGATATGTGTTTTTCTTGCAGCATCTTTTATGATTTGAGTCTTTGCTTGTTAGTTTAAAACAATCATACTTGCTGTACACACCTGTTGAGAGAGCCATACATGATTTGGAATTTGTTAGAATACTCTATGTGCTTCACTTATATCTTTTGAGCGTTATAGTTTTTGCTCTAGTGCTTCACTTATATCTTTTAGAGAACGGTGGTGGATTTGTTTATTAGAAACTATTGATCTCACATGCTTCACTTAGATTATTTTGAGAGTCTTATTAGCATGGTAATTTGCTTAAAATCCTAATATGCTTGGTATGCAAGATTAATAATAAAACTTTCGTTTGAGTGTGTTGAATACTAAGAAAAGATTGATGCTTGATGAATCTTTTGAGATATGGAGGTAATAATATCAAAGTCATGCTAGTTGAGTAGTTGTGAAATTGAGAAATACTTGTGTTGAAGTTTGCAAGTCCCGTAGCATGCACGTATGGTAAACGTTATGCAACAAATTTGAAACATGAGGTGTTATTTGATTGTCTTCCTTATGAGTGGCGGTCGGGGACGAGCGATGGTCTTTTCCTACCAATCTATCCCCCTAGGAGCATGCACGTAGTGCCGAGGTTTTTGATGACTTGTAGATTTTTGCAATAAGTATGTGAGTTCTTTATGACTAATGTTGAGTCCATGGATTATACGCACTCTCAGCCTTCCATCCTTGCTAGCCTCTTCGGTATCATGCATTGCCCTTTCTCAGATTGAGAGTTGGCGCAAACTTCGCCGGTGCATCCAAACCCCGTGATATGATACGCTCTTTCACACATAAAACTCCTTATATCTTCCTCAAAACAGCCACCATACCTACCTATTATGGCATTTCCATAGCCATTCCGAGATATATTACCATGCAACTTTCCAACATTTCGTTCATCATGACACATTCATCATTGTCATATTGCTTAGCATGATCATGTAGTTGACATAGTATTTGTGGCAAAGCCACCATTCATAATTCTTTCATACATCTCACTCTTGGTTCATTGCATATCCCGGTACACCGCCAGAGGCATTCATATAGAGTCATCTTTGTTCTAGTATCGAGTTGTAATCATTGAGTTGTAAATAAATAGAAGTGTGATGATCATCATTATTAGAGAATTGTCCCAAGTGAGGAATAAAAAAAGGCCATAAAAAAGACCCAAAAATGAGAGAAAAAGAGAGAAGGGACAATGTTAATATCCTTTTACCACACTTGTGCTTCAAAGTAGCACCATGATCTTCATAGTAGAGAGTCTCTCATGTTATCACTTTCATATACTAGTGGGAATTTTTCATTATAGAACTTGGCTTGTATATTCCAACAATGGGCCTCCTGAAGTGCCCTAGGTCTTCGTGAGCAAGCAAGTTGGATGCACACCCACTAGTTTCTTTTGTTGAGCTTTCATACATTTATAGCTCTAGTGCATCCGTTGCATGGCAATCCCTACTCCTTGCATTAACATCAATCGGTGGGCATCTCCATGGCCCATTGATTAGCCTTGTTGATGTGAGACTTTCTCCTTTTTGTCTTCTCCACATAACCCCCTCATTATATTCTATTCCACGCATAGTGCTATGTCCATGGCTCGCGCTCATATATTGCATGAAAGTTTATAGGTTTGAGATTACTAAAGTAAGAAACAATTGCTTGGCTTGTCATCGGGGTTGTGCATGATGAGAGCATTCTTGTGTGACGAAAATGAAACATGACTAAACTATATGATTTTGTAGGGATGAACTTTCTTTGGCCATGTTATTTTGAGAAGACATAATTGCTTAGTTAGTATGCTTGAAGTATTATCATTCTTATGTCAATATGAACTTTTGTCTTGAATCTTTCAGATCTGAATATTCAAACCACAATTAAGAAGAATTAGATTAAAATTATGCCAAGTAGCACTCCGCATCAAAAATTCTGTTTTTATCATTTACCTACTCGAGGACGAGCAGGAATTGAGCTTGGGGATGCTTGATACGTCTCCAACGTATCTATAATTTTTGATTGCTCCATGCTATATTATCTACTGTTTTGGACTATATTGGGCTTTATTTTCCACTTTTATATTATTTTTGGGACTAACCTATTAACCGGAGGCCCAGCCCAGAATTGCTGTTTTTTGCCTATTTCAGTGTTTCGGAGAAACAGAATATCAAACGGAGTCCAAATGGAATGAAACCTTCGGGAACATGGTTTTCTCATCAGATAAGACCCAGGAGACTTGGACCTTCCATCAAGAAAGCCACGAGGCGGTCACGAGGGTGGAGGGCGCCCCCCCTAGGGCGCGCCCCCTTCCTCGTGAGCCCCTCGAAGCTCCACCGACGTACTTCTTCCTCCTATATATATCCATGTACCCCCAAACGATCAGAACAGGAGCCAAAAACCTAATTCCACCGTCGCAACTTTCTGTATGCACGAGATCCCATCTTGGAGCTTGTTCTGGAGCTCCACCGGAGGGGGCATCGATCACGGAGGGCTTCTAGATCATCATCCAAGCCTCTCCGATGAAGTGTGAGTAGTTTACTTCAGACCTACGGGTCCATAGTTAGTAGCTAGATGGCTTCTTCTCTCTTTTTGGATCTCAATACAATGTTCTCCCCCTCTCTCGTGGAGATCTATTCGATGTAATCTTCTTTTTGCGGTGTGTTTGTTGAGACCGATGAATTGTGGGTTTATGATCCAGTCTGTCTATGAATAATATTTGAATCTTCTCTGAATTCTTTTATGTATGATTGGTTATCTTTGCAAGTCTCTTCGAATTATCAGTTTGTTTTGTCCTACTAGATTGGTTGTTCTTGCCATGGGAGAAGTGCTTAGCTTTGGGTTCGATCTTGCGGTGTCCTTTCCCAGTGACAGAAGGGGCAGCAAGGCACATATTGTATCGTTGCCATCGAGGATAACAAGATGGGGTTTTTATCATATTCCATGAAACTATCCCTCTACATCATGTCATCTTGCTTAAGGCGTTACTCTATTTTTAACTTAATACTCTAGATGCATGCTGGATAGCGGTCGATAAGTGGAGTAATAGTGGTAGATGCAGAATCGTTTTGGTCTACTTGTCTCGGACGTGATGCCTATATACATGATCATACCTAGATATTCTCATAACTATGCTCAATTCTGTCAATTGCTCAACGGTAATTTGTTCACCCACCATAGAATACCTATGCTCTTGAGAGAAGCCACTAGTGAAACCTATGGCCCCCGGGTCTCTTTCTCATCATATCAATCTCCATCACTTTATTATTTCTTTGCTTTTACTTTTTACTTTGCATCTCTGTACCAAAAATACCAAAAATATTATTTATCATCTCTATCAGATCTCACTTTCATAAGTGACCGTGAAGGGATTGACAACCCCTAAGCGCGTTGGTTGCGTTCAGCTATTGTTTTTCTGTAGGTACGAGGGACTCGCGCGTAGCCTCCTACTGGATTCATACCTTGGTTCTCAAAAACTTAGGGAAATACTTACGCTACTTTGCTGCATCATCCTCTCCTCTTCGGGGAAATCCAACACAGTGCTCAAGAGGTAGCAACGTGTCGTAGTAGAGGCGCGCATGTAGCACGTACACGTACGTAAAGTGGCCAGGGTGCAAGAAAGAAAATACGGCCACGTATGTGTACATACGGGCAGGGTCTCGAACGCCTACTCACGCATAAGTATGGCCAGGGCTCGTGTACATGGCTGGGTCAGAACGGAGAAACAACGTCGTCGTCGTGTTCATGGGGAGGCAATGGAATGCGCCGTGTTCATGGGGAGGCAACGGAATGCATCGTGTTCATCGGGAAGCAACGGACTGCGTCGTGTTCATCGGGAGGCAACGGAACGCGTGGGAGCCAACCGGCTGGGTCGGAACGGAATGTGTGGTCGTGTTCATCGGGAGGGCTTGTACAGAACAGGCGATGGAAACGAGGCCTGACGTACCACAGAATGGAGGAAACGGACCTCCTACGGTCGAAATGGGGGTCATGTTGATCGGGAGGGGTGTGGCGTACCACAAAACGGAGGAAACGGACCTCCTACGGTCGAAACGGGGGTCCTGTTGATCGAGAGGGATGTGGCGTACCGCAAAACGGACGAAATGGACCTCCTATGGTCGAAACGGGGGTCCTGTTCATCGGGAGGGGTGTGGCGTACCGCAAAACGGGACTCCACGGTATACTGTTCATCTCCACCGTCAACCTACTCCAGCCTCCATCGTGCACAACTCCACCGGCTAGTGTTCAACCACCCCTCCACCATCTACTATTCATCCAGCCCTCCACACCACGGGGTCCTGTTCAACCACCCCTCCACCATCTACTGTTCATTCAGCCCTCCACACCACGGGGTCTTGTTCATCCAGAGGCAACGCAACCGCTCACTGTTCATGCAACCCCCCCCCCCCCGCACAACGCTCACTCTTCATCCAATTGATCGGCTTCAGTTAGCAGCAGTAGTGAAGGAATCGCTCGATCCGGTTCAGTTAACAGCCATCGATCGATCGCTCGGGTTCTGTAACGCGTAGCCTGCAGTGCAATCGCTTGGGTTCAGTTAGAGCCCAACGCCTCGCTCGGGTTTAGTTAGAGCCAACGCCATGCACACACGCGCGTATGTGTACGAGAGAAACGCGCATCACTCGGCCCCCGACCTCCCACCATAACCGGGAACTCCCCGAAATTTTCCTCGCCCTCGCTTCTACCATGGTTTTTTCCGTCATGGACGGCCCAAAGAATGTCATGCAGCTGCATCTCCGGCCCACCCAGGACGAAAAGCCCATTTTCTGTCATGATTTTTTGGCATAGAAGTAGGAGCCCACCACATCTATCATGATACTGGGTTTTGTCACAATTATCGTCATAGAAGTGTCATATGTATGACAGAAAAAAATTTCGTTCGGCCCAAAATGTCACGGATGTGTCTTTTTTTTGTAGTGGATATTCCTTCTCCCGGGAAGACCCGATCAGACTTGGAATCCCGGTTACAAGACATTTCGATAATGGTAAAACAAGACCAGCAAAGCCGCCCGATGTGCCGACAAATCCCGATAGGAGTCGCACATATCTCGTTCTCAGGGCACACCGGATAGGTCAAGCTACGAGTAAAACAAACCCTCGAGTTGCCCTGAGGTGGCCCCGCAGGCTTCCCGTTTCGGACCAACACTGAGTGGAGCACTGGCCCGGGGGGTTTAAAATAAAGATAACCCTTGAGTCTACAGAACCCAAGGGAAAAAGGCTTAGGTGGCAAATGGTAAAACCAAGGTTGGGCCTTGCTGGAGGAGTTTTATTCAAATCAAACTGCCAAGGGGTTCCCATGACACCCAATCGCGTAATGAACGCAAACTCAAGGAACATAACACCGGTAAGATGGAAACTAGGGTGGCAAGAGTGGAACAAAACACCAGGCATAAGGCCGAGCCTTCCACCCTTTACCAAGTATATAGATGCATTAAAGTAAACAAGACATAATAATGATATCCCAACAATATCCATGTTCCAACATGGAACAAACTCCATCTTCACCTGTAGCTAACAACGTTATAAGAGGGGCTGAGCAAAACGGTAACATAGCCAAACAATGGTTTGCTAGGACAAGGTGGGTTAGAGGCTTGACATGGCAATACGGGAGGCATGATATAGCAAGTGGTAGGTATCGCGGCATAGTGAAAGAGCGAGCAACTAGCAAGCAAAGATAGAAGTGATTTCAAGGGTATGGTCATCTTGCCTGCAAAGTTCTCAGAATTGACGAAAGCTTGATCCTCGTAAGCGTACTCAACGGGTACCTTGATCAAGTACTCGTCTCCTGGCTCTACCCAAAGCAAGAACACAAGCAAAGGAAACAACAATCAACCACGGTGCAATGCCTAAGCAACATGATGCAAAAACATGGCATGATATGCGAGGTGTGATAAGCAATGCATATGCGTGATCCGGAAGGAAAAGATTGAACCAGGCCTCAACTTGGCAAACCAAGTGCGCCGCTGGAAAGATGAGTTGATTTTGGTCAAAATCGATATAATGATCACTGGAATCGGATGCACGTTTTGCAAATGGCAAGCGAAACAAAAATGGCACAATTCTGCGATTAACAGCATGATGCCATCTAGAATGGAACAAGAAACTAAGCTACTGTACTCCAACATAGCAACAAAGCACATTTCAATTATCTACTAAAGATATTTGACAAAATATGAACACTGAGCTACGGCTAAATCACACAAGAGCAAGTTCAAACAAGCATGGCAAAAGTGTAAAAGATATCAGCATCACATACTTGGTGAAAATACTAACATGCATCAAAGTGCACATGGCTTGATTCACTCAACACAAGGCATTGCATGACAAGCTAAGCATACTACCAGCAAGAAGACGTGTTTATAAACCTAACCAAAGCAAGAACAAACTCATAGCATGCATGGATCAACTACAACGACCTTGGCAAAATTGATTAACATGTAAACAATCTGCCAGGAACATTTTATAGCAAAAGTAGAGCAAGATTGAGTCATGCTAGGGCACTCCACAAATGCAAACAGGGACATGGATGGATAGAGCACAACCATATGTTAAAATTATCCTTACTGAACATACTCAAAAGAAGCACGGATCTCTCTGTAGCAACATGAATACATAGCATAAAAATAACAGCAGAGCAAAGACTTAGTGAAATTCTAAGTCTCTAAAATCAACAATATCACGAGAGCTACTTTGCATGCTTGTGCTAGTCACCACATTGATCACAAAAATACATGGAATACACCCCTGTAAAGATGGCATGGCATAGCCCAAAACACATGTAGAGCTCATGCCCATATGAAGCACACAATAAATGTAGCAAAAATGACAAATGCTCATACTCTACTAAGTAACAGGAACTAACATTTTATAGCATCTTGCATCAACGATTTGGGCATAAAGATGGACTCAAACAAGCAGGGCACAATGGAACAAAATGAAGAGCACATCATGATGAACATTTTGATATATGGAACGCATAAAACGAAGCTAGGGATGAGGAGTATGGCATGATGAACAGAGCAGTAAAATATGAGGGGGAAATGACTTAGTGGAATTTTCACCTTGCGAGAAGTCAACACGGGACGAGGGCGAGCGGGACGGAGAGATCCTGGGAGCAGGAACAACGTTTGGTTGGGCGCGCCGGTGGATATGATCCAGGCGGGGGTTCCGGGACGGACCCGGCGAGGGGTCGTAGCGGTGCGGGATGGCGTCGTCCCAATCCAGGTCAACAGCGGCGGTTGCCGGAACTCCAGCTCTGGCGAGGGCATGGGAAGGCCCGAGCGAGGCGAGGAGCACCGGGGCAAGGTGGATCTGGTCGGCCCCGACCCGGATCTGGCCGGAGGGGGTTGCGGGCGACGAGGAGGAGGCCGAGCGCAGCAGCGGCGACGGGCGAAGGCAAGGCGGCGGTGGCGCGCGCTGGCGGAGCTGGTGAGGCGGCGAGGTAGTCCGGCGGCATAGGGAGGCAGAGCCGCGGCGGAGACGGGCGGTCGGCGGCAGCGGGATGGGCGGTGCACGCGGGGCACGCGGGCGAGCAGCTCGGGCGGCCGGCTCGGGCGCGCGGGCCGGGAGGGCCCGACCCGGGCCACGGCGGGCCTGGCGGCGGGGAGGAGAGAGAGGGCGCAGGCGAGGTGGCGCGCTACGGTTGGTGGAGAGCGGCGGTGGGGTGACGTGGCATCCCCGGATTGGTCCGGGCGACGTGGAGGCTGGACATGTCCGGCGCGGGAGGAAGAAACGTCTGGCGGCGCGAGGGTAGTGGTGCTAGGGTTTGTACTGCGCGAAAAATTTGGAGGGAGACACATATTTATAGGTAGGAGGAGCTAGGAGAGTCCAAATGGAGTGCGGTTTTCGGCCACACGATCATGATCGAATGGCCGAGAGGATGGAGGGTGTTTGGATGGGTTATTGGGCCATTTTGGAGGGGTGTTGGGCTGCAACACACACGAGGCCTTTACGGTTCCCCGGTTAACCGTTGGAGTATCAAATAGACTCCAAATGGCACGAAACTTGACAGGCGGTCTACCGGTGGTGTACTAAGGCCGCTTGGCAAATCTCGGTCCATTCCAAGACAGTTTAACACCCGCACATGAAAAGAGACAAAAGAGGGCGCTAGAGGCCGTAGGAGTGCTGGATTGCAAAACGGACAACGGGGAAAATGCTCGGATGCATGAGACGAACACGTATGCAAATGAGATGCACATGATGACATGATATGCAATGCATGACATGAACAAAATGCAAAATGAAGACAAAACGAAACCATGAGGGAATCTCATATCGCATCTCCGGAAAAGGCAAGAGTCGGAGTACAAATATGGAAAGTTGTATCCGGGGCATTACAACACTCCATCACAACGAAAGGATCTCGTCCCGAGATCTAGGATGGCTCTGGAGGGAAAAAGAAGAGGAAGATAAGAGGTAAAACAAAGTTGCTTCTTTAACAAACGAGTGAAACTAAGAGCCTTGATAGGTTAAACCATCTTAGAGAATGGAATACAACAAAGATGAACAATGTTGAAAACACTCCGTTAGAAAAGAGAAACAAGGAAGAACAAATTCGGACAGCACTCCGGTTGAAAAGAGATGCAAGACTTGATAGGATGAAAAGAACTTGAGCAGAGGGCACAACACTCCGATTAAATGGATAAGCAAAGGAAAGAACATGATCTTGACAAAACAAGATGATGGGTCGAAGAGAGAAACATCACAATGCCTCCGGAAGAAATGAGAGAATGGAATGGCATGAACGGAGGAGAAAACAATATCTTCTACCTCAAATGAGCTTGAAAAGCATCTTTAGGAGAAGGGTCGTACGGAGTTGTTGGAAAACCAACAATGAAAAGAACAGGGTTGTAGTGGGCTTATGGAGAACGTCTCAAAACTATGAGGTGAAATTCTGCCACTAACTGAAATAATAGATTGGATTGATATCAACAAGGAGACGAGAAACTTATTTCACCGGGAGGATAAATGAAGAACTTGGGTCATTTATGAGCACCATAAATAGCAACAATCATTAGGGAAGGCTTTAGGTGAAACATGACACAAGATAACTCCAACAAAGAGATTGGTGGATTTAAAATATCTCATTCTTGACAACATGTGAATCATGAAACACGAGCTCAAATTGTCAAGAATGACATAACGCCACCTCAAAAGATAAGGTAGAAAGAATTGCACTTCGGAATGCAAGATGAAGAATACTTGAGCTCCTATGAAAAGAATCTTGATGAGCACTTCGAGAAGGAATTAAATCCTTGATGAACCATCATGTAGAGCCTCCATGAAGAACTCCGGTAATGATAGAATGATCAAAAAGAAGTGAAGGATGAAAGAATAAGATTGAGGCCTTGAAATGATTGGATGAAGCTTTGCGACGAGATAAAGTGGAAACTTGGAACTACGGAAGAAAAGAATTGAATCACCTCAAAGAAAACAAGAATTAGATTTACTGTATGTTTATCCTTCATCCACTTAACTTGATGATAAGCAACAGATTTAGCATACTGCTCATTCTCGTAGAAAGGATTAAGAGAGATATAGCGTAAATTGGGAAGGTCTTCAACGAACCACCGATATGATTGAAACAACGAATAAATTGATATGATAATGAAGGAAAAGAAATCTTGAATGAACCACAGTAAGAATTTGAAATGAACGAAGTAAAGGGATGAATCAACGGTAAGAATTAGAGAACGAATGAATATACTTTGAGGGAATTTGATACAAGTGAAACGAAGAGCTGATGAACTAACTAGAGAATACTTGAGCGATGCACCGGTAAGATTTGGAGAATGAGAGTTGAAAGCTGGAATGAATAATCGTAAGATGATGGGCTCCGGATGATCAAACTAAAAAGACTCCTGAATTGCTCCGGGTAGGTGGAAATAATTCTCACAATCAGAAATAATTATGAGAGGATGGCATAAGGCTAGCACCATGAATCTTGAAGAGAATGGAGCAAGATATGGAGGAGAACTCTTTTTTGGTCTTCAAATGTTGAGCTACTTCGGGATGACGAATTTAAAGGTTGAACCAACGGTGATAGGAATTTGACAGATCTTGGAGAAAGGCATTTGACTGATGATAACTTATTCTTACGTCAAACTTTGAAAGATTTGAGAATAACTCCGGTAAAATTAGAATAGTCATGTAAGATCCTGGGAAAAGACATGTGGGTTAGGGCCCACTCAAAAGAAACACCGTTGAAGGATTGCTTGAAAAGAGATATTGCACCGGTTGAATTAAATGGCTCAAAAGAGATAACATCCTCAAAAGAACTTGAACGAATGCAAAGTGGAAACATGAATCTTTGAGATATCTTTAGCACTCTAGAACAATTGAATAGCAAGCGGGGAATGATTAAGAGGTGCACTGGCATAAGAAAATCATTGGGCAAAATGAAAGGACTATGCTCAATACCAAAGTTTGAATTGAATCCACCGGAGAAGGAAAAGAACGAAGAATGATGAACTTGAAGTTTCGTTAGTATCTTCCTGAGAATCACCGGATAAGAATATTGAAGCAAAATAATGAAGAGACTTAATAGCAATAAAAATGGATGCTAGATTAAGAAGTCTGAGTCCTTGAAGAAAAAAGCTGGGAGGGCGGGAAAAACAAAGACAACTACGGGATGGATGAAACAAATAACGTTGAGAAGACTTTGCGTTGATCTTGCGGATGGGAAAAATGATAGGATCATCTTGAAGAGAATCACACCGGTCAGAAAAAATTGACAAGACAATCTCGATAAACGAGAAGGATTAGTATTCACATGGGAATATGAGAACACCGCTTAGGAAAGGTATGGAATCAACACTTGACATTGAAGCAACTCGAATACCACAACTCAAAACAAAATAAAGGATTGTCTTGCAAAATAAGCCGGAAACAAACTTATGATAGATCCCATGTCGTATCATGTGTCTGTTGGAAGGATATCCTACGATATACTTGAATTCCGACTTATAAACTCCCGAAACTTTCTGGTTATGCAATCAGGTGTTGGGGATACAGGGGAAGCATAATATCTCACCCAAAACTAGCAAATCCTACATCCAGCTGTATCCATCCTTCAACACATAATCAAGAAACCTTCAGAAATCATGTACCTCAACCTTCGAAAAGCATCCGTTATACGTGTTATATCAATACTCCCGAACTCCCGCCCTAGTACTGGGTGGCGTCGAGGTTATCTCACCAACAACTGCATAAAAGAGATTTTCGATGTCGGCAAACTCAGGTATTCCAGAACTGCAACGATAAAATTGTGACGACAACACCTCGGAGCTCAACTCCCCGGGACACTGCCACAACCCCTAAATGTCAGGAGGCACCAAGAACAATGTTCTCATCCCAAAACCATCAAAACGATTCCAAGATACCTGCGTGATCTTAAAAAATTAGTGAAATTTGAGAAGAGAAGAGTCAAAACTCTACGTCAGGAGGCCTCACCAGAGCGATGAAGGGACTGGGAGTAAAAAGAATCCTAATCTCCGATATATATAATCCTAAAAGACTCAAAACACTTTTCTAGACTCAACAACGCCAGCGATTCGATCAAGCAGGGGGCTCCTAAGTCGGGGAAGGCTCTGATTACCAACTTGTAACAGCCACGATGCGGCTATATCTCCCACGTGTTGGAGCACGACTTAGAGGCATAACCGCATAGTATGCATTTCGCAAGAGGGGTAATCTTTACACATCCCATGTCGTGAATATGAAAGGTATAAAGAGTTGGCTTACAATCGCCACTTCACACAATACATAAATATAGCATTACATCATCCAGAATACAATCAAGGTCCGACTACGGAACCAAATAAAGAAAGACAACCCCTAATGCTAGATCCTCAATCGCCCCAACTAGGCTCCACTACTGATCGAAAGGAAAAAAACAAAACAACGACCAAGATCTTCATCGAGCTCCCCCTTGAGCTGGGTTGCGTCACCTGCACTGGTATCATCGGCACCTTCATCTATTTTGGAAGTATCTGTGAGTCACGGGGACTCAGCAATCTCACACCCCCGCGATCAAGACTATTTAAGATTAAAGGTAGGGAAGGGTAGTGAGGTGGAGCTGCAGCAAGCACTAGCATATATGGTGGCCAACTTACGCAAATGAGAGCGAGCAGAGAAGCAAAGCACGGTCGTGAACTAGAAGTGATCAAGAAGTGATCCTGAAACTACTTACGTTCAAGCATAACACGAGGCCGTGTTCTCTTCCCGGACTCCGCCGAAAAGAGACCATCACGGCTACACACGCTGTTGATTCATTTTAATTAAGTTAAGTGTCAGGTTTTCTACAGCCGGATATTAACAAATTCCCATCTGCCCATAACCGCGAGCACGGCTTTTGAAAGTTCAAAACCCTGCAAGGGTGTCCCAACTTAGCCCATCACAAGCTCTCACGGTCAACGAAGGATATTCCTTCTCCCAGGAAGACCTAATCAGACTCGGAATCCCGGTTACAAGACATTTCAACAATGGTAAAACAAGACCAGCAAAGCCGCCCGATGTGCCAACAAATCCCGATAGGAGCCGCACGTATCTCGTTCTCAGGGCACACCGGATAGGTCAAGCTACGAGTAAAACCAACCCTCGAGTTGCCCCAAGGTGGCCCCGCAGGCTACCCATTTCGGACCAACACTCAGAGGAGCACAGGCCCAGGGGGGTTTAAAATAAAGATGACCCTTGAGTCTGCAGAACCAAAGGGAAAAAGGCTTAGGTGGCAAATGGTAAAACCAAGGTTGGGCCTTGCTGTAGGAGTTTTATTCAAAGTGAACTGCCAAGGGGTTCGCATAACACCCAACCGCCTAAGGAACGCAAAATCAGGGGACATAGCACCGGTATGACGGAAACTAGGGCGGCAAGAGTGGAACAAAACAACCTGCATAATGCCGAGCCTTCCACCCTTTACCAAGTATATAGATGCATTAAAGTAAACAAGATATAGTAATGATATCCCAACAATATCCATGTTCCAACATGGAACAAAACTCCATCTTCACTTGCAGCTAACAACGCTATAAGAGGGGCTGAGCAAAACGGTAACATAGCCAAACAATGGTTTGCTAGGACAAGGTGGGTTAGAGGCTTGGCATGGAAATATGGGAGGCATGATATAGCAAGTGGTAGGTATCACGGCATAGCAAAAGAGTGAGCAACTAGCAAGCAAATATAGAAGTGATTTCGAGGGTATGGTCATCTTGCCTACAAAGTTCTCAGAGTTGACGAAAGATTGATCCTCGTAAGCGTACTCAACGGGTACCTCGATCACGTACTCGTCTCCCGGCTCTACCCAAAGCGAGAACACAAGCAAAGGAAACAACAATCGACCACGATGCAATGCGCAAGCAACATGATGCAAAAACATGGCATGATATGGGAGATGTGATAAACAATGCATATGCGTGCTCCGGAAGGAAAAGATTGAACCAGGCCTCAACTTGGCAAACCAAATGCACCGCTGGAAAGATGAGTTGATTTCGGTCGAAATCGATATAAAGATCACCGGAATCGGATGCACGGTTTGCAAATGGCAAGCGAAACAAGAATGGCACAATTCTGCGACTAACAGCACGATGCCATCTAGAATGCAACAAGAAACTAAGCTATTGCACTCCAACATAGCAACAAAGCACATGGCAGTGATCTACTCAAGATTCTTGACAAAAGATGAACACTGACCTATGGCTAAATCACACAAGAGCAGGTTCAAACAAGCATGGCAAAAGTGCAAAAGATATCAGCATCACAGACTTGGTGAAAATACTAACATGCCAGGAATTAACATCAGGAAGCAGTGTTTAGAGCAAGATAACAACATGCTACAGGAACAAAACATAGCAATACAAGGCATGACATGAATCTACTCAAATCATAGCACAGAAGTCCCTTACTGACCATAAGCGAAAAAGGATCAGAAGATATGATGGCACCCATGTAAACATAGCAAGTTTCGCTAACAGATTCAGACTTAGCAGAAAACTGGACATGGCAAAAATAGAATTATGAAGGCATCTTTGCGAGCTTGATTCACTCAACACAAGGCATTGCATGAAAAGCTAAGCATACTACCAGCAAGAAGACATGTTCATTAATCTAACCAAAGCAAGAACAAACTCATAGCATGCATGGATCAACTACAACGACGTTGGCAAAATTGATTAACATGTAAACAATCTGCCAAGAACATTTTATAGCAAAAGTAGAGCAAGATTGAGTCATGCTAGGGCACTCCATAAATGCAAACAGGGACATGGATGGATAGAGCACAACCTTATGTCAAAATTATCCTTACTGAACATACTGAACATACTAAGTCTCTGAAATCAGCAATATCACGAGAGCTACTTTGCATGCTTGTCCTAGTCACCACATTGATCACAAAAATACATGGCATACACCCCTGTAAAGAGGGCATGGCATAGCCCAAAACAGATGTAGAGCTCATGCCCATATGAAGCACACAATAAATGTAGCAGAAATGACAAATGCTCATACTCTGCAAATTAACAGGAACTAACATTGTATAACACTTTTGAATCAATGATTTGGGAATCAATATGGACTCAAACAAGCACGGCACAATGGAACAAAATGAAGAGCGCGTCATGATGAACATTTTGATATATGGCACGCACAAAACGAATCTACGGATGAGGAGTTATGGCATGATGAACAGAGCAATAAAATATGAGGGGGAAATGACTTAGTGGAATTTTCACCTCGCGAGAAGTCAACGCGGGACAAGGGCGAGCGGGACGGAGAGATCCGGGGAGCAGGGACGACGTTTGGTTGGGCGCACCGGTGGATCTCATCCAGGCGGGGGTTCCGGGACGGATCCAGCGAGGGGATGGAGCAGTGCGGGACGGCGTCGTCCTGATCCAGGTCAACGGCGGCGGTTGCCGGAACTCCGGCTACGGCGAGGGCACGGGAAGGCTCGAGCGAGGCGAGGAGCACCGGGGCAAGGCGGATCTGGTCGGCCCTGACCCGGATCCAGCCGGAGGGGGTTGCCGGCGACGAGGAGGTGGCCGGGCGTAGCGGCGGCGATGGGCGAAGGCAAGGCGGCGGTGGCGCGCGCTGGCGGAGCAGGCGAGGCGGCGAGTTAGTCCAGCGGCGCAGGAAGGCGGAGCCGCGCCGAAGACGGGATGTCGGCGGCGGCGGGATGGGCGGCGCACGTGGGGCATGTGGGCGAGCGGCTCGGGCAGCTGGCTCAGGCGCGCGGGCTGGGAGGGCCCGACCCGGGCCACGGCGGGCCTGGCGGCGGGGAGGAGAGAGAGGGCGCGGGCGCGGGCGAGGTGGCGCGCTACGGTTGGTGGAGAGCGGCGGCGTGGTGACGTGGCGTCCCCGGATTGGTCCGGGCGACGTGGAGGCTGGACATGTCCGGTGCGGGAGGAAGAAACGTCCGGCGGCGCGAGGGGAGTGGTGCTAGGGTTTGTACTGCGCGAAAAATTCGGAGGTAGACACATATTTATAGGTAGGAGGAGCTAGTAGAGTCCAAATGAAGTGCGGTTTTCGGCCACGCGGTCGTGATCGAACGGCCGAGAGGATGAAGGGGGTTTGGATGGGTTATTGGGCCATTTTGGAGGGGTGTTGGGCTGCAACACGCACGAGGCCTTTACGATTCCCGGGTTAACCGTTGGAGTATCAAATAGACTCCAAATGGCACGAAACTTGACAGACGGTCTACCGGTGGTGTACCAAGGCCGATTGGCAAATCTCGGTCCATTCTAAGACAGTTTAACACCCGCACACGAAAAGAGACAAATGAGGGCGCCGGAGGCCGTACGAGTGCCGGATTGCAAAACGGACAACGGGGAAAATGCTCGGATGCATCAGACGAACACAAGTGCAAATGAGATGCACATGATTGCATGATATGCAATGCATGACATGAACAAAATGCAAAACGAAGACAAAACCCAACCACGAGGGAATCTCATATCGCATCTCTGGAAAAGGCAAGAGTCAGAGTACAAATATGGAAAGTTGTATCCGTGGCGTTACACAATAGGCGCAAGCGGGCACTTCGCAGCCTCGCCGAAGTTTGCCACGTCGCAACGATAAATCCATGGAACGACACGGCCAAAACCTTCAATGCCAGTGACAAACCTCAATTCCGCACAGCCCGAGCTCCAGCCGCTTTGGTCCTTAGTCCAATTGTGGACGGCTTCCGGCTTACTAAAGTACTCATGGACGATGGCAGCGGATTAAACCTCATCTATGAGGATACTCTTCAAAAAATGGAAATAGACAAGATCCGCATTGAGCACAGCAGCACGACCTTCAGAGGAATCATCCCTAGTCGGGAGGCACGATGTGCGGGGAAAATCACACTAGATGTGGTATTCAGCACGCCGGAGAATTACAGGTCCGAGGAAATCACATTCCAAGTGGCCCCATTTAGTAGCGGATACCACGCCCTTTTAGGACGGGAGGCATTCACGATCTTCCAAGCTATACCCATTATGGGTACATGAAGCTGAAGATGCCTGGGCCCAATGGAATCATCACTCTAGCTAGTGATTCGGACATAGCACTCCGCGCCGAAAACAAAATCGCCACACTGGCTCTCGAAGAGTTATCCGAAGCCCTCGCGACTGAAGAACTAACTACGCTTCGCTCTATAGTGGACAGGGACGACGTGATACTCGACAAAAGACCCAAGTCCACCTCTTTTAAACCAGCGGACGAAATAGTCAAATTCCAGGTCCACCCAACGGACCCTTCAAAAACAGCATCCATCGGGGCACAGCTGAACCCCACAACAGACGCCGCACTGCGGGAGTTCTTACGTGAGAATTGGGACATCTTCGCCTGGCATTGTTCAGATATGCCAGGCATCCCACGCAGGCTGGCCGAGCATAGCCTAAACATTCTAACGGGATACAAGCCGGTCAAGCAAACTCTGCGGCGTTTCTCCGAACCCAAGCGGCAAGCTATGGGAGAAGAACTAGCCAAGTTACTCGAGGCCGGATTCATTAGAGAAATAAAACATCCGGACTGGCTAGCAAACCTGGTGATGGTACCAAAGAAGGACAAATCATGGCGCGTATGTGTCGATTTTAAGGACCTTAACAAGGCTTGCCCCAAGGATCCCTTCCCCCTTCCCCGCATCGATCAAATTATCGATGCTACCGCGGGACACGACTCGTTGTGTTTCCTCGACGCATACTCCGGATACCATCAAATCAAGATGGCAGAGCCCGATCAAGCCGCAACGGCATTCATTACTCCATACGGCCCCTTCTATTTCAACACCATGCCTTTCGGGCTCAAAAACGTCGGTGCGACCTATCAACGCATGATTCAGACATGCCTAGAAGCACAAATTGGCAAAACAGTGGAGTCATACGTAGACGATGTGGTAATTAAAACTAGACACGTCGAATCCATGATAGACGACTTGAGGCTCACATTCGACAATCTCCGAGCATATGACATTAAGCTCAATCCAGAAAAATGTGTTTTCGGCGTACCCGCCGGAAAGCTCTTGGGCTTCATTGTTTCCAACAGAGGAATTGAAGTGAATTCGCCTAAAATCCCAGCTCTGTCAGAGTTGGCTATCCCAACAAACCTCAAGCAAATCCAGAAATTAACTGGATGTGTGGCTGCCTTAAGCCGTTTTATCTCCCGATTGGGAGAAAAGGCATTACCTCTTTATCGCCTTCTTCGGCACACCGAACACTTCGAGTGGACGGACACGGCTACGGCCGGATTGGAAGAAATCAAAGCTGCCTTGGCCAGCAACCCAATCTTGGTCGCGTCGAATATCGGCGAACCAGTGCTGTTGTAAGCGCAGTACTCGTCCTCGAACGAGAAACGGACAGACATAAGTTCCCGCTTCAAAAGCCGGTATACTACATCTCTACTGTCCTCACTCCATGGAAATCCCGGTGCCCACATTATCAAAAGATAGCATATGCGGTCTTCATGGCATCCCGAAAACTACGACACTACTTTCAAGAGTGTTCAATTACGATGGCCTCCGAGGTTCCACTCAATGACATTATAAACAACCGCGATGCCACGGGACGGATTGCTAAATGGGCTATTGAGCTCCTCCCGTTCGACATATCATACAAACCACAGCGAGCCATTAAGTCACAAGTACTGGCTGATTTCGTCGCCGAATGGACAGAAGCCGAACTCCCTAAAGAATACGGCATGTACTCCAATTGGATCATGCACTTTGACGGCTCTAAAATGCTGGCGGGTCTGGGAGCAGGCGTCGTCCTAACATCACCAACCGGAGATACAGTCCAATACGTACTCCAAATATTATACACAGACTCCAACAACGCAACCGAATATGATGCCATGTTGCATGGTCTCCGGATGGCATTCTCCATGGGCATTCAACGCCTAGAGGTGCAAGGGGATTCAAGCCTCGCAATATCCCAGATAAATGGAGATTTTGATGCTAAGGCCCCAAAAATAGCGGCTTACCGCAATGTTGTCCTCAAAATGTCAGCTCGACTCGAGGGGCTCGAATTCCACCATGTGGTCCGAGAAAACAATCAAGCGACGGATATCCTCGCCCGAATCGGCGCTAAGCGCGACCCTGTCCCACCTAATATTTTCCTGGAAAGGCAGTTTAAGCCATCTGTGGTGTGGGAAGGGGATACTGGCAACAACAGTCCGGATCCGGCCACAACACCAGCCCCCAAACACTCTGACGTAATCGGAGGCTGTGCCACCGAGATAACACCTTCGGGCCACGTGATTATGGTTGTCATTGCCCCGTGGACAGAACCCTTCTTGGCTTACCTAAATAGGCAAGAACTCCTGGAGGACCCAAACGAGGCACGTTGCATTGTGCGGCGGTCTAAAGCCTACAAGGTCCACGAGGGAGAGCTTTATAAGAAAAGCGCTACCAGAGTACTGCAAAGGTGCATCTCCGAGGAGGAAGGACGGTAACTCTTGGCAGAAATTCATTCTTGACTCGACGGCCATCACGCCGCAGCTCGGGCCCTTGTAAGTAAGGCCTTCCGTACAGGTTTCTACTGGTCGATAGCTCGAGCAGATGCACAGGACCTCGTTCAACATTGCGTCGATTGCCAGCTCTTTGCAAACCAAAGCCATATGCCACCTACCGCTCTCCAAACAATCCCCATTACTTCGCCCTTTGCGGTCTGGGGGCTTGATATGGTCAGACCCCTTAAAGGAGGAAGCTATAAGAAAAAGTACCTATTGGTAATGGTGGATAAATTCACCAAATGGATAGAGGCCAAACCAGTTAAAACGGCCGAATCCGGACCAGTGATAGATTTCATATCTGGGGTTGTGCACCGCTATCGTGTCGCCCACAGTATCATCACCGATAACGGCTCAAACTTTATAGCTGATGAGGTAAAAACTTGGTGCAGCAAAATGGGCATTAAGCTCGATTATGCATCCGTCTATCACCCTCAAACTAATGGTCAAGTCGAACGAGCAAATGGTCTTATAATGAGCGGCATTAAACCCAGACTTGTGCGGTCCTTGAAGGAATCAGATACGCACTGGGTCGAGGAGCTCAACTCCGTACTATGGGGGCTGTGGACCACGCCAAATCGCACTACCGGATACACACCTTTCTTCATGGTGTATGGCGTAGAGGCGGTACTGCCCTATGACATCATTCATGACTCACCTCGCATGCGCATGTACGAAGAGAAAGAAGCCGAGCTACATCTGTAGGATAGTTTGGACGCCCTGGAAGAGGAGCGTGACGTGGCAAAAGCCCGATCTGCATTCTATCAACAACAGGCTCAACGATATCAAAGAAGAGAAGTACGGGCCAATACTTATAATGTTGGTGAACTCATTCTACGCCTACCAGAGAAGAAAATGGACAAGCTCAAACCCAAATGGGAAGGGCCCTTCATTATTGACAAAGTTCTGACCGGTGGAGCGTACCGTCTACGGGATGCATCGGATAATCGACTCGAGCCAAACCCATGGAACGCGGCCAGACTCCGAAGGTTCTACGCCTAGCGTCGGACTCTGTGTTCGTCTCCTTACCTCCGTCAATTATATATATATATATATATATGTTATCTATATTTTTCTGTCTTTCTTCCTTTTCTTCACGACCTTCAAAGGTTAAACTGTGTCTTGATTGCAAAATTTGTATGCACTAAGGGCGCTCATTATACCTGGGGGCTTCTTATACAGAAGCCGAATGTAATTATGATCCGGGCTCTATGCCTGCCACACATGTGTTATTTTTACACATGCACCTTTTCTGTGCCATTATATACATCGATATGACTTAAGTTTTAGCCAAGCTGGGTTGTCTGGCTCTTGTGTTTATGCCCTATGTTCCCATTAATTTGGCTAGGGCATAAGGGGAGCACCTCTGCGATTGTTACTGCCAGGTCAGTCGGACATGTACCTCAGACCGGGTGAAGCTGAAAGCTAGCGTTCTTAAGGAAATATTCGGTCGGTGAACAAAGGATGACTCTTTTACTTATTAGAATACATACCCCCAGATGTTTATATCCTGCGTCTCTTGTCGCAGTTCGGACATGCACATTAATGCATGCGTACCCAGGGAAAGGAACCCTTAACGGAACTATTCTCCCTGGAAGATGTTTCTTACTATACATGTAATATAACATAACTAGTCGAGTACTTGTCTGTTCAAGCACTTATGACCCCTACGCCTGGTTTCCACGTGTACCCCGGTTTTTACATAACTGAGCAGGTATTCGGATACACTCCGGACTATCGGGTCTGGAGGTCGAAGCGAAAAGGTCCGCCATGACAAATGATTTACAATCCAGCTAGGGACAATATATGTCACTTGAAGTACAAACTCACTTAGACTGACTAAATTCTTCTTCTATACCATCCAACAGGCTGTCTAGCCTACAATCATGTTGGGAATACTATGCGGCTAATTTCACCTGGTCATACACCAAGTTGACAGGGATCTCTTTCCCGTCAGGCCCTACAGGTCCGACCTCGGCCATATGGTTCGGGTCAGCATTGGTATATCGAGTCTTCACCATGGCCCAGGCTTCCCTTGCACCTTGTCCGCAGGCAGATATCTTCCATAATCGGAAGCGCCGCCGCGCTCCCTTGAGTATCTCTACAAGCTCTCGCATGCCTCCTGGCAAGGAGGCGGACGGCCACAAGGCCTGGGCAAGGTCCTGCATCACCTGCCGAACGCATTCGTGCAGTAGTGAGAGCTCTGGCAGAAGATCTCCCGCAGACCCGGGCATCTCCTCTCTGGGACGGCCCGTCAGCATACCTACAGATATATCTCTGTTAGCTGGTTTCTTCGCCGAACTCTATAGGAATTCACTTAAGCACTTACTGAAAATGCTGCGTCGAAGCCTTTTATTCTCCTTTACGGAGTCAGCCAGCTAGGCCCGAACATCCTTGAGTTCAACATCCAGCCGGGTATTGGCATCTTGGAGATTGTTTTTCTCCCTTCTTACTTGTGTAAGCACGCGCTCGCCGGCCTTCAGCTATCGTTGAGCATGTTGCTCCTCCAGATTCAGTCTGGGATCATCTACAGAATCTATTGATTAGATTAGTATGCAAGCCAAATATTAACTGATACATCTCGTTCTTTTCGATAGGAACAAGGGTTACCATATAGGGCCTTCTGGGACTCCTCCATTTTGGCAACTGCGGCCCGCAGCTGGGCTTTGCACTCCTCCTGCTCTGGAGACAACTGGGCATTCTTCTTAGTAAGAACCTATGCAAATAATGATCCATAAATCAGTTCTGGCAACTGTTTCAAGTCTCAGGGGCTACTGGCATATATAATTATCAGATTTTCTTACCCGTATATCCTTTACATACTGGTCCGTGGCACTGGCTAGACCATTTTGAGCAGCTCGGATGTACGTGTCCCCCGATTTGAAGGCATCAAACGCCTCTTCAGAAAAACCGGGGTCGCAGAGAAAGCCCCAGCGACGCTGGTGCTTTATGGCACTCTCCACCTCGGAATTTGTGGCGGACAGCCTATCCGCATCCTCGGTAGGAGGAATATTCAGCGTTGTCCCCATGTTAGCATCTGCCTCCAAGTCCGGCTCTGGAGCCCGGCTGGTGGAGGCATGGCCGCCAGGCTCTCCAGATACGGTCCAGCGAGCGTTTTTCCTGGTTTTAACCACGGGCGTTATTATATTTTAAAGACAATAACCACGGAGCAGGGTTCTTTTTCATACCTCTGCGATGGCATCTCAGTCCTGACCGCCTTCCTTTTAAGCCTGCCCAGTTTCGGTGCCCCTTGTTGAGTCACTGCGGGTTCGGCATGGCGTCCCGAGGGCCTTCCCTGCAAGGCACCATACGTGTGCGGTGGGTGAAGTGCAAAAAAGTGGATCCTTCTTGGAAGTTGGGACTCCGGTTTTACTTACATGTGATGCAGGGAGCAGTCCAGGATAATTGGCGGTGATGGCCACCAAGGCTCAACGCATATGTCCTGTCAATGAGCTCAACGAATATGTCCGGATCTTCTTCGAGTCCGAGATCGAGGGCCCGATCAGGGTCCTCTGGCTATGGAGATGGGCTGTGAATCTCCCTCACAGCTTTTCGTAGTTCCTGCTATGAGATAGCAAGGCAAATATTTATGACAAAGAAATCGGGAAGGTCTGGAGTAAAAAGCAGCAGCTCACCCAGTTTGGGGGGTTGTACATGGAGAATCCATCCCGTGGCTTAATACGGATGAACTCCTCTTCCTCTCCCTTATATAAATTGGATAGTATTTTCGCCAGAGCGGGGCGGAGTTCGGACCTTTTCGGCCGCAGCGGGTGGCATCATCTTCTCCATTGAAGTGCCACATGGGTTGTCCCCGATATTGAAGTGGCTGCACCCCCGCATTATACATATTGACATAACCTCGATTATTGCCAGTACTGATTCGGCTAGTGTCTTTATCCGGCTCATTAGGTAAAGGACCTCTCTGTTAGCTTCCTCCTAGGGGCTCCGAGGGCACCAGCTACGGTGTTTCTTCAAAGGGGCATTGTTGAACTCAGGAAGGCCCATCCGCATAGGGTCCGGGAGGGGAATGTCCTCCATATAAAACCACTCCGAGGGGCAGTCTTCGGATGTCTTCTTCAGAGTACCGGACAGGTATCTGGTCCCGGCGATGCACCATATTTCGGGTCCGCCCACTTGAAATATTGACCCCTTCTATGTACGGGGCACGAGGCAGAATAGCCTCTGCCATAGCTCGAAATGAGCTTCGCAGCCCAGGAACAGCTCGCAAAGGGCAACTTAGCCTGCGATGTGTAATATGGAGGCGGGAGTAAAATTATGCAGCTGGAGGCCATAGAACTCCAGGAGCCCGTGGAGGAATGGATGGATTGGAAATCCAAGTCCCCTCAATAAATAAGGGACGAGGCATACCCGCTCCCTCGTGGATGGGTTGGGGAAGCTTTCCGCTTGCTCCCCGCCATTATAAGTGGCTAGTCCGGCTCGAACAAGGACCATGTACGCAGGAGGAAGAAACCCCTAGGTCCGCAACTCCACTAGTTGGCCTTGGGGAATAGAGCACTTCTCCCAACTACCTGGCTTAGGGCTACGGGGGCGAGAGGAGGAGCTACGGTGGCCGGCCATGATGGAATGGATTTTTCCGGGACGCTCCGATGGGTACTCGCTGTGGGAAGGTGGTGTGATCTGGATCTGAAGATCCCCGACTATTTAAATAGACGATTCATATACCTGGTTAGGGTGGTAAATGCAAAAATACCATGACCTCTCGCATTCGCTCGACACGTGGAAGATATTCATTATTAAGGAGAGAAGCCGAGGAGTGCAACATTCATGGTAGGCCGGATACAACTCGCTACGACAGGTACTCAAGACTTGGAGGAGAACCCGCCTTGCAATGCCGGAGACAATCTGCACGCCGGACTCGTCGTCATTGAAGCCTGGTTCAGGGGCTACTGAGGGAGTCCTGGATTAGGGGGTCCTCGGACATCCGGACTATATACTTTGGTCGGACTATTGGACTATGAAGATACAAGATTGAATACTTCGTCCCGTGTCTGGATGGGACTCTCCTTTGCGTGGAAGGCAAGCTTGGCGATTCAGATATGTAGATCTCATCCCTTGTAACCGACTCTGTGTAACCCTAGCCCCTTCGGTGTCTATATAAACAGGAGGGTTTTAGTCCGTAGGACAACAACAACCATACCATAGGCTAGCTTCTAGGGTTTAGCCTCTCCGATCTCGTGGTAGATCAACTCTTGTAATACTCATATCATCAAGATCAATCAAGCAGGAAGTAGGGTATTACCTCCATCGAGAGGGCCCGAACCTGGGTAAACAATGTGTCCCCCGCCTCCTGTTACCATCCTCCTTAGACGCACAGTTCGGGACCCCCTACCGGAGATCCGCCGGTTTTGACACCCACAATCCCTGTTGGTCTCCAAGAAAGCTGATAAAAACTACCTTGACGACAATGAGAGAACCCAGAAGTCCTGTCTTGATGTAGTGTTCGAGTTACTGGCCACTACTGCTGGCACAAGCTCTTCGAACTCGCTGCCTGAATTAGTTCGTCTTCTTGAGTCTCAGCTTCAAGTTGAAAGACATCGATCAGATGTGTTGCGACAGGAAGCTGAAGGACTGAGGATGTCCCTGCAGAATTCAGATGCATAATTTCTGGCGCAAAAGCAAGCGCTGGAGGTTTAAGCGCCAAAAAAGAGAAAGTTAATAATCTTGCTAAGCATCTTGCCAGCATTATGGGTACCCAGGATATTGTTTCTTGAGATCTTCTGAAGTGGTTTCAGTTCTAGACTTGCTTTGCTGCGGCGTTTATTTGCACTGTCGCCAACTTTGACAACCAGTGTATATGATATGCTGCTTTGTTCCCTATATTTGCACTGGTGGCGAACTTTGATGCCCACTGGATGTAATATGTGTAATAGCCGTGATAGCCTAGCGTAAGTTGCTTGTTTATTTATTTCCTTGTTGTCTTGTTTATTTGTTTGCTTGTGGTCAGTGTTGTTCTTTTTCCGTGGTTTGCTAGTGGCCGCAATAACCTATTTTTTAAAACTAGGCCACAATAACCATGGGCTGCATATTTACTGTAGTGACACTGGGCCTTCTACGGGCCGTAGAAACAATGGGCCTTCTACGGGTCGTATCATCAATGGGCCTTATACAGGCCGTATGATCGATTGTCCAAACATGGGCCAAGAACATACCGCTTTATGGCCGTAAACGGGCTAGAGTTGGAATCATCCATTCATGGGCCGACCATAATGTGCCTGAGGGAGTCCTGGACTAGGGGGTCTCCGGACAGTTAGACTATATCCTTTGGCCAGACTGATGGACTATGAAGATACAAGATTGAAGACTTCGTCCCTTGTACGGATGGGACTCTCCTTGGCGTGGAAGGCAATCTTGGCAATACGGATATTAGATCTCCTCCCTTGTTACCGACTCTATGTAACCCTAGCCCCCTCCGGTGTCTATATAAACTAGAGGTTTAGTTCGTAGGACAACAGTCAATCATACCATAGGCTAGCTTCTAGGGTTTAGCCTCTACGATCTCGTGGTAGATCAACTCTTGTAATACTCATATCATCAAGATCAATCAAGCAGGACATAGGGTATTACCTCCATCAAGAGGGCCCGAACCTGGGTAAACATTGTGTCCCCCGCCTCCTGTTACCATCCGCCTTAGACGCACAGTTCGGGACCCCCTACCCGAGATCCGCCGGTTTTGACACCGACATTGGTGCTTTCATTGAGAGTTCCACTGTGTCGTCATCATAAGGAGGGATGGCTCGTCTCGTTGTCAAGAACAACATCACCTCTGCGGGAGTCCTGGCTGTAGGCCAAACTCTCCGACTAGGCGGCTTCGTCATGACCGCCCGCTCAGCCGCTGCGCCGAGGATGACTTCTCGGGTCATCGAAATATGGAGCTCTCCTCTTTGAACGAGCTCTTGGATCGCATCGCCACTCTGGGAGTCGCTACGGACTATGATCTGATTGGGCTTAAACCCGACCAAAGGGAGATTAACTCTCCGCCGGTCACCCATCAGTTAGCGGTGGTGGAGGAGCAATGCGGCGAATCTTCCTCTATCCTGAGGACGAACTATGTTCGGATTCCCAAGCTCTCCGAGCCAGATACCCGTCCACGGGAGGACATCGCCCTAAACCTGAACCTAGAATGAGGTTGCATGCCAAACCTGCGGGGCAACATCCCGGACCCCGAACTTCCAAGATCGGAAACTCCTACGCCCCTGGGTCTCAGATTGGGTCAAGGTCTGGACTTAAATCCACCCACCCACCCAGATATAAATAATCTTTCCCATATTAGGCAAGATCCCCAAGAGACAGTACATCACTATTGGGCCAGATTCCTCCTTGTAATGAACAAGGCCAAGGACTGTCGCGAGGAAGACGCAATTTCGTTTTTCTGCAAAAATTGCACAAACAAGGGAATTTTCAACGCCATAAGTCGCCGTGACATTGCACACTTCGCTGACTTGGCGGCCATAGTATGGAAGTACTGTGTTATGGAAAGCAGCTGGAAAACCCAAACAAAATTTTGGGATAATCCGGCTCTGAAAAAAAAACCCAGTCTGAACTAAAAGGGCGCACTCTCATAAGTCGCTTGACTCAATTACAAAGAAGCAAAATTCAACTACAGGGCGTGGAACCGTATTGGAGGGATGGATTAATGGGCCCTGCAAAATTCATAGTACAGCGGATACCATACCAACACACAGCCTTAGAGCATGTTGGGTACTCCGGCAGGTGGCCAAGAGCGGTGAGGATCTCCTCATTCAAAACACCGCAGAGCACCATCCCGTTGATAACAATACAGTACTAACAGTCTTCGAGACCTTTGCCTCAAATAATAGGCGTAAGCGAGCACTCCACAACCTTGCCGAAGTCGGCCACCTGGCAGCAATAAATCCATGGAGCGACATGGCTATCACCTACAATGCCAGTGACGAACCTAAATTCCGAACAGCCTGAGCACCAGCCGCTTTGGTACTCATTCCAATTGTGGACGACTTTCGGCTTAATAAAGTGCTCATGGACGGCGGCAGCGGATTAAACCTCATTTATGAGGAAACTCTTCAAAAAATGGAAATAGACAGAAACCATATTGAGCAAAGCAGCACAACCTTTCGAGGAATCATCCCCACTCGGGAGGCACGTTGCGCTGGGAAAATCACACTACATGTGGTATTCGGCATTCCGTAGAATTACAGGTCCGAAGAAATTACATTCCAAGTGGCCCCGTTCAGTAGTGGATACCACGCCCTTCTAGGGCGCGGCACATTCATGATCTTCCAAGCCATACCTCATTACTGATACATGAGGCTCAAAATGCCTGGGCCTAATGGATTCATCACTCTAGCTAGTGATCCGGACATAGCACTCCGCGCCGAAAACAAGACAACCGCACTGGCCCTCGAGGCATTCTCCGAAGCCCTTGTGGCGGAGGAATTAACCGCGCTGTGCTCCATAGTGGACAGGGACGACGTGATACTCGACAAAAGATCCAAGTCCACCTCTTTTAAACCAGGAGATGAAATAGTCAAATTCCAAGTCCATCCAACAGACCCCACAAAAACAGCATCCATCGGGGCACAGTTAAACCCAGCTGTAGACGCCGCACTACGGGAGTTCCTGTGTGAGAATTGGGACATATTCTCCTGGCATCCTTCATACATGCCAGGAACCCCACACAGGCTGGCCGAGCATAGACTTAAAATTCTAAAGGGATTCAAGCCGGTCAAGCAGATTCTTCGGCATTTCTCTGAACCTAAGCGACAAGCCATGGGAGAGGAGCTAGCCATGTTACTGGAGGCCGGATTCTTTAGATAAATAAAGCATCCGGACTGGCTAGCAAACTTGGTGATGGTACCAAAGAAGGACAAATCCTGGCGCCTATGCGTCGACTTCAAGGACCTTAATAAGGCTTGCCCAAAGGATCCCTTCCCCCTCCCTCGCATCGATCAAATTATCGACGCCACTGCAGGACACGACTCATTGTGATTCCTCGACGCATACTCCGGTTACCACCAAATTAAGATGGCGGAGTCTGATCAAGCTGCAACGGCATTTATCACTCCATACGGCCCCTACTGTTTTAACACAATGCCCTTCGGGCTCAAAAACGCCGGTGCAACGTATCAGCGCATGATTCAGACATTTCTGGAAAAGCAGATCGGCAAAAAAGTGGAGGCATACGTAGATGATGTGGTCGTTAAAACCAGACACGTTGACTCCTTAATAGACGACTTGAGGCTCACGTTCGACAATCTCCAAACATACGACATTAAGCTCAATCCGGAAAAATGCGTTTTCGGCATACCCGTCGGAAAGCTCCTGGGCTTCATCGTCTCCAGTAGAGGAATTGAAGCAAATCCAGCTAAAATCCGAGCTCTATCGAAGTTGGCTATCCCTACTGACATCAAGCAAATCCATAAGTTAACTGGATGTGTGGTGGCCTTAAGCTGCTTTATCTCCCGATTAGGAGAAAAGGCACTCCCCCTTTATTGCCTTCTTCGGCGCACCGAACACTTCGAGTGGGCGGATGCAGCCACGGCCAGATTGGAAGAAATAAAAGCCATCCTAGCCACCAACCCAATTTTGGCCGTGCCAAATGTCGGCGAACCAATGATGTTATATATAGCGGCAACTCACCAAGTTGTAAGTGCAGTGTTCGTCGTCGAACGAGAGACGGACGGACATAAATTCCCACTTCAAAAGCCGGTATATTATGTATCCACTGTCCTCACTCCATGCAAATCACGGTACCCACATTATCAAAAGATAGCATACGCGGTATTCATGGCATCCTAGAAATTACAACACTACTTTCAAGAGTGTTCAATTACGGTGGCCTCAGAAGTACCACTCAACGACATAATAAACAACCGCGACGCCACGGGCCGGATTGCCAAATGGGCTATCGAGCTCCTCCCGTTCGACATAACATATAGACCACGGCGAGCCATTACGTCGCAAGTACTGGCCGATTTCATCGCCGAGTGGACAGAAGCTGAACTCCCTAAAGAGTACGGCATGTACTCCAATCGGATCATGCACTTTGACGGCTCTAAAATGCTGGCTGGTCTGGGGGCTGGCGTCGTCCTGACGTCCCCCACCTGAGATACAGTCCAATATGTACTCCAAATAATATACACAGACTCCAACAACGCAGCCGAATACGAGGCCCTATTACACGATCTCCGAATGGCAGTTTCCATGGGCATTCAACGCCTGGAGGTGCATGGGGACTCGAACCTCGCAATATCTCAAATAAATGGGTATTTCGATGCCAAAGATCCGAAAATGGCGGCATATCGCAACGCCATCCTCAAAATGTCAGCTCAGTTTGAGGGGCTTGAATTCCACCATGTGGCTCGGGAAAACAATCAGGCGGCGGATATCCTCGCCCGTATCGGTGCTAAGCGCGATCCTGTCCCACCTAACATCTTCTTGGAAAGGTTGTTTAAGCCATCTGTGGTATGGGAAGGGGACACCGGTAACAATATTCCGGACCCGGCCACAACACCAAATACCGAACACTCTAACACAATCGGAGGCTCTGCCATTGAAATAACACCTTCAGCCCACGTGATAATGGCCGTCATCACCCCGTGGACAGAACCATTCCTGGCCTACGTAACTAGGCAGGAACTACCCGAGGACCAAAATGAGGCACGCTGCATAGTGCGGCGATCTAAAGCCTACAAGGTCCACGAGGGAGAGCTTTATAAGAAAAGCACTACCGGAGTCCTTCAAAGATGCATCTCCGAAGAGCAAGGGCGGAAGCTTTTGGCAGAAATCCATGTTGGACTCGGCTGCCACCACGCCGTAGCCCGGGCCCTTGTAAGCAAGGCCTTCTGTATAGGTTTCTATTGGCCGACGGCCCGAGCAGATGCACAGTATCTGGTCCAACATTGCGTCGGTTGCCAGCAGTTTGCAAACCAAAGCCATATGCCGCCTACCGCTCTCCAAACAATCCCCATTACTTGGCCCTTTGCGGTCTAGGGGCTTGATATGGTCAGACCCCTCAAAGGGGGAACCCATAAGAAAAAATACTTACTGGTCATGGTGGATAAATTCACCAAATGGATAGAAGCCAAACCCGTCAAAACGGCTGAATTCGGACCGGTGATAGACTTCATATCTGGGTTTGTACACCGTTATGGCATCCCCCACAGCATCATCACTGACAAAGGCACAAACTTTAGAGCTGACGAGATAAAACTTTGGTGCAGCAACATGGGCATCAAGCTCGATTATGCTTCTGCCTATCACCTGCAAACTAACGGTCAAGTCGAGCGAGCAAATGGTCTTACCATGAGCGGCATCAAACCTAGATTAGTGCAGTCCTTAAAGGAAACAAACACGCACTGGGTAGAGGAGCTCGACTCCATACTATGGGGGCTATGGACCACGCCGAATCACACTACCGGATACACACTGTTCTTTATGGTGTACAGCGCAGAGGCGGTTCTACCCTGCGACATAATTCATGACTCACCTCGAGTGCGCATGTACGAAGAAAAAGAGGCCGAGCTCGATCAGCAGGACAGTTTGGACGCCCCGAAGGAGGAGCGCGACGTAGCAAAAGCCCGTTCCACATTCTAACAGCAACAGGCTCGAAGGTATCAAAGTAGAGAAGTACGAGCCAAAACCTATAACGTTGGCGAACTAGATCTACGCCTGCCGGAGAAGAAAAAGAACAAGCTCAGGCCCAAATGGGAAGGTCCCTTCATTATTGACCAGGTTCTGACTGGTGGAGCGTACCGTCTGTGGGATGCATCGGACAATCGACTCGAGCCAGACCCATGGAACGCAGCCAGACTCCGAAGATTCTACGCCTAGTGCCGGACTCTATGTTTGTCTCCTTACCCCCGTCAATTTTTTGCGTATCAAAAAGGCTAACTTGTGTCTTGGTTACACAATCTTGACGCGCTAACCGCGCTCATTATACCTGGGGGCTTCTTATACAGAAGCTTAATATAACTATTTTTCTGGGCTTTATGCCCCACACATGTGTTATTCTTCCACATGTACCTTTTTTCACCATTATATGCATCGATATGACTTAAGTTTTGGCCAAGCTGGGTTGCCTGGCTCTTGTATTTATGCCCTGCGTTCCCGTTAATTCGGCTAGGGCATGAGGGGAGCACCTCTGCGATTGTTACTGCCGGGTCAGCCGGATGTGTACCTCAGACTGGGTGAAGCCAAAAGCTAGCGTTCTTAAGGGAATATTCGGTCGGTGAACAAAAGATGATTTTCATTCATTTTGATACATGCCCCCAGATGTTATATCCTGCGTTTCTTTTCGCAGTTCGGACATGCACATTAGGGAATACGTACCCAGGGATAGGAACCCTTAACGGAACTATTCTCCCTGGAAGATGTTTCATACTACCATGTAATATAACATAGCTAGTTGGGTACTTGTCTGTTCAAGCACTTATGACCCCTACGCCTGGTTTCCACGCATACCCCGGTTTTTACATAAGCAAGCGGGTATTCGGATACACTCCGGACTATCGGGTCCAGAGGTCGAAGCAAAAAGGTCCGCCATGACAAATGATTTACAATCCAGCTAGGGACATTATATATTTCACTTAAAGTACACAGTCACTTAGACTGACTAAATTCTTCTTCTATACCATCCAACAGGCTGTCTAGCCTACAATCCTGTTGGGAATACTTTGCGGCTAATTCTACTTGGTCATACACCAAACCGACGGGGATCTCTTTCCCATCGGGCCCCATAGGTCCGACCTCGGCCATGTGGTTTGGGCCAGCTTTGGTACTCCCTCCTTCCATCTATATAGGGCCTAATGCGTTTTTTAAGACCGTCTTTGACTATTGACAAGATTAATAGTACATGACATGCACAATGTGAAAATTATATAATTGAAAGCTCCTTTCACACACGAATTTAACGATGTGCTTTGTGTAATTTGCATGTCATATATTATTGCTCTAATATTTGGTCAAAGTTAGCCTCGAAAAATGCATTAGGCCCTATATAGATGGAAGGAGGGAGTATATCACATCTTCACCATGGACCAGGCTTCCCTTGCACCTTGTAGGCAGGCTGATATCTTCCAAAATTGGAAGCGCTGCCGCTCTCCCTTGAGCTTCTCTACAAGCTCCCCCATGCCTCCTGGCAGGGAGGCGAATGGCCATAAGGCTTGGGCAATACCATTCATCACCTGCCGAACTTGTTCGTGCAGTTGTGAGAGCTCTGGTAGAAGATCACCCGCAGACCCGGGCATCTCCTCCGCGGGACGACCCGTCAGCATACCTGCAGACATAACTCTGTTAGCCGGCTTCTTCACCGAACTCTTTCAAAAGTTCGTTCAAGCACTTACTAAAAATTCCGCGTCGAAGCCGCTTACTCTCCTTCACGGAGTTCGCAAGCTGGGCTTGGACATCTTTCAGTTCCACGCCCAGCCAGATATTGGCGTCCTGGAGATTATTTTTCTCCTACCTGACCCGCGTAAGCACGCGCTCGCCAGCATTTAGCTGTCGATAAGCACGTTGCGCATTCTCCGACACAGCCTCCGTATTCACTCTGGAGTCATCTGCAACATCTGTTGTTAGATTTGCATACATGTCGCATACTATATGGTACCTGTCATTCTTTGCTATGGAAACAAGTGTTACCTGAGGGGTCCTTCTCGGACTCCTTCAACGCGGCAACCGCGGCCCATAGCTGGGCTTTGCGCTCTTCTAGCTCTTGAGACAATTGGGTATTCTTCTCTGTAAGAACCTGCGCAAATAATGATCCTTAAATCAGTTGTGTCAACTGTTTCAAGTCTCAGGGGCTACTGATATATATAATCGTCAGATTTTCTTACCTGTATATCCTTTACATACTCGTCTGTGGCTCTAGCAAGACCGTTTTGAGCAGCATGGATGTACGCATCTCCTGAGTTGAAGGCATCGAACGCCTCTTGGGAGAAACAAGCATCACGGAGTACGGCCCGACGACGCCTGTGATTCATGCCGCTCTCCACTTTGGAATTTGTAGCGGATAGTCTATCTGCATCCTCTATAGAAGGAGCATCCGGCATTAGCCCTGTGTTAGCTTCCGCCTCAATGTTCGGCCCTGCAGCCCGACTGGTGGAGGCGTGATCGGCAACCTCTCCGGATATAGTCCAGCGAGCGTTTTTCCTACTAGGAAACATGGACATCATTATATTTTAAGAAAGACGACAACCACGGAGCGAGGTTATGTATCATACCTCTGCGCTGGCGTCTCAGTCCTGACCGCCTTCCTTTTTTACCTACTCGACTTCGGTGTCCCTTGTTGGCGAGTCACTGCGGGTTCGGCATGGTGTCCCGAGGGCCTTCCCTGTAAAGCGCCATATGTGTACGGTAGGTGAAGTACATAATAGGGGATCCTTCTTGGAAGTTGGGGCTCTAGTTTTCCTTACATGCGATGCAGGGAGTAGCCCAGGATAGTCGGCTATGATGGCCACCATGGCATCATCGCAGCTCAACTGATAGAATGTCCTGTCGATCAGCTCCAGAAATATGTCCAGATCCTCTTCGATTCCGGGATCGAGGGCCCGGTCAGGGTCCTCCGGTTGTGGAGGTGGGCTGTTGACCTCCCTTACAGCTTTTCGCAGTTCCTGCCATGAAACGGCAAGGTGAGTATTTATGACGAAGAATGCGGGAAGGTTGGGAGTAAAAAGTGACAGCTCACCCAGCTTGGGGGGTTGTACATGGAGAATCCATCCCGTGGCTTAATATGGATGAACTCCTCTTCCTCTCCCTTGAACAACTCGGACAGAATTTTTGCTAGAGCAGCAGCGGAGTCCGGTCCCTTACGCCCGCAGCGGGTGGCATCATCTTCCCCGTTAAAGCGCCACATGGGGTGCCCTCGATATTGAAGTGGTTGCACCCCTCGCATTATACATATTGACATAACCTCGATTATTGTCAATCCTGATTGAGCCATCGTTTTTATCCGGCCCATCAGGTAAAGGACTTCTCCGTTATCTTCCTCTTGAGGGCTCCGCGGGCGCCAGCTTCGGCGTTTCTTCAAAGGGGCATTGTCGAACTCGGGAAGACCCCTCCGAATAGGATCTGGAAGGGGGACGTCCTCCATGTAAAACCACTCCGAAGGCCAGTCTTCGGACGTCTTCTTTTGGGTACCGGACAGGTATCCGGTCCCGGCGATGCACCATATTTCAGCTCCGCCCACTTGATATATTGACCCCTCATGTGTATGGGGAACAAGGCAGAATAGCCTCTTCCACAGCTTGATATATTGACCCCTCATGTGTATGGGGAACCAGCGATGTGTAATATGGAAGCGGGGGTGAAATTATGCAACTGGAGGCCGTAAAACTCCAGGAGCCCGCGGAGGAACGGATGGATTGGAAATCCAAGTCCCCTTAGTAAATAAGGGACAAGGCATACTCGCTCCCCCTTGGAGGGATTGGGGAAGCTCTCCGCTTGCTCCCCGCCATTGTAGATGGCGAGCCCGGCTCGAACGGGGACCATATATGCTGGAGGGAGAAATCCCTGGGTCTTTAACTCTACTAATTGGCTGTGCGGGACGGAACACTTCTCCCAATCACTGGGCTTAGGGCTATGGGAGTGGGAGGAGTAGCTGCGATGGCCGGCCATGTTGGAATGGATTTTTCCGAGCACGCTCTGATGGATACTCGCCGTGGGAGGATGGTGTGGTTTGGATCTAAGAATCCCCGTCCCTTTAATAGACAGATTACTTACATGGCTACGGTGGCGAATGTAAAAATGCCCTGGCTCCTCGCATTCACTCGACATGTGGAAGATAGCCCTTATTGGGCGTAGAAGCCAAGAAGTGCAACATTTATGGGGAGATGGACACTACTCAGCAGATATTCAGAATTTGGAGAAGAACCCTCCTTGCAATGCCAAAGACAATTTGCGAGCCGGACTCATCGTCATTGAAGCCTAGTTTGGGGCCTACTGAGGGAGTCCTGGATTAGGGGGTCTCTGGACAGCCGGACTATATCCTTTGGCCGGACTGATGGACTATGAAGATACAAGATTGAAGACTTCGTCCCGTGTCTGGATGGGACTCTCCTTGGTGTGGAAGGCAAGCTTGGCAATACGGATATTAGATCTCCTCCCTTGTAACCGACTCTATGTGACCCTAGCCCCCTCTGGTGTCTATATAAACCGGAGGGTTTAGTTCGTAGGACAACAGACAATCATACCATAGGCTAGCTTCTAGGGTTTAGCCTCTACGATCTCGTGGTAGATCAACTCTTGTAATACTCATATCATCAAGATCAATCAAGCAGGACGTAGGGTATTACCTCCATCAAGAGGGCCCGAACCTAGGTAAACATCGTGTCCCCTGCCTCCTGTTACCATCCGCCTTAGACGCACAGTTCGGGACCACCACCCGAGATCCGCCGGTTTTGACACCGATAGGGTCGTCGTTAATCGGTCGTATTTGATGATGCTATGAAAACGGCCCAACGTATTAATGGGCCACAAACGGGCCGACTATAAGCACGGGCTAAATTTGGCCCACAAGCAGAAAATGACAGTAACGGGTCGTAAGTAACCAAATGCTGGAAATGAGCCCAAGAATAAATGGGCCCTGAGAAGGCCAAAAGATAACATGGGCTGGAAACGGCCAACGGAATAATGGGCCATTAATGGGTATAAAGTGATACACTGTTCATTACGGGCCAGTTTTACCACGGGCCGTTAATGGGCCGAGGGTTACTAAGGGCCTCATATGGGCCGAAATACGTCATGGGCCATACATGGGCCGGAAGTTAAAACGGGCTGGAATTATATTGGACGGCCCAGATGACGCTACTGGGCCTAATTCGGATAGGCCGTAAACGGGCCCTGGGTTAGCGGGTTGTAAATGGGCTATATGCGAACAGGCCATTAACAAGCTTGTTGTGGGCCGGACCGCCACCTTTTGACCAAGTAAAATGGGCCCGCCTTTTCACAGGAATGGGCCTCTGTTGGGCCATGCCACGTGTCGACGTATCATAGGCGCTTTGGGTCCAATGAGTGGATGACATCTGTCCCAACGGTGAGCCGACACGTGTTTCCTCCAGCCAATGATTATTTTACACATGGAAAATGCCCATTTGTCGGGGCTGCTAATGGGTTATCGGATGCAAAACCGGACCCGATAGCTTAACGGCATTCCGTTACGGTGGATGCCACGTGTCAGTCACCCTTGACGAAAGCACTTCTGTGACGCGCGATTGATACGTCTCCGTCGTATCTACTTTTCCAAACACTTTTCCCCTTGTTTTGGACTCTAACTTGTATGATATGAGTGGAACTAACCCGGACTGACGCTGTTTTCAGCAGAATTGCCATGGTGTTGTTTTATGTGCAGAAAACAAATATTCTCGGAATGACCTGAAACTCCATGGAACATCTTGGAAAAAATAATAAAAAATCCTCGCCAAATATGAAGACAAGGGGGCCCACACCCTGTCCACGAGGGTGGACCCCCCCCCTCTAGGGCGCGCCCCCCTACCTCATGGGCCTCCTAGATGCCCTCCGACGCCAACTCCAACTCTATATATTTGCTTTTGGAGAGAAAAAATTCAGAGAGAAGAAATCATCGCATTTTACGATACGGAGCCGCCGCCAAGCCCTAAAACCTCTTGGGAGGGCTGATCTGGAGTCCGTTCGGGGCTCCGGGGAGGGGGATTCGTCGTCGTCGTCATCATCAACTATCCTCCATCACCAATTTCATGATGCTCACCGCCGTGCGTGAGTAATTCCATCGTAGGCCTGCTGGACGGTGATGGGTTGGATGAGATTTATCATGTAATCGAGTTAGTTTTGTTAGGGTTTGATCCCTAGTATCCACTATGTTCTGAGATTGATGTTGCTATGACTTTGCTATGCTTAATGCTTGTCACTAGGGCCCGAGTGCCATGATTTCAGATCTGAACCTATTATGTTTTCATGAATATATGTGAGTTCTTGATCCTATATTGCAAGTCTATAGTCACCTACTATGTGTTATGATCCGGCAACCCCGAAGTGATAATAATCGGGACCACTCCCGGTGATGACCATAGTTTGAGGAGTTCATGTATTCACTATGTGCTAATGCTTTGTTCCGGTTCTCTATTAAAAGGAGGCCTTAATATCCCTTAGTTTCCAATAGGACCCCGCTGCCACAGGAGGGTAGGACAAAAGATGTCATACAAGTTCTTTTCCATAAGCACGTATGACTATATACGGAATACATGCCTACATTACATTGATGAATTGGAGCTAGTTTTGTGTCACCCTATGTTATGACTGTTACATGGTGAACCGCATCCGGCATAATTATCCATCACTGATCCGGTGCCTACGAGTTTTCCATATACTGGTTCTCGCTTATTTACTTTCCCGCTGCTACTGTTACAATCACTACAAAATACCAAAAACAATAGTTTTGTTGTCTTTACTTTTGTTGCCGCTACCACCACTATCATATTACTTTGCTACTAAACACTTTGCTGCAGATACTAAGTTTCCAGGTGTGGTTGAATTGACAACTCAGCTGCTAATACTTGAGAATATTCTTTGGCTCCTCTTGTGTCAAATCAATAAATTTGGGTTGAATACTCTACCCTCGAAAGCTGTTGCGATCCCCTATACTTGTGGGTTATCAAGACCAATTTCTGGCGCCATTGCAGGGAAGCATAGCTCTATTCTTTGAGTCACTTGGGATTTATATCTGCCGGACACTATGAAGAACTTGAAAGACGCTAAGACAACAATTTATCCTGCAACTACGAGCGGAGGTAAGGAACTGCCATCTAGCTCTGCACTTGATTCACCTTCTGTTATGAGTAGGCTAGCGACACCTAAACCTGCTTCTGCTATTTGTTCCGATATGTCGCATGTTATTGATGATGCCACTTCTGCTATGCATGATACTTATGATGAAACTACTTCTATGCCTGATACTACTGTGCCCCTTGGTGAATTTCTTGATGAAAAAATTGCTAGGGCTAGAGAAAAAGAAATTATTCAATCTGAATACGATGATGATAGTGATGATGAAAATATGCCTGTTATTCCTGAGGGCTTTCTTTTTTATATGGAATCTTCTGCCGCTATTTTAGCTTGCAGGGATAGATATGAGCTTAAGAGGTTATTAGTTAAATGGAACAATGAATCACTTAGAGATAAAATGAAACCCGACCCTGCTTTTGCTACTTCACCTATTTGTGTTCCTGATAAGGATTATGAATTCTCTGTTGATCCTAATATAATTACTTTGGTTGAATCTGATCCATTTTATGGCTATGAATCTGAAACTGTTGTGGCACATCTTACTAAGTTAAATGATATAGCTGCCCTGTTTACTAATGATGAGAGATCGTGTTACTTTTATATACTCAAAATATTTCCGTTCTCATTAAAGGGTGATGCTAAGATATGGTTTAATTCTCTTGATCCTGGTTGTGTGCGTAGTCCCCAGGATATGATTTATTACTTCTCTGCTAAATATTTCCCTGCTCATAAGAAACAAGCTGCTTTGAGGGAAATATACAACTTTGTGCAAATTAAAGAAGAGAGTCTCCCACAAGCTTGGGGGAGGCTTCTCAAGTTACTTAATGCTTTGCCTGATCATCCTCTTAAGAAACCTGAAATACTTGATATCTTTTATAATGGACTAACCGATGCTTCCAGAGATTACCTGGATAGTTGTGCTGGTTCTCTTTTCAGGGATAGAACACCGGATGAAGCTGAAATTCTATTGAATAATATGTTGACAAATGAAAATAATTGGGCACCTCCTGAGCCAGCTCCTGCTCCAATTACTAAGTCTATTCCTAAACCAACTCCAAAGAAAAGAGGTGTTCTATTCCTTAGTCCCGAAGATATGCAAGAGGCAAAGAAATCTATGAAAGAAAAAGGTATTAAAGTTGAAGATGTTAAGAATTTACCTCCTATTGAAGAAATACATGGTCTTAGTATACCGCCTGTTGAAGAAACATATGATCTCAATTCTTTATTTACTGAAGAACCTCCTGATCCGATATCCCGACACAGGTAGTAAAGGTAAATTCTCTCTATAGATATGATAAAGCTAAAGTCCCTCCTACTAAAATTGCTAGTTAGTGCTTGGATGAGTTTGATAACTTTATGTTTAAGCAAGACAACTTCAATGCTTATTTTGGTAGACAATTAAAAGAAAATGCTTATATAATTAGACGCTTGGGTGATTATATGGCTAATATTAAAGGTGAACTTAAACTTGTTAGCAAACATGCTTCTATGGTTACCACGCTAGTAGAACAAGTGCTTAAAGCTCAAAAAGAAGTGCTTGATGAAATGAATAGTAAGAAAAATGATTATGCTGTTAGAGTGGCTACTAGAACTAGTAGACTGACTCAGGAACCTTTGTATCCTGAAAGCCACCCTAAGAGAATCGAGCAAGATTCTCAAAGAAATAATATTGATGTTCCTAGTTCTTCTAAAAAGAAGAAGAAGAAAAATGATAGAACTGTGCGAACTTCTAGTGAACCTATTGCTGAACCACCTAATAATCCAAATGATATATCTATGTCTGATGCTGAAACACAATCTGGTAATGAACATGAACCTAGTGAAAATATTAATGATGATGTTCATGATGATGCTCAACCTAGTAATGACAATGATGTAGAAATTGAACCCGCCATTGATCTTGATAACCCACAATCAAAGAATCAACGTTATGATAAAAGAGACTTTATTGCTAGGAAACATGGTAAAGAAAGGGAACCTTGGGTTCAGAAACCCATGCCTTTTCCTCCAAAACCATCCAAGAAAAAGGATGATGAGTATTTTGAGCGCTTTGCTGAAATGATTAGACCTATATTTTTGCGTATGCGATTAACTGATGTGCTCAAAACAAATCCTTATGCTAAATATATGAAGGATATCATTACTAATAAAAGAAAGATACCGGAAGCTGAGATTTCCACCATGCTTGCTAATTATACTTTTAAAGGTGGAATACCAAAGAAACTTGGAGACCCCGGAGTACCTACTATACCTTGCTCCATTAAAAGAAATTATATCAAACTGCTTTATGTGATCTTGGAGCCGGTGTTAGTGTTATGCCTCTCGCTTTATATCGTAGACTTGACTTGAATAAGCTGACACCTACCGAAATATCTTTGCAAATGGCTGATAAATCAACTGCTATACCTGTCGGTATTTGTGAGGATGTGCCTATTGTGGTTGCAAATGTTACTATTTTAACGGACTTTATTATTCTTGATATTCCCGAGGATGATAGTATGTCTATTATTCTTCGAAGACCTTTTCTTAATACTGCAGGGGATGTTATTGATTGCAACAAAGGCAATGTCACTTTTCATGTTAATGGTAATGAGCATACGGTACACTTTCCGAGGAAACAACCTCAAGTTCATAGTATCGACTCCCTTGGAAAAATTCCATTGATTATAATTGGAGGTTTTGAATTTCCTCTTCCTACTGTCAAAAAGAAATATGATATACTTATTATAGGGGATGTGCATATCCCCGTTGAGGTAACTTAGTGTTATTCGAAATTTCTCCGGTTTCATGATTATCGGAATGAGTTTGTTAACAAGACTTGATCAACCTTGTTAGTGGATTCTTTTTTATGAGCATGAGATGGATGAAACTAGAAGCACAAACTTCTGTACCCTCTCTATACTTTCTGTTAATTAGTAGAAATAAAGTAAAAATAGTATTTTTCTGTCTGTTTCCTGACTTATCCGTGCAATATAAAAATATCCCGAAAATAAAAGTCCTCAGAATGACATGCCAATTTAATATGATTTTTTCGGGAATCTTTGAGGATTTACTTTGCAAAAATTACCGTGGGAGGAGCTGCCACCTGGCCATGAGGGTGGTGGGTGCGCCCCCCCTCTAGGGGGTGCCCCCTGCCTCGTGGGCCCATGGTGGCCCTCCTCCACTTATCCCAGCACCCATCTTCTTCCTCTATCTCACACAAACCCGAAAAACCAACTCAAGCATGAGTTCCAGCCACTTTTGCTGTGATTTTCGATCTCCTTGCTCAAAGCACCTCTTGCAAAGCTGCTTGGGGAGATTGTTCCTTGGTATGTGACTCCTCCATTGGTCCAATTAGTTTTTGTTCTAGTGCTTTATTCTTTGCAAATTTGTGCTGCATAGGTGACCATGTTCTTGAGCTTGCATGCCAAATTTATATGGTTCCAAGTAGTTCTAATGCATGATATAGGCTCTAGGCACTTGTAGGAGTAGTTGCTATCAGTTTTATTGAAGTTGGTTCACTTTTGTTTGAAGTTACTAAAAATTTCAGATTATTTCATAAAAATAATGAGGAGACTTTTGAGGGGTTCATCGAGCCGAAGCTCAAAGGATAAACAAAATGAAGAAGCTCAGAGGCCCAAATATAATTTGCCTCGTACCGCGGAGATCCGTCCGTGTGAATGGCCTTCTGATAATTTCTTGAGAGAGGCGGGATTTATGAGGATTTCTATTCATTGATTAAGAATGTTGGCCTCACCGACTTCGTCCGCGACCAACGTCCACAGTATCTCTTACTCACAAATACTTTTGTGCAAAACTTCTACTTTTTCCCTAAAGAGTCACCTCCTTCAGTAGAGTTTCATTTATATGACGTTGTGAAGAAAATGCCATTGTCTGAATTTTGCACAGTCTGCAACATACCTCCTGATGGTATCTTAGAGGAACCACCTCGTAAAGAGTTGGAACCATTTATTAACCTTATCTCTATGGGAGAAACCAGGAAGGTTTCTGATGCAAGAATCACTAGCATACATTTTCCTGTGTTACGCTATTTTGCTTTATTTGCTAGTCGATGATTGATTGGTCGTGGGAACTGTGGAAACCTTAGTGCTCTTGATATTACTATTCTGTTCCATGGTTTATACCATGACAACACTGTCAGTATGGGCGGAATTATTGCTAGGCGGTTGAGTCTAAACCGTACTAAAGGCCCCATCTTTTGAGGCATTTATGCTTCTCGCCTTGCTGCACACTTTAACATAGCTATTAGGCATTATGAGAAAGAAGAAAAATTGCTGCCTAATGCTTATCTAGACTATAAGAGCATGATAGCTCATGATTTTCTTGTTAAGGACAGGAATGGAGAGCTCAAATATAAGTTATACTTTGAAAAACATTATCCTGAAACTATTACGTTGCCTGCTCCTTCTTTGTTTAATTTTGTAGGACCCTACCTCATTATGTGGGCTGCCGTCCAAGCTTACAAGAATCCTGCACCAACCCCAGAACAGGAACCACAAGATGAGCCTCCACGACAATCTGTTTATTCTTGGGATCCAGAGATGACTGTCAGCCAGTGGCAGTCAGAGTCTTCTTCTTCATCATAGTACGATCCCATCTATTCTTCGTCACAGTACGACCCCAGCTACACCTACGGGTACCCGCCAGGCTATCCCTGGCAATAGACCAACTTAGGCCAAAGCCTAAGCTTGGGGGAGTACGTATTTCTCACCGACATTACATTTATGTTCACACACACTCATTACTAGATGTCGGTGCTCATACTCTTTCACTGTAATATCCATGCTAGTTTATTTTCTTTTTCCTGCTTTCTTCATGTGTGTTTGCTAAACCTTAAGAAAAACCAAAAAAAATAGTAGTAGTTTATTTTTCTGCTGTAGTAGTAATAATTAAAAAGAAAACCCAAAAATATTTCCCGTTCTTCTTTTGCTTGTTGGGAGCTTTCCCGTGTAAATAGTTTTATTTCTTTTCTTTTCTTTGGGGGTCAGTAGGAGGAGACCATAATTAAATTGTTGAAGTGGCTCTTATATGCATTATTATTGATTTAACCAAGAGCCCATATTGCCTTGTCTTCTCCTGTTTATTGAATGCTCGCATATTCCAGCTTAGTCCAATGCACGTGCACTCTTATTATTATTCACACCGTTCGGAAGTGCATGTGAAAGGCAATTATGATGATATATGATGGACTGACTGAGATGAGAAAAGCTGGTATGAACTTGACCTCTTTTGTTTTTGTAAATATGATGAGTCCCTCGTTCTTGATTCAGCTTATTATGAATAAACATGTTTGCAATGACAATTAGAGATCATAGTTTCTTGTGCCATGCTTGATTAGCTATGAGTTATAATGATTTACCTTGTGTGCCAACATGATATTGAGATGATTATGATGTGGTATGATGGGGTTGTATCCTCTTTTGAATGATTTAAGTGACTTGACTTGGCACATGTTCACGCATGTAGTTGAAACAAATCAACATAGCCTTCATGATATTTATGTTCATGGTGGATTATATCCTACTCATGCTTGCATCCAATGTTTATTAATTTTAATGCATGTACATGGCTGTTGTCGCTCCCTAGTTGGTCGCTTCCCAGTCTTTTGCTAGCCTTCACTTGTACTAAGCGGGAATACTGCTTGTGCATCCAATCCCTTAAACCCCAAAGTTATTCTAGATGAGTCCACCATACCTTCCTATATGCGGTATCTACCTGCCGTTCCAAGTAAATTTGTATGTGCCAAACTCTAAACCTTCAAATAAACATTCTGTTATGTATGCTCGAATAGCTCATGTATCAACCAAGGCTGTCCTTATCTTCCGTGTTAGGCGGGTTATTCTCAAGAGGAGTGGACTCCGCTCCTCACTCACGCGAAAATGGCTGGTCACCGGGATGCCCAGTCCCATGCTTTATGCAAACTAAATCAAAATTAATTGCAAACAAAACTCCCCCTGGGACCTGATGTATGTTGGAGACACTCGTTGTTTCGAGCAAGTCATGGATTGATGCTTGTTGGTGGAGGGGGAGTATAAACTTTACCATTCTGTTTGGGAACCGCCTATAATGTGCTTAGCATGGAAGATATCGCCATCTCTTAGTTGTTACGTTGACAATGAAAGTATATCGCTCAAAATACAATTTATCTCTATTTCAAAACCGAGCTGTGGCACCTCTACAAATCCCTACTTCCCTCTGCGAAGGGCACCTCTTAAAAAGCACTAGCTGGAGAGCGCAGCTGTCATTTGCATTCATCACTATTAATCTATGTTGGTTGTGACTATGATTGGATCTTTTTTACCATGAATTACAACGTCTACTCAGTCCTTGATCTTTAAAGGTTCTCTGCATTTACGTTTTGTGGTCTCAGAAAGGGCTAGCGAGACACCATCTTGTTATATCATATTATGTAACATCCCAAATTTTCAATTTGGAATGTTATACACTAGATCATATGCATATCATATTTTCTTGCATTTTGGTTGATCCTAGAAATTTCACGCAACTCAAGGACCCTCGGAGAGAGTTGGAGATTTCGTTATTTTCATATTTGAGAGTTCTCTCGAATTTTGAAAATAGGATCATTTGATTTATTTATTTTATCTTCAATAATTTTTCCGGTGTCAAAATATATGAGAGAGGGAATAATATGACTTTCCCAAATTTAGGAAAAATGAAGATATAATAAATAGATCAATTTTGCTTTCCGGTGTTTATTTGCATTTTATTCGGATAGGGAAAAATGCGTGTTTTCAAAAATTGCATTTTAGGTCCGGAGAAAAGTTCATTTTGTTCGGCTCATTTTTAGGAGTCGGGGAAAATTTACTTTAGATTTTTCGGAGTTCGTTTAGATCCCTTTTTGTTTTTTTTTCTGCGCGAGGAAACTATTTAAAAAAAAAATTGAGCAGCGCCTTGGGCCAAAGGCCCAAGCCAAGCTACCTACCGCCGCGCTCCCAGGCGCCAGGCGCCGAGCCAGGAGCCGGTCGGCCGCCGCCACCTCTTGCTAGGACCGAATCCTTTTAGGATTCTAGGGCGCCCCCTTGTCCCTTTTCCTTATTCCGTTTATTTTCTAGATCTTTCCTACTCTTATTCTTATTTCTTGTCCTCTACCCCAAGTAAACCCCCTCCCCTCCCCAATATAAATACCCAAGCACCCCCCCTCTAAACACATCAAATCAAAGCCCTCCCTCACCCGCGCCGCCACCCCACACTCGCGTCACCGCCGCCGCGCCGCCGCACCTTGCCGCCGCCACCCCACACCCGCGCCGCCGCCGCACCTTACCGCCGCCGCCCCACACCCCGCGCCGCCGCCGCACCTTGCCTACGCCGCCACCGCCGCCCAACGCCGCCCCCGCCGGAGCCCCTCACCGGAGACCTCGCCAAGGTTGCCCCGCGCTACATCTATTCTTTTTCTCGGATCGTTTTCTTCTAATCGTTCTGATTCTTTTCTTCTCTAAACCGTTCCGGTTTTCTAGATCGGTTTTTCGATCGGTTTTTCTTCTCCGAAACCCTAGATCGGATTCGTTTTCTTCTCCGATTTAGTTGCCTTTGGACCGTTCGCCGGACCGTTCGTCCTAACAAACGTGATCACCAGATTCTTCTAGGTTAACGACGTCCGTTCGTTTAACCGTTCTTCTTTTTCTTTTCGTCGGATTTATTCCGCGATCGTGATCTCAGATCCGATCTTCTTCCTAGTCTATCTTTTCGCTCGTTTATCGGAATCAGGTGATTCAAGCGCCTGGAGTTTCGTCTCGAAACCGCCGTTCCGTCTAATCAACTTGAACAAGCTTTTGTTACAGTAAAATTTTGACCTAGATTCAACTTGCTAGAACCAAGTTGTTTTCTTCTGCCGTTTGTTTTTCGTTCTTTCTTTGCAACCGGAGTTCTTAAGTTGAACTACCTGGTTCGTTCTCTTGTTCGAGTTTTACCTGTGCATTAGATGAGTACTTATTGTATGCTTGTTGTTTGTCTGCGATAGATTACCCGGATTGCGCCGCTTGTTACTTCGAAAGCCTAGGACTCGCGGATCATCAGCAAGGCAAGTAACACTTTGATCATACCTTTTCTAAAACCCATGTTTTATTGCATTAGATCAATCCTCACACATTGCATGATTAGGATCTAATTAAATTGTGGGATGGGAAGTAGATGAGGTTAGTACCTATTACCTGTATTATTATGAAACCTTTGGGAGTTACTTCTACGTTTGCTTATTATGCCATGCTATGCTAGTAGACGTGGATTGGGTGAGTGATATCCATGACAGATGTGAGATTGATAATTTTAATGGTTTATCTAAGGTGGCAACTTAAACATACATCTGGGTGGATTGAGGCACCTGATGTCTATCAGGACTTGCCTGTTTTTTTTGGACCGCCACCCAGGCTCAAAGGGATCATAAGATAATTCATGCTAGAAACTTCCATGTGCAGCCACATGCTACTATGGGCTCTAGCATAGTTGACTAAGTTGTGCGAACTCTTACGGGGTGGACTAGCAGATGTAGGGGATGTAGGTGTACCGGTCTACCCCACATGTAAGGTGCTAGTGCTTCTGAAAGACTATGTCTCGGTCATCCGTCTCTCAAACACCATGTAGTGCGAGAAAACAAACGGAGGCGATCGAGTCATGTGGGGAAAAGTGCGCAACCTCTGCAGAGTAACAAACTAATCATGATTAGCCGTGTCCCCGGTTATGGACAACTTGAGTATCTAGTACTTGAATATCATTGTGAATCTCAACATGTTACTTCTAATTAATGTTATTGGGTTTTAATTACTTTTAATTGGGATTGAGAATGCTGTCAACCATTCTCAATGTTTCACAACCACCATGATAGTAAATAAAATTTATTCCTTTGCAGTAGGGAAAAACTGGCTTTACGCAAAACTGTAACCATAGAGCTTTCCACCAGCCATATATGCATACAGTATAGCTGTTTCATTCCATTACTCTCTATGTGTTACTTTGCCAGCATATTCCATGTGCTGACCCGTTTTCGGGCTGCAACGTTAATGTTGCAGACTTTTCAGACGACGATTGAGGTGTTTTAGGTCGTGGTTCTATACTCAGTGATGCCGCTGGAGTTGATGGACCCATTTATCTTCCAAGTCTTCCGCTGTTATCTTTAAAATATGGCCTTAAGCCATATTTATTGTAATAAGTTCTTTTTGAGCCATCGATGTAATAAGTGTGTGATTGCAACTCTGCTATAAAACCTCGATGTACTGTGTGGTGTCAGCATTACTGATCCAGGGATGACACTGTAGCACAGTAGACGTGATCCATTCGGGTCAGGTCGCTACAGAGATGGTATCAGAGCACACGCTGACTGTAGGACACGACCACTAAGTTAAAGCCATAGTTCACCATTCTCTCCTCATTTTCTAACTCCTCATCTTTTCTACTCTTTTAGGATAACGCACGCGAAGATTAAGTACGCTCAACCGGATGAAGGCACACCATTTGGATTTCACCTGAAAGAAGTCACCAAGTACCTGAACATTGGATTACCAAGCTTCACGGGAACCTTCAACGCCACTGTGCCTGAAGAGGAGCGCTGGAAGATTCAAGCTCAGGTTCCGGGAAGAACATTCACGCCAATCACGAAGCCCATAGATAGTGTTTTCAATGCACCAACCTGGAGTCTAGGAAGGAGCATGGCAGCTCATATCACCATAGGACGCATTGGAGAAGTTTATCAAGAAGACCTCAAGGACACTATCTACCAGATTTGCGGACGCCGTGATGAACAATGGGAGTTAGTCAGCACCAAGAAAGATAGATCCATTGCATCTTTCATCCAGGAGTTAAACCAGCACATTCGACGCCACGAGAACCAGATGTGCAATGATATGGTAGAGTTGAAGAATGCGAAGGCAAGGATCATCGAGCTAGAAGGAGAACTAAAGTCTACACGCAAGGACTACATGGACGAGATCGTAGCTCTAGCAAGGCACAATGGCGATCTTAAGCAGGAGATTGAAGAACTCAAGAGGAAGTTAGCATCCCAGGAGGAAGACGAGTACGTCGCATGTCCGGACAACTACATCATCATCGACGACACCGATTCAGATCCAAGTGAACCCGACTTTGAAGACGAAGCTGGAGTAGATATCATGGAGTCTTCCACTGGATCAAATTTCTAGATGACCACCAGATAGTAGTAGTATTCCCCCATGTAAACACATTATAGTCGAGCACTTTTGCGATAGTTAGACCGTTTGTAAGCCCTTGTTTGATTGATTGAAGTGAATTGTGTGCTTTTGCCTCATGTGCATATGGGTAGTGTTTTCCCTTTAGACCCCCTCTATTCTTAATTCTCGTCTTTTCTAAACCTTCAGATGCCTCCGAGACGTGATAATGGATTTCCACCGGAGCTCACTCAGTTGATCCAGTAGCAGAATCAATTGATGCAAATGTTAGTTCAGAATCAGCAGAACAACAACAACAACCCACCACCACCACCTGTTGACCACTTAGCCCGTTTCCTTAGGCTGAATCCGCCAGTGTTTTCTAGTAGCACCGAGCCGATAGTAGCAGACGATTGGCTCCGCAAGATAGGAAGGGAGTTGACCACTGCAGGATGCACGGATGGTGAGAAAGTGAAGTTTGCCGCACACCAGCTTGACGGACCCGCGGCAGCATGGTGGGAGAATTTCACAGCCACTTACCCAGTTGACACTGTCACATGGGATCAGTTTCAGCAAGCTTTCCGCACTGCCCATGTTTCAGCAGGAGCTATGGCCATAAAGAAGCGTGAGTTTCGCAACTTACGCCAAGGAGGAAGGACTGTTGGCCAGTATGTGGAAGAGTTTAGTAAGCTAGCCCGTTATGCCCCAGATGACGTTGCTACGGATGCAGCCAAGCAGGAGAAGTTTCTGGAAGGATTGAATGATGAACTAAGCATGCAGTTGATGGTAGCAAGTTTCAACAACTACCAGGAGTTGGTAGATCGTGCCATCATGATTGAAGGGAAGCAACAGCAGATTGAGAACCGTAAGAGGAAGTATGGACAGGGGAAGTATAACTCTGGAGCCCAGCAGAAGCCCCGTTTTACACCTAAACCGGGATTTAAGTTTCAGCACACCCATGGAGGAGGTAGCTCGCACAACCATAATGGCCACAAGAATGGTAATGGGAATGGAGGAAGCAACGGCCAGAACCGAACAACCCCATCAACCCCAACCAAGAGAGACCTGAGTCAAGTCACCTGTTTCAAGTGTTCGAAGACCGGACATTATGCCAATGAATGTCCTGAAGGCCAGAATGGAAATGGCAATGCAAGCTCTGGGAAGAAGCCGAACCCTTTCAATAGGGGACAGGTGAACCACGTTAATGTGGAGGAGATTGAAGATCAGCCCGATGCAGTAATCGGTAAATTTTTGGTTAAGTCATTTACTGCACTCGTTCTTTTTGATACTGGTGCATCGCATTCATACATATCAAGGGGATTTGTGGAAAAGTATAGCCTGCCCACTAGGATTCTTAAAACACCGATGCTAGTAAGCTCGCCAGGAGCAGAATACATGGCCAGACAAGGATGTTTTCAAGTACCATTAAGTATAGGAAGGCATGTATTCCCAACGGATTTAATTATTCTGGAATCCCAAGGTCTGGATGTGATTCTTGGTATGGATTGGCTGTCGATGTATGGAGGAAACATCGATTGCGCCAGTAAGACAATTTTGCTTACCACACCAGGAGGAAGAAGGATCAAGTATGTATCCCGGCATGTGCCAAACAGGACACAAGTGAATTGCTTATCAGGAGTTGTGCAGGAGGAAGTACCAGTGGTAAAGGATTTTCCTGATGTATTTCCTGAGGAATTACCAGGCATGCCACCGGATAGAGACATTGAGTTTTTGATTGAGTTATTGCCAGGAACAGGCCCAATATCGAAGCGACCGTACCGGATGCCAGCAAAGGATTTGGTGGAAATTAAGAATCAGATTAAGGAGTTATTGGATAAAGGTTACATTCGCCCAAGTTCTTCGCCTTGGGGATCACCCGTACTTCTAGTGGAAAAGAAGGATGGATCATTAAGGATGGTTGTTGATTATCGGGGATTGAATGAAGTAACCATCAAGAATAAGTACCCACTGCCAATGATCAACGATCTGTTTGATCGATTGCAAGGAGCTAAAGTGTTTTCCAAGATCGATTTGCGATCAGGGTACCATCAGTTGAAGATTCGAGAGCAGGACATACCTAAGACAGCCTTCACCACAAGATATGGACTGTATGAGTATACCGTTATGTCATTTGGATTGACTAACGCACCTGCCTATTTTATGAACCTGATGAACAAAGTGTTTATGGAGTTTTTGGATAAGTTCGTCGTAGTGTTCATCGATGACATTTTGGTTTATTCAAAGAATGAAGAGGAGCATAAGGAACATTTGCGTTTGGTGTTGGAGAAATTAAGGGAACATCAGTTATATGCCAAATTCAGCAAATGTGAGTTTTGGTTGAAGGAAGTTGGATTCCTCGGACACGTTATATCCGGAGAAGGTATAGCAGTTGACCCCACAAAGGTTGAGACCGTAACCGAATGGGAAGCACCAACAACAGTTGGAGAGATCCGGAGTTTTCTTGGACTCGCAGGATACTACCGGAGATTCATTGAGAACTTTTCAAAGATTGCAAAGCGTATGACTGAATTGTTGAAGAAGGATACTAAGTTCAAATGGACTGAGGAGTGTGAGGCTAGTTTCCAGGAGTTGAAGAAACGTTTGGTTACCTCACCGGTATTGATTTTGTCAGATCAGACCAAGGATTATGAGGTGTATTGCGACGCTTCACGTCGAGGACTTGGAGCAGTGCTTATGCAGGAAGGGAGAGTTGTTTCGTATGCATCACGACAACTGAAGCCTCATGAGTTGAATTATGCCACGCATGATTTGGAGTTAGCAGCCGTTGTGCATGCATTGAAGACGTGGAGACATTTCCTCATTGGAAATCATTGTGAGGTGTACACGGATCATAAGAGTTTGAAGTACATTTTCACGCAGAAGGAGTTGAACCTCCGACAAAGGAGATGGTTGGAGCTCATCAAGGATTATGACATGAGATTGCATTACCATCCCGGAAAGGCTAATGTAGTAGCTGACGCATTGAGCCGTAAGAGCCATGTCAATACCCTAGTGACGGGGAAAATACCAAAGGAATTAGCAGAAAACCTTCGTGAACTAAGCTTAGAAATAGTTCCGAGAGGCTATGTAGCAGCATTGGACATTCAGTCAACATTGATGGATAAGATCGGAGAAGCTCAGAAATCTGACAAGGAGATTGCTGCTACAAAGGAGAGACTTAGCAAAGGAAAAGCAAAGGGATTTCGTGAGGATGAGCACGATACCTTATGGTTTGAGGACCGTGTTTATGTGCCCAATGACCCGGAGATCAGGAAGTTGATTTTGCAGGATGCACATAATTCACCATATTCGATTCACCCAGGGAATACCAAGATGTATTTGGATTTGAAGGAAACATTTTGGTGGACCGGAATGAAGGAGGATATTGCAGCATATGTAGCAGTTTGTGACGTATGTCAGAGAGTAAAAGCAGAACATCAAAAGCCAGCAGGATTGTTACAACCATTGCCGATACCCGAATGGAAGTGGGATAAGATAGGCATGGATTTTATCACAGGACTACCCAGGACGAAAGCAGGCTATGACTCGATATGGGTAGTAGTTGATCGTTTGACGAAGGTAGCACATTTCATTCCAGTTAAGACCACTTACACCAGTGCTAAGTTGGCAAAGATATACATGACTAGAATCGTTTGTTTGCATGGAGTCCCGAGGAGTATCGTATCAGATAACAGTTTCGTTCCATGACAACAGTAACGAAGTTGGAGACCGTCAATTCTTTGGACCAGATTTGATTAAGGAGTCTGAACGGAAGGTTAAGTTGATTCGCGATAGGCTCAAGGTAGCCCAGTCCAGGCAGAAGAGCTACGCAGATTCTAAACGCAAGGAGACAGTTTACGGAACCGGGGACAGAGTTTACCTTCGAGTATCCCCACTTCGAGGAGTTAAGCGCTTTGGAGTTAAGGGAAAGTTAGCACCGCGTTTCGTTGGACCGTTTTAAGATCGTGAAACGTATGGGAGAAGTCGCTTATAAGTTGGAACTACCAGAAGGACTGTCAGGAGTTCATGATGTATTCCATGTTTCTCAGCTGAAGAAATGTCCCGCCGAGATGGCGGAGGTACCGCTAAGAGATACAGTGCCATTAGAAGCGATTCAGTTAAAGGATGACCTAACATATGAGGAGAAACCAGTCAAGATTCTCGAGTATGCCAGCAGAGTTACTCGCAGCAAGGTTATCAAGTTTTGCAAAGTTCAGTGGAACCACCACTCAGAAGATGAAGCCACCTGGGAGAGAGAAGAAGATTTTCTCAAAGACCACCCTCACATATTTTCTAGCCAACCCGAATCTCGAGGGCGAGATTCATCTTAAGGGGGGTAGGTTTGTAACATCCCAAATTTTCAATTTGGAATGTTATACACTAGATCATATGCATATCATATTTTCTTGCATTTTGGTTGATCCTAGAAATTTCACGCAACTCAAGGACCCTCGGAGAGAGTTGGAGATTTCGTTATTTTCATATTTGAGAGTTCTCTCGAATTTTGAAAATAGGATCATTTGATTTATTTATTTTATCTTCAATAATTTTTCCGGTGTCAAAATATATGAGAGAGGGAATAATATGACTTTCCGAAATTTAGGAAAAATGAAGATATAATAAATAGATCAATTTTGCTTTCCGGTGTTTATTTGCATTTTATTCGGATAGGGAAAAATGCGTGTTTTCAAAAATTGCATTTTAGGTCCGGAGAAAAGTTCATTTTGTTCGGCTCATTTTTAGGAGTCGGGGAAAATTTACTTTAGATTTTTCGGAGTTCGTTTAGATCCCTTTTTGTTTTTTTTTCTGCGCGAGGAAACTATTTAAAAAAAAATTTGAGCAGCGCCTTGGGCCAAAGGCCCAAGCCAAGCCACCTACCGCCGCGCTCCCAGGCGCCAGGCGCCGAGCCAGGACCCGGTCGGCCGCCGCCGCCTCTTGCTAGGACCGAATCCTTTTAGGATTCTAGGGCGCCCCCTTGTCCCTTTTCCTTATTCCGTTTATTTTCTAGATCTTTCCTACTCTTATTCTTATTTCTTGTCCTCTACCCCAAGTAAACCCCCTCCCCTCCCCAATATAAATACCCAAGCACCCCCCCCCTCTAAACACATCAAATCAAAGCCCTCCCCCACACCACGCCTTGCGCCGCCTCACCCGCGCCGCCACCCCACACTCGCGTCACCGCCGCCGCGCCGCCGCACCTTGCCGCCGCCACCCCACACCCACACCGCCGCAGCACCTTACCGCCGCCGCCCCACACCCCGCGCCGCCGCCGCACCTTGCCTACGCCGCCGCCGCCGCCCAACGTCGGCCCCGCCGGAGCCCCTCACCGGAGACCTCGCCAAGGTTGCCCCGCGCTACATCTATTCTTTTTCTCGGATCGTTTTCTTCTAATCGTTCCGATTCTTTTTTTCTCTAAACCATTCCGGTTTTCTAGATCGGTTTTTCGATCGGTTTTTCTTCTCCGAAACCCTAGATCGGATTCGTTTTCTTCTCCGATTTAGTTGCCTTTGGACCGTTCGTCGGACCGTTCGTCCTAACGAACGTGATCACCGGATTCTTCTAGGTTAACGACGTCCGTTCGTTTAACCGTTCTTCTTTTTCTTTTCGTCGGATTTATTCCGCGATCGCGATCTCAGATCCGATCTTCTTCCTAGTCTATCTTTTCGCTCGTTTATCGGAATCGGGTGATTCAAGCGCCTGGAGTTTCGTCTCGAAACCGCCGTTCCGTCTAATCAACTTGAACAAGCTTTTGTTACAGTAAAATTTTGACCTAGATTCAACTTGCTAGAACCAAGTTGTTTTCTTCCGCCGTTTGTTTTTCGTTCTTTGTTTGCAACCGGAGTTCTTAAGTTGAACTACCTGGTTCGTTCTCTTGTTTGAGTTTTACCTGTGCATTAGATGAGTACTTATTGTATGCTTGTTGTTTGTCTGCGATAGATTACCCGGATTGCGCCGCTTGTTACTTCGAAACCCTAGGACTCGCGGATCATCAGCAAGGCAAGTAACACTTTGATCATACCTTTTCTACAACCCATGTTTTATTGCATTAGATCAATCCTCACACATTGCATGATTAGGATCTAATTAAATTGTGGGATGGGAAGTAGATGAGGTAGTACCTATTACCTGTATTATTATGAAACCTTTGGGAGTTACTTCTACGTTTGCTTATTATGCCATGCTATGCTAGTAGACGTGGATTGGGTGAGTGATATCCATGACAGATGTGAGATTGATAATTTTAATGGTTTATCTAAGGTGGCAACTTAAACATACATCTGGGTGGATTGAGGCACCTGATGTCTATCAGGACTTGCCTGTTTTTTTTGGACCGCCACCCAGGCTCAAAGGGATCATAAGATAATTCATGCTAGAAACTTCCATGTGCAGCCACATGCTACTATGGGCTCTAGCATAGTTGACTAAGTTGTGCGAACTCTTACGGGGTGGACTAGCAGATGTAGGGGATGTAGGTGTACCGGTCTACCCCACATGTAAGGTGCTAGTGCTTCTGAAAGACTATGTCTCGGTCATCCGTCTCTCAAACACCATGTAGTGCGAGAAAACAAACGGAGGCGATCGAGTCATGTGGGGAAAAGTGCGCAACCTCTGCAGAGTAACAAACTAATCATGATTAGCCGTGTCCCCGGTTATGGACAACTTGAGTATCTAGTACTTGAATATCATTGTGAATCTCAACATGTTACTTCTAATTAATGTTATTGGGTTTTAATTACTTTTAATTGGGATTGAGAATGCTGTCAACCATTCTCAATGTTTCACAACCACCATGATAGTAAATAAAATTTATTCCTTTGCAGTAGGGAAAAACTGGCTTTACGCAAAACTGTAACCATAGAGCTTTCCACCAGCCATATATGCATATAGTATAGCTGTTTCATTCCATTACTCTCTATGTGTTACTTTGCCAGCATATTCCATGTGCTGACCCATTTTCGGGCTGCAACGTTAATGTTGCAGACTTTTCAGACGACGATTGAGGTGTTTTAGGTCGTGGTTCTATACTCTGATGCCGCTGGAGTTGATGGACCCATTTATCTTCCAAGTCTTCCGCTGTTATCTTTAAAATATGGCCTTAAGCCATATTTATTGTAATAAGTTCTTTTTGAGCCATTGATGTAATAAGTGTGTGATTGCAACTCTGCTATAAAGCCTCGATGTACTGTGTGGTGTCAGCATTACTGATCCAGGGATGACACCGTAGCACAGTAGACGTGATCCATTCGGGTCAGGTCACTACATATTATGATTGTTTTGAGAAAGTGTTGTCATCCAAGATTTATTATTATGGCTTGCTAGTTGATTATGTTATTGATATGAGTAATCATGAGACCTGAGAATTATTGCAAATGTGGTTAGTTATAATCTTTGCTGAAAACTTGAAAGCTAGCTCGACATATTTACAACAACAAGAGCAAACAGAATTTGTAAAAGTTTTTCTTTCTTTCTTTCAGTTTGTCAACTGAATTGCTTGAGGACAAGCAAGGGTTTAAGTTTGGGGGAGTTGATACGTATCAGTCGTATCTACTTTTCCAAACACTTTTGCCCTTGTTTTGGACTCTAACTTGTATGATTTGAATGGAACTAACCCGGAATGACGTTGTTTTTAGCAGAATTGCCATGGTGTTGTTTTATGTGCAAAAAACAAATATTCTCGGAATGACCTGAAACTCCACGGAACATCTTAGAAAAAATAATAAAAAATCCTCGCCAAAGATGAAGACCAAGGGGCCCACACCCTGTCCACGAGTGTGGGGGGTGCCCCCCCCTCTAGGGCGCGCCCCCCTACCTCGTGGGCCCCCTGGGTGCCCTCCGACGCCAACTCCAACTCTATATATTTGCTTTCGGAGAGAAAAAATCAGAGAGAAGAAATCATCGCGTTTTACGATACGGAGCCGCCGCCAAGCCCAAAAACCTCTCGGGAGGGCTGATCTGGAGTCCGTTCGGGGCTCCGGAGAGGGGGGATTCATCGCTGTCATCATCATCAACCATCCTCCGTCACCAATTTCATGAGTGCTCACCACCGTGCGTGAGTAATTCCATCGTAGGCTTGCTGGATGGTGATGGGTTGGATGAGATTTCTCATGTAATCGAGTTAGTTTTGTTAGGGTTTGATCACTAGTATCCACTATGTTCTGAGATTGATGTTGCCATGACTTTTCTATGCTTAATGCTTGTCACTAGGGCCCGAGTGCCATGATTTCAGATCTGAACCTATTATGTTGTCATGAATATATGTGAGTTCTTGATCCTATCTTGCAAGTCTATAGTCACCTACTATGTGTTATAATCCGGCAACCCCGAAGTGACAACCACTCCCGGTGATGACCATAGTTTGAGGAGTTCATGTACGCACTATGTGCTAATGCTTTGTTCCGGTTCTCTATTAAAAGGAGGCCTTAATATCCCTTAGTTTCCAATAGGACCCCGCTGCCACGGGAGGGTAGGACAAAAGATGTCATGCAAGTTCTTTTCCATAAGCACGTATAACTATATACGGAATACATGCCTACATTACTTTGATGAATTGGAGCTAGTTTTGTGTCACCCTATGTTATGACTGTTACATGATGAACCGCATCCGGCATAATTATCCATCACTGATCCGGTGCCTACGAGCTTTCCATATACAGGTTCTCGCTTATTTACTTTCCCGCTGCAACTGTTACAATCACTACAAAATACCAAAAACATTACTTTTGCTGTCTTTACTTTTGTTGCCGCTACCACCACTATCATATTACTTTGCTACTAAACACTTTGCTGCAGATACTAAGTTTCCAGGTGTGGTTGAATTGACAACTCAGCTGCTAATACTTGAGAATATTCTTTGGCTCCCCTTGTGTCGAATCAATAAATTTGGGTTGAATACTCTACCCTCGAAAGTTGTTGCGATCCCCTATACTTGTGGGTTATCAGCCATTTATCGTCATGGAAGTGGACACTTCCGTGATGATAATTTTGGTAATGTCATGGAACACTTCTACGACAGCACAGGTATGACTATCTTGATTCTGTCATAAATTTGTCATGGATGTACATGCATGACAGAAAACATGACCTACTAGGACAAACACGTATCATCACGGAAGTGTATTTTTTTTAGTGTATGCTTGAAAGGACGCAAGCTAATAATGAAGAAATGAATTTTCATTTCTCACGTCCTCATACTGCTATATCTTTTCTATTGCTTGATGAAATTGATCTGATGAATTTGATGTCATATTCTTCACGGCTGAAGTATATGAGTTCGTAAGATGCACTAATTCATCTGCAGGATGATCAACCCAAAACCACCGAGTGGGTCCTCGACAGTGGATGTACTAATCACATGACTGGTGACAGGAACTTATTGATGGACACTACTTTATCTCCATCGGATCTAAAGCATATCACCTACGCTAATAAAGGAAAAAAGAAAGGTATTGGGTCTAGGTAAGGTTGCAATCTCAAAGGATCGACACATGGACAAAGTCATGCTTGTCGAGTCCTTAGGGTTCAACCTCATGTATGTCTCAATGCTTTGTGATCTTGATATGGTTGTTGTCTTTGGCAAGTATCGTTGTGTTGTGATCATGGAAGCCGACAATTCTAAACTCTTCGAAGGCTTTAGGAGAGGAGATTTGTATATTGTTGATTTCTCTATAGGACCACAACCTGCTACATGTCTACTTGCAAAAGCATCAGAAGGCTGGCTATGGGATCGATGACTTGGTCATGCTGGCATGAGGAACTTGCACATGCTCGTGAAGAAGAAGCATGTCATTGGCATCGAGGGTGTCAAATTCCTCAAGGATCATCTATGTGGAGCTTGTGAAGCTGGAAAGATGACCAAGGCCAAGCATCCCTCAAAGACCATCATGACCACCACTCGTCCATTTGAATTGCTTCACATGGATCTCTTTGACCCTACTCATTGTGCCACATTCACTAATGCTGCATCTTTATATGGCTTTCTCATTGTTGATAACTATTCTTGTTACACATGGGTGCATATCATCACTTACACAACTGAAGTGCAGGAAGTCTTCAAATGATTTTCCTTAAGGGCTTCAACCAACTTTGGTGTGAAGATCAAGCACATTAGAGGTGACAATGGGACCGAGTTCAAGAATACTGGTCTTGATGACTATCTTGATGAACTTGGTATTACTCACGAGTTATCTGCTCCCTATACTCCTCAGCAGGATGGCGTCGTGGAGCGCAAGAACAGGACTCTTGTTGAGATGGCTCGCACTATGCTTGATGAATACAGATGCCTCCTCGCTTCTGGCCTGAGGCAATTGATACTGCGCGCAACATCATCAACAGGGTATATCTTCACAAATTCTTCAAAAAGACCTCATATGAACTCCTCACTGACAAGAAATCCAATGTGAGTTATTTCAAAGTCTCCGGTGCAAAATGTTGGATTAGAGATCCTCATCACAATTCTAAATTTGCACCGAAAGCACATGAAGGTTTTATGCTTGGTTACGGAAAGGACTCACACACCTATAGAGTCTACAACACCTATCACCGCAAGGTTGTTGAAACTGTAGATGTGCGATTCGATGAAACTAACGGCTCGCAAAGAGAGCACCTACCTCCTGTGCTAGATGAAATATCACCTGAGGAATCCATTAAGTTCAAGGCTACTGAGGATGTCATTCCTACTGAAGAATCTGCTGAAGAAGTCATTCTAGAACGTGAAGAACATCATGCTGGTGCACCTGAGGAAAATGGCTTTGAAGAAAATGTTGAGGCCACTCAACGTCGTCAACCCGTGTGGCACCCCAGCTCAGAGAAACCAGAATGCCCCGTATTCCAGCCTAGAGATCGAGGCAAAGTTTTCTGGAATACGGCACTACTTAGCATAGAACAAACCAGCTCTCTATTACAGCACGAATATGAATACAAGGTCTCCGATATTATAATGAATAACACCGGCACTACTACACTACGCCAACCACAGTTGCTCTATGCAAGCAGCATAACAACTCGAGGAAGCGGAACCTCTACTGGCAGCGGACCAACGAACGACGATGATGAAGGAAACATTGTCACCACGCCATCCTGCTGACGAAACTCTTCCCCGAGATCTACTGGATCGTGAGTTCGCGGGACGTCACCGAGTTGAACGTGTGCTGAACACGGAGGTGTCGTACGTTCGGTACTGAGGATCGGTCGATCGTGAAGACGTACAACTACATCAACCGCGTTGTCATAACGCTTCCGCTTAACTGTCTACGAGGGTACATGGACGACACTCTCCCCTCTCATTACTATGCATCACCATGATCCTGTGTGTGCATAGGAAATTTTTTGAAATTACTACGTTCCCCAACAGTGGCAGCTGAGCCTGGTTTTATGCGTACATGTTATATGCACGAGTAGAACACAAGTGAGTTGTGGGCGACACAAGTCATACTGCTTACCAGCATGTCATATTTTGGTTCAGCGGTATTGTTGGATGAAGCGGCCCGGGCCGACATTATGCGTACGCTTATGCGAGACTGGTTCTACCGACGTGCTTTGCACATAGGTGGCTGGCCGGGTTTCAGTTTTCTCCAACTTTAGTTGAACCGAGTGTGGCTACACCCGGTCCTTGAGAAGGTTAAAATAGCACTAACTTGACAAACTATCGTTGTGGTTTTGATGCATAGCTAAGAACGGTTCTTGCTCAGCCTGTAGCAGCCATGTAAAACTTGCAACAACAAAGTAGAGGACGTCTAACTTGTTTTTGCAGGGCATGTTGTGATGTGATATGGTCAAGACATGATGCTATATTTATTGTATGAGATGATCATGTTTTGTAACAGAGTTATCGGCAACTAGCAAGAGCCATATGGTTGTCGCGCCGGTGATGATGGTGATCATGACGGTGCTTTGGAGATGGAGATCACAAGCACAAGAGGATGATGGCCATATCATATCACTTATATTGATTGGACGTGATGTTTATCCTTTATGCATCTTATTCTGCTTTGTTCGACGGTAGCATTATAAGATGATCTCTCACTAAATTTCAAGATAAAAGTGTTCTCCCTGAGTATGCACCGTTGCCAAAGTTCGGCGTGCCTAGACACCACGTGATGATCGGGTGTGATAAGCTCTACGTCCATCTACAACGGGTGCAAGCCAGTTTTGCACACGCAGAATACTCAGGTTAAACTTGACAAGCCTAGCATATGCAGATATGGCCTCGGAACACTGAGACCGAAAGGTCGAGCTTGAATCATATAGTAGATATGATCAACATATTGATGTTCACCATTGAAAGCTACTCCATTTCACGTGATGATCGGTTATGGTTTAGTTGATTTGGATCACGTGATCACTTAGAAGATTAGAGGGATGTCTTTCTAAGTGGGAGTTCTTAAGTAATATGATTAATTGAACTTTAATTTATCATGAACTTAGTCCTGGTAGTATTAGCATATCTATGTTGTAGATCAATAGCTCGCGTCTAGCTCCCCTGTTTTATTTTTGATATGTTCCTAGAGAAAACTAAGTTGAAAGATGTTAGTAGCAATGATGCGGATTGGATCCGTGATCTGAGATTTATCCTCATTGCTGCACAGAAGAATTATGTCTTTGATGCACCGCTAGGTGACAAACCTATTGCAGGAGCAGGTGTAGATGTTATGAACATTTGGCTAGCTCAATATGATGACTACTTGATAGTTTAGTGCACCATGCTTAAACGGCTTAGAATCGGGACTTCAAAGACGTTTTGAATGTCATGGACCATATGAGATGTTCCAGGAGTTGAAGTTAATATTTCGAGGAAATACCCGAGTTGAGAGATATGAAGTCTCCAACAAGTTCTATAGCTAAAAGATGGAGGAGAATAGCTCAAGCAGTGAGCATGTGCTCAGATTGTCTGGGTACTACAATCGCTTGAATCAAGTGGGAGTTAATCTTCCAGATAAAATAGTGATTGACAGAATTCTCTAGTCACCATCACCAAGTTAGTAGAACTTCGTGATGAACTATGATATGCAAGGGATAACGGAAATGATTCCCAAGCTCTTCGTAATGCTGAAATCGACGAAGACGTACGACTACTTCCTCTACATTGTGTCAACACTTCCGTTGCCGGTCTACGAGGGTACGTAGACAACACTCTCCCCTCTCGTTGCTATGCATCACCATGATCTTGCATGTGTGTAGGAATTTTTTTTGAAATTACTACGTTCCCCAACAGTGGCATCCGAGCCTATGTTTTATGCGTTGATGTTGTCCACGAGTAGACCACAAGTGAATTGTGGGCGATATAAGTCATACTGCTTACCAGCATGTCATACTTTGGTTCGGCGGTATTGTTGGATGAAGCGGCCTGGACCGACATTATGCGTACACTTACGCGAGACTGGTTCTACCGACGTGCTTTGCACACAGGTGGCTGGGGGGTGTCAGTTTCTCCAACTTTAGTTGAACCAAGTGTGGCTAAGCCCGGTCCTTGCGAAGGTTAAAATAGCACCAACTTAACAAACTATCATTGTGGTTTTGATGTGTAGGTAAGAACGGTTCTTGCTAAGCCCGTAGCAGCCACGTAAAACTTGCAACAACAAAGTAGAGGACGTCTAACTTGTTTTTGCAGGGCATGTTCTGATGTGATATGGTCAAGACATGATGCTAAATTTTATTGTATGAGATGATCATGTTTTTAACCGAGTTATCGGCAACTGGCAGGAGCCATATGGTTGTCGCTTTATTGTATGCAATGCAATTGCGCTGTAATGCTTTACTTTATCACTAAGCGGTAGCGATAGTTGTGGAAGCACAAGATTGGCGAGACAACAACGATACTACGATGGTGATTGAGGGAGTCCTGGATTAGGGGGTGTTCGGATAGCCGAACTATACCTTCAGCCGGACTCCTGGACTATGAAGATACAAGATTGAAGACTCCGTCCCGTGTCCGGAAGGGACTTTCCTTGGCGTGGAAGGCAAGCTTGGCGATACGGATGTTCAGATCTCCTACCATTGTAACCGACTCTATGTAACCCTAACCCTCTCCGGTGTCTATATAAACTGGGGGGTTTTAGTCCGTAGGACAACATAAACATCAACAATCATACCATAGGCTAGCTTCTAGGGTTTAGCCTCTCTGATCTCGTGGTAGATCTACTCTTGTACTACCCATATCATCAATATTAATCAAGCAGGACGTAGGGTTTTACCTCCATTGAGAGGGCCCGAACCTGGGTAAAACTTCGTGTCCCTTGCCTCTTGTTACCATCCGGCCTAGACGCACAGTTCGGGACCCCCTACCCGAGATCCGCCGGTTTTGACACCGACATTGGTGCTTTCACTGAGAGTTCCTCTGTGCCGTCGCTGTCAGGCCCGATGGCTCCTACGATCATCAATGGCGATGCATTCCAGGGTGAGACCTTCCTCCCCGGACAGATCTTCGTCTTTGGCGGCTTCGCACTGCAGGCCAATTCACTTGGCCATCTAGAGCAGATTGAAAGCTATGCCCCTGGCCGTCAGGTCAGATTCGGAAATTTAAACTACACGGCTGACATCCGCGAGGACTTGATCTTCGGCGGATTCGAACCACCGCCAAGCGTGCCGCACTATCACGACGAGCATGATCTAGCTCTGCCGCCGAACAGTGCCCTGGAGACCGCACCCGCATCGGCTCCGACCCTTAGTTCGGAGCCAACCGTGCCGATCGAGGATGGGCGGTTGGACGCCACCTCGGGGGCTGTGATCCCAACGGCAGTTGAGCCGAACACCAGCCCCGTACTCTGCGAGACTCGTGACTCCACGGAGCCGGATTCTTCTCCGGACTCCAAACCCTCCGTGCCCCTGCCAATCGAATCCGATTGGGCGCCGATCATGGAGTTCACGGCCGAGGACGTCTTTCAGCACTCGCCTTTCGGCGATATCCTGAAGTCAGTGAAGTGTCTCTCTTTATCAGGAGAGCCTTGGCCGGACTACGGTCAGCAAGGTTGGGGTACGGATGATGAAGAAATTCAAAACCCACCCACCACCCACTTTGTAGCCACTATCGACGACTTAACCGACATGCTCGACTTCGACTTCGAAGACATCGACGGTATGGACGCCGATGAAGGAGATGATGAAGAACCAGCGCCTACTAGGCCCTGGAAAGCCACCTCGTCATATGACATATACATGGTGGACACCCCAAAAGAGGGTGAGGGCGATGGAACAGTGGAGGATGACCCCTCCAAGAAACAGCCCAAGCGCCGGCGTTAGCGGCGCCGCTCAAAATCCCGCCAACACAAAAACGGTTATTCCAGCACGGGCGATAATAATACTCCGGAGAGCGCTGAAGAAAACCCCCTCCAGCAAGGTTTAGCACAGGAGGATGGAGAAACTAGCCCTCATGAGAGAGCGGCAGACAGAGGGGTCGAGGACGATAATTATATGCCTCCCTTCGAAGACGAGGCAAGCCTCAACGACGACGAATTCGTCGTGCCAGAGGATCCCGTTGAGCAAAAGCATTTCCAACACAGTCTTATGGCCACGGCAAGAAGCCTCAAGAAAAAACAGCAACAGCTCCGAGCTGATCAAGATTTGCTGGTTGACAGATGGACCGAAGTCCTTGCGGCCGAAGAGCATAAACTCGAACGCCCCTCCAAGAGTTACCCAAAGCGCAGGTTGCTACCCCAATTAGAGGAGGAAGCACTTGATGCGGCCGAACGGCCACCTCGTGGCCGCGACAAAGAGGCCTCCCGACCCTCCACTCTAGCCGCACCCCATACCAAGGCACAGGAATATGCGCCGGACTAACGAGACATGTTGGAGGACAAGGCAAGGCAAACACGATCAATCTACGGATTGCGTGGGCACCCCACGGCTCGAGACGGCAACCGTCACGCCGGCCACAAATTCGGCAGGGCCGAACACAGTAGACAAAACTCATTGGAGCTACGTCATGATATCGCCCAGTACAGAGGCGCCGCACACCCACTGTGCTTTACAGACGAAATAATGGATCATCAAATCCCGAGGGTTTCAAACCCGTAAACATCGAATCATATGATGGCACAACAGACCCTGCGGTATGGATCGAGGATTATCTCCTTCATATCCACATGGCCCGCGGCGACGATTTTCACCCCATCAAATACCTCCCACTCAAGCTTAAAGGACCAGCTTGGCATTGGCTCAACAGCTTGCCAACAGGATCAATCAGTTGTTGGGAGGACCTGGAAGCCGCATTCCTCGACAATTTCCAGGGCACTTATGTGCGACCCCCAGACGCCGATGACCTAAGTCACATCATTCAGCAGCCAGAGGAATCGGCTAGGCAATTTTGGACACGGTTCCTAACAAAGAAAAATCAAATAGTCGACTGTCCGGACACTGAGGCCCTAGCAGCCTTCAAGCACAATATCCGTGACGAGTGGCTGGCCCGGCACCTTGGACAGGAAAAGCCGAAATCTATGGCAGCACTCACGACACTCATGACCCGCTTTTGCGCGGGAGAAGACAGCTGGCTTGCTCGTAGCAACAATATGACCAAGAACCCTGGTAGTTCGGACACCAGGGACATTAGTGGCAGGTCGCGCCGCAACAAGCAGAAGCGCCGCATTAACGGCGACAATGCTGAGGATACGGCAGTTAGTGCCTGATTCAAAGGCTCTAAATCCGGTCAGCGGAAAAAGGCATTCAAAAGGAATCCTAGGGGCCCATCCAGCTTGGACCGAATACTCGACCGCTTGTGCCAAATACATGGCACCCCCGAAAAGCCAGCCAATCACACCAACAGGGATTGTTGGGTGTTCAAGCAGGCAGGCAAGTTAAGCGCCGACAATGAAGACAAGGGGCTGCATAGCGGTGACGACGAGGAGCCCCGGCCGCCGAACAACAATGGACAGAAGGGTTTTCCCCCACAAGTGCGGACGATGAACATGATATACGCCACCCACTTCCTAGAAAGGGAGCGGAAGCGCGCGTTAAGGGACGTATACACGGTAGAGCCAGTCGCCCCAAAGTTCAACCCATGGTCCTCCTGCCCGATCACCTTTGATCTAAGAGACCATCCCACTAGCATCCGTCATGGCGGATTTGCCGCATTAGTTCTAGACCCAATTATTGATGGATCCCCGAATAATTTCTAAAGCGAGGAATTGGTCTTCGACATAGTCCCATTCCGCAGTGGCTATCATGCACTGCTCGGACGAACCGCATTCGCCAAATTCAATGTGGTACCGCACTACGCATACCTTAAGCTCAAGATGCCAGGCCCTCGTGGAGTAATTACGGTCAATGGAAACACCGAACGCTCCCTCTGAACGGAGGAGCACACGGCGGCCCTTGCAGCGGAAGTACAAAGCAGCCTCTCCAGGCAGTTCTCCAGTCCGGCCATTAAATGTCCGAACACCGTCAAGTGCGCCCGGAGTAACCTACAACAAGACCGCCTGGCACATTCCGAGCAGGCGTAGCAATACGGCCCCAACCCCAACCCTAGCAAAAAGGCGACGCTAGTACATCGCGTACATAATTACGCTCTAGAAATACCATGGGCATAGGGTGAGGGGCACCATCACAGCACGCCCAAAACATGGCTTAAACCGCACCAGGGCTGCCGATTTTTTACTTTTCTGTTACTTCCAGGACTCTACTCTTCGGAAGGCCTGTTCGGCAGTTCAATTGCCGCACAAATGATGCAAGAACCAGGGAAGCAGACAAGCCATGCCGCATTACGGAAATCCCAGGTGGTCTCTATCACGAGCAGTATACCTGTTTCGCATACTATTCCACAGCTTGCCCCTGGAGCAGACATGTTAAATAGTCCAACTTTTCGTTTATCGCACTACTTGTATCGTTTTGCTTTGATCGCAGCTATTTTTAATAAACAATGCATAGCTTTTGTCTATTTTTGCACTATCTTTTCATAAATAAATGTTCCTTAACGACATGTTGCACCCGTACAACTTGGTACGGCCAAAATACGCCAGGGGCTTTTAGCACCCCTCAATATGGTGTGAGAAGTCCGAACACTTTCACAAGTGCGGCACCCCGAACTTATAGCATTATATGCATCGGCTCCGAATCATGTCTTGGGTCAATAGTTGGGTTTGCCCGGCTCCTATGTTTTGGTGCCTTACGTTCCGCTATATCGGCTAAGGTAGCACTAGGAGAACCACTGCGATTGTGCCCCAGTTGAGCTGGGCCGAGCACCTCAGTGGAGAAAGCTAAAACTGACTGTCATGATGAAGCGAGAGCTGGTCGCTGTTCGAGAGGTTTTTTTCGAGTCCCTAAAGACTTATGCCGCTTAGGGCAACGAGTCGGCTCTGTCTGGCCAAAGCATGGATAGCGCCCCGAACTCGGTCTTCCAAATACTAGGGGCTTCACCGAAATTTAAAATTATAGAATTATATGGCTAAGTGAGAGTGTTCATGCATTATAGTCGGATTGCCTCGTTCGTCGGGCTGAGCACCTCCCTCGAAGGACCCAAACATGGGAAAAAGAGCGCCCAGATTTATCCCCGAACACCCCAGCACTAGTGGCAAGGGGGCAGAAGCCGACGCCTCGCCATCTCTCAGTATTGATAAACAGCCGCACAGAAGGTAATATTTTAAATTCAAGCAGCATTGCTCAGCGCATATGAAAAAGTTTTCAGCGCACAGGACAAAAACGAGTGAGTTTTACTCAAAAATTACATCCCTAGTACATTCATCCGCCACAAGGCGGGCACACTTCAGAACATCCTTATAGTAATTTTTGGGCTTGCGATGCTCTTTCCCCGCTAGTGGCCCGTCCTTCACAAGCTTCTCCGCATCCAGCCTGCCCCAGTGCACCTTAGCGCGGGCAAAGGCCCTACGGGCACCTTCAATACAGACGGAGTGCTTGATGACTTCGAGCCTTGGACAGGCCTCCACCAGCCGCTGCACCAGCCAGAAATAGCTCCCAGGCAGAGCCTCTCCAGGCCACAGCCGAACTAGGAGGCCCTTCATGGCCTGTTCGGCCGCCTTGTGGAGCTCGACCAGTTGCTTCAGCTGGTCGCTCAGGGGCACGGGGTGTCCGGCCTCAGCATACTGAGACCAGAACACCTTCTCCGTCGAGCTACCCTCCTCGGCTCGATAGAATGCGGCACCATCGGATACACTCCGGGGAAGATCTGCAAATGCCCCTGGAGAGCTTCGGATATGGGTAAGTATCAAGTAACTCACGTTTATGTGTTTACTTTGCATAAAGAATGCCTTACCCGCCGCTATTTTCTTCACCTCATCCAACTCCTGGAGGGTCTTCTGGGATTCGGCCTTAGCAAACTTGGCATTTTCAATAGCCGCCGCGAGCTTGGACGCTCGCGTCTTCGAGTCAAGCTCCAAACTCTCATGTTTCTTCATGAGAACCTGGAGCTCTTGCCGCACCTTGCCAACCTCGGCCTCATACCTCTCCCGCTCGGTGCACTCCGCGGCCGCACTCTTCTCGGCCTTGAGCAGCGCTAGCTTAAGGGTCGCCACCTCAGATGTGGCCCCTACAATAGCCATGTTAATCCTGTCATTTCTTGCAATTGCATCTTTTTTATATACATGTTCAACCAAGGTATTTCTTACCTTCCTTCTCCTCGAGCTGCTTCTTGGCACGCCCGAGCTCTTGCTCGGACTTCTCGAGGCTCTGCTTCAGCGTGTTGACTTCCGCAGTGAGTACGGCGGACGCCAGCAGAGAAGCCTACACACGCATATTGACTCCTTTTGTTAGACTCTTGCGAATTTTTTGATCCTCTATTCGGCTTTTCTTCTCGAACGCCCAACAGAGCATCAGGGGCTACTGCCTATGCGGCAATATTATTCACACATTATTTACTTACCTCAAAGCCTGTCAAAAGGCTAGTACAAGCTTCAGTCAGTCCGCTCTTGGTGGACTGAACCTTCTGGACCACCGCACTCATAATAGCGCGGTGCTCCTCGTCGATGGAGGCGCCTTGGAGCGCCTCCAACATATTGTCCGGCGCCTTCGGGTGGGCGGGGGTCGCCGGCACGGTGGACTTGCTCGTCTTGGAAGGAGGTCCCCCGCTGGACTCCGGAACCCTTGAAGGTTCCGGAGCGGTGTCCGGCCTAGGGCCGGACTTGGAGCCCTGGGGGGTTTCATCCCCTATACTCCTGGAGTCCGGGAGGTCGCCTTGCGGCGCCTCCGGGACCACCTTCTCCCTGCTTGGAACCTGTTGGGACAACACCTCGGTGTCGTCCATAGGGCGGGGGGAGGAAGCCGTCGGAAGCGAGTTCACATCCGACGAGTCCAGTGAGCCGCTCGACGACGCGTCAAGCCGGTCTTTGGGTGGGCTGCATAAGCATGTTCGACATAAGGGAAAGCTGTGCAATAAACGAATACTATGAATTACTCCGGTATCCGGATACTTACGATTTTGCCAGGGGCATGACCCTGGGCTGCCACTCCTCTCCGCCATCATCGGCGTCGTTGGAGTAGTCCGGAGGAAGGGTTTTCCCCTTATTGGACCCTCCGGCATCCTCAGAGAGGGCGCCTTCCTTTTCTTCTCTCCTCCCGCTAGAGGGGGAGAGGTCTCTTCTTCTTCCTCCTCGTCTTCACGAGAGGAAGGCGCTTCGGGACCGTCGGATGATGAATCCGACACCTCCTGGCGCCAGGCACTCTTTCGAGTCCCCGTGGCCCTTTTTGTGGCCTTCTTCTCCGGCACCACATAGGGCGCCGGAACCAGCAGCTTCGCCAAGCGAGCGTCCGCTGGGCCTTCGGGCAAAGGAGCCGGAAAGTTGATCCGTCCGGACGTCACCTCCCAATCCTGTCAAAGATAAGGGAGCTTAGATCCCGCATAGAGTCAAACTATGAAAAACTAATACCCTGTAAAAGGACAAAAACAGCTTACCGCATGAGCGTGATGCTGAGTACTGAATCCGCGATCCTCGGTAGCGGATGCGGGAGCCTCAGCGCCTTTGAAAAGCATCCTCCAGGCATCTTCGTACGTCGTGTCGAAGAGCCTGTTTAGAGTTCGATGATGTGCCGGGTCGAATTCCCACAGGTTGAAGGCCCGTCATTGACATGGGAGGATCAAGCGGATGAGCATAACCTGGACTACGTTGACAAGCTTGAGCTTCTTGTCCACCAGGGTTTGGATGCATGTTTGGAGTCCGGTCAGCTCTCCTTTTTTACCCCAAGACAGGCCTGTCTCCTTCCAGGAGGTGAGCCGCGTAGGGGGGCCGGATCGAAACTCAGGGGGTGCGACCCATTCTGCGTCGCACGGCTCGGTGACGTAAAACCACCATGATTGCCACCCCTTCAGGGTATCCACAAAGGAGCCCTCGAGTCACAGGACGTTGGCCATCTTGCCAACGATGGCACCGCCGCACTCCGCCTGGCTGCCGCGCACCACCTTTGGCTTGACGTTGAGAGTCTTAAGCCATAGGCCGAAATGGGGGCGGATGTGGAGGAACGCCTTGCACACGACGATAAACGCCAAGATGTTGAGGACGAACTTCGGGGCCATATCGTGGCAATCCAGGCTGTAGTAGAACATGAGCCCCCAGACAAATGGATACAGAGGGAAGCCCAGTCCGCGGAGGAAATGGGGGAGGAATGCCACCCTCTCATGGGGCCTAGGAGTGGGGATGTGCTGCCCCTTTTCGGGAAGCCGGTGCGTGATGTCGCTAGCCAGATATCCGGCCTTCCTCAGCTTTTTGATGTGTCCCTCCGTGATGGAGGAGACCATCCACTTGCCTCCCGCTCCGGACATGACTGGAGAAGGTTGAGGTGGTAGTGCGGGCTTGGGCGCTGGGGCTCGAGTGCGCAATAATGGATAGGCAAAGGAGGAAGAAGGCGTGGGTGAAAAGGTGGATCCTTATCCCCTTATATGGGTGGACGCAACTACATGTCCGCACCAACCTGGTAAAACTCGCTTATCTCCAAGCGCCGTAATCAAAGGCGCGGTTGGGTTACCCACGCCCGTATTGATGAGAATCCCGGAATAAGGGGACACGATCTCTGCTTTGACAAGGCGTGCCAAGGAAACCGCCTCGCATGACGCATTGAGGTGGGATAATGAAACGACTCGGATAAAAGCTTGGCCGTGGTGTGTCGCGCTACGGAATACGTCAGCAGATTAGATTTGTGTAAATATTATTCTCTCTATGGAAATATGTGGAAAACTTATTTTGCAGAGCCGGACACTATCTTTGTGTTTAAAATCTTCTATAATGTACTTGGAGGAGGAACCCGCCTTGCAATGTCGAAGACAATCTGCGCGCCGGACTCGTCGTCATTAAAGCCTGGTTCAGGGGCTACTGAGGGAGTCCTGGATTAGGGGGTGTTCGGATAGCCGAACTATACCTTCAGCTGGACTCCTGGACTATGAAGATACAAGATTGAAGACTCCGTCCCGTGTCCGGAAGGGACCTTCCTTAGCGTGGAAGGCAAGCTTGGCGATACGGATGTTCAGATCTGCTACCATTGTAACCCACTCTATGTAACCCTAACCCTCTCCGCTGTCTATATAAACCGGGGGGTTTAAGTCTGTAGGACAACATAAACATCAGCAATCATACCATAGGCTAGCTTCTAGGGTTTAGCCTCTCTGATCTCGTGGTAGATCTACTCTTGTACTACCCATATCATCAATATTAATCAACCAGGACATAGGGTTTTACCTCCATCGAGAGGGCCCGAACCTGGGTAAAACTTCGTGTCCCTTGCCTCCTGTTACCATCCGGCCTAGACGCACAGTTCGGGACCCCCTACTCGAGATCCGCCGGTTTTGACACCGACAGTGATCAAGGTGTCGCGCCGGTGACGATGGTGGTCATGACGGTGCTTCGGAGATGGAGATCACAAGCACAAGATGATGATGGCCATATCATATCACTTATATTGATTGCATATGATGTTTATCTTTTATATATGCATCTTATATTGCTTTGATTGACGGTAGCATTATAAGATGATCTCTCACTAAATTTCAAGATAAAAGTGTTCTCCCTGAGTATGCACCGTTGCCAAAGTTTGTCGTGCCGAGACACCATGTGATGATCGGGTGTGATAAACTCTACGTCCATCTACAACGGGTGCAAGCCAGTTTTGCACAAGCAGAATACTCGGGTTAAACTTGACGAGCCTAGCACATGCAGATATGGCCTCGGAACACTGGAGACCGAAAGGTCGAACGTGAATCATATAGTAGATATGATCAACATAGTGATGTTCACCATTGGAAACTAATCCATCTCACGTGATGATCGGACATGGTTTAGTTGATTTGGATCACGTGATCATTTAGATGACTAGAGGGATGTCTATCTAAGTGGGAGTTCTTAAGTAATATGATTAATTGAACTTTAATTTATCATGAACTTAGTCTTGATAGTATTTGCATATCTATGTTGTAAATCAATAGCTCGCACATAGATTCCCCGTTTATTTTTTATATGTTCCTAGAGAAAAATAAACTAAAAGATGTTAGTAGCAATTATGTGTATTAGATCCGTGATCGGAGGATTATCCTCATTGCTGCACGGAAGAATTATGTCCTTGGTGCACCGCTAGGTGATGGGCCTATTGCAGGAGCATATGCAGACGTTATGAACGTTTGGCAAACTTCGGTATGATGACTACTTGATAGTTTAGTGCACCATGCTTTACGGCATAGAATCGGGACTTCAAAAATGCTTTGAACGCCACGGAGCATATAATATGTTCCAAGAGTTGAAATTGGTATTTCATACTCATGCCCGTGTCGAGAGGTATGAGACCTCTGACATTAATTTTCCTAACAAGATGGAGGAGAATAGCTCAACCAGTAAGCATGTGCTCAGATTGTCTGGGTACTACAATCGCTTGAATCAAGTGGGAGTTAATATTCTAGATAAAATAGTTATTGATAGAATTCTCTTGTCACCATCACCAAGTTAGTAGAACTTCCTGATGAACTATAGTATGCAAGGGATGATGAAAACGATTCCCGAGCTTTTCATGATGATGAAATCGATGAAGGTAGAAATCAAGAAAGAGCATCAAGTGCTGATGATTAACAAGACCACTAGTTTCAAGAAAAGGGCAAAGGGAAAGAAAGGGAACTTCAAGAAGACGGCAAGCAAGTTGTTGCTCAAGTGAAGAAGCCCAAGTCTGGACCTAAGCCTGAGACTAAGTGCTTCTACTGCAACGGGACTGGCCACTGGAAGCGGAACTGCCCCATGTATTTGGCGGATAAGAAGGATGGCAAAGTGAACAATGCTATATTTGATATACATGTTATTGATGTGTACTTTACTAGTGTTTATAGCAACCCCTCGGTATTTGATACTGGTTCAGTTGCTAAGAGTAGTAACTCGAAATGGGAGTTGCAGAATGAACAGAGACTAGTTAAGGGTGAAGTGACGATGTGTGTTGGAAGTGGTTCCAAGATTGATATGATCATCATCGCACACTCCCTATACTTTCGGGATTAGTGTTAAACCTAAATAAATGTTATTTGGTGTTTGCGTTGAGCATGAATATGATTTGATCATGTTTATTGCAATACGGTTATTCATTTAAGTTAGAGAATAATTGTTGTTATGTTTACATGAATAAAACCTTCTATGGTCATACACACAATGAAAATGGTTCGTTGGATCTCGATCGTAGTGATAAACATATTCATAATATTGAAGCCAAAAGATGCAAAGTTAATATTGATAGTGCAACTTATTTGTGGCACTGACGTTTAGGTCATATTGGTGTGAAGCGCATGAAGAAAATCCATGCGGATGGGCTTTTGGAATCACTTGATTATGATTCAATTGATGCTTGCGAACCATGCCTCATGGGCAAGATGACTAAGACTTCGTTCTCCGGAACAATGGAGCGAGCAACAGACTTGTTGGAAATAATACATAGTGATGTATGCAGTCCGATGAGTGTTGAGGCTCACGTCAGGTATTGTTATTTTCTGACCTTCACAAATGATTTGAGTAAGATATGGGTATATCTACTTGATGAAACATAAGTCTGAAACATTTGAAAAGTTCATATAATTTAAGAGTGAAGTGGAAAATCATCGTAACAAGAAAATAAAGTTTCTACGATCTAATCATGGAAGAGAATATTTGAGTTACAAGTTTGGTCTTCATTTGAAACAATGTGAAATAGTTTCGCAACTCACACCACCTAGAACACCACAGCGTAATGGTGTGTCCGAACATCATAACCGTACTTTATTAGATATGGTACAATCTATGATGTCTCTTACCGATTTATCACTATCATGTTGGGATTATGCATTAGAGATAGCTACATTCACGTTAAATAGGGCACCATCTAAATCCGTTAAGACGACACCATATGAACTCTGGTTTGGCTAGAAACCTAAGCTGTCGTTTCTTAAAGTTTGGGGCTGTGATGCTTATGTGAGAAATTTTCAACCTGATAAGCTCAAACCCAAATCGGAGAAATGTGTCTTCATAGAATACCCAAAGGAAACTGTTGGGTACACCTTCTATCACAAATCCAAAGGCAAGATCTTTGTTGCTAAAAGTGGATCCTTTCTAGAGAAGGAGTTTTTCTCGAAAGAAGTGAGTGGGAGGAATGTAGAACTTGATGAGGTAATTGTACCTTCTCCTGAATTGGAAAGTAGTTCATCACAGAAATCAGTTCCAGTGATCTCTACACCAATTAGTAAGGAAGCTAATGATGATGATCATGAAACTTCAGATCAAGTTACTACCGAACCGCGTAGGATAACCAGAGTATGGTCCACACTAGAGTGGTATGGTAATCCTTTCTGGAAGTCATGTTACTAGACCATGACGAACCTACGAACTATGAAGGAAGCAATGATGAGCCCAGATTCCGCGAAATGGTTTGAGGCCATGAAATCTGAGATAGGATCCATGTATGAGAACAAAGTGTGGACTTTGGTTGACTTGCCCGATGATCGGCAAGCCATAGAAAATAAATGGATCTTCAGACACTGATAGTAGTGTTACTATCTACAAAGCTAGACTTGTCGAAAATGGTTTTGACAAAGTTCAAGGTGTTGACTGCGATGAGATTTTCTCACTCGTATCGATGCTTAAAGTCTGTCCGAATCATGTTAGCAATTGCCGCATTTTATGAAATCTGGCAAATGGATAACAAAACTGAAATCCTAAATGGATTTATTAAAGAAGAGTTGTATATGATGCAACCAGAAGGTTTTGTAAATCCTAAAGGTGCTAACAAAATGTGCAAGCTCCAGTGATCCATCTATGGACTGATAAAGTGATCAAAGCATATGGTTTTATACAGACTTGCGGTGAAGCCTGTATTTACAAGAAAGTGAGTGGGAGCACTACATCATTTCTGATAAATATATGTGAATGACATATTGTTGATCAGAAATAATGTAGAATTTTCTGTAAAGCATAAAGGAGTATTTGGAAGGAGTTTTTCAAATAAAGACCTCGATGAAGCTACTTACATATTGAGCATCAAGATCTATAGAGATAGATCAAGATGCTTGATAAGTTTTTTCAATGAGTACATACCTTGACAAGATTTTGAAGTAGTTCAAAATGGAACAGTCAAAGAAAGAGTTCTTACCTGTGTTACAAGGTGTGAAATCGAGTAAGACTCAAAGCCCGACCACGACAGAAGATAGAAAGAGAATGAAAGTCATTCCCTATGCCTCAGCCATAGTTTCTATAAAGTATGACATGCTGTGTACCAGATCTATTGTATACCCTACACTGAGTTTAGCAAGGGAGTACAATAGTGATCTAGGAGTAGATCACTGGACAGCGGTCAAAATTATCCTTAGTGGAATAAGGATATGTTTCTCGATTATGGAGGTGACAAAAGGTTTCTCGTAAAGGGTTACGTCGATGCAAAATTTTGACACTGATCCATATGACTCTAAGTCTCAATCTGGATACATTTTGAAAGTGGGAGCAATTAGCTAGAGTAGCTCCGTGCAGAGCATTGTTGACATAGAAATTTGCAAAATACATACGGATCTGAATGTGGCAGACCCATAGACTAAACTTCTCTCACAAGCAAAACATGATCACACCTTAGTACTCTTTGGGTGTTAATCACATAGCGATGTGAACTAGATTATTGACTCTAGTAAACCCTTTGGGTGTTGGTCACATGATGATGTGAACTATGGGTGTTAAGCACATGGTGATGTGAACTATTGATGTTAAATCACATGGCGATGTTAACTAGATTATTGACTCTAGTGCAAGTGGGAGACTGAAGGAAATATGCCCTAGAGGCAATAATAAAGTTATTATTTATTTCCTTATTTCATGATAATTTTTTATTATTCATGCTAGAATTGTATTAACCGGAAACATAATACATGTGTGAATAGACAAACATAGTGTCACTAGTATGCCTCTACTTGACTAGCTCGTTAATCAAAGATGGTTAAGTTTCCTAACCATAGACATGATTTGTCATTTGATTAACGGGATCACATCATTAGGAGAATGATGTGATTGAATTGACCCATTCCGTTAGCTTAGCACTTGATCGTTTAGTTTGTTGCTATTGCTTTCTTCATGACTTATACATGTTCCTATGACTATGAGATTATGCAACTGACGTTTACTGGAGGAACACCTTGTGTGCTACCAAACATCACAACGTAACTGGGTGATTATAAAGGTGCTCTACAGGTGTCTCCGAAGGTACTTGTTGAGTTGGCGTATTTCGAGATTAGGATTTGTCAATCCGATTGTCGGAGAGGTATCTCTGGGCCCTCTCGGTAATGCACATCACTATAAGCCTTACAAGCAATGTGACCAATGAGTTAGTTGCGGGATGATGCATTACGGAACGAGTAAAGAGACTTGCCGGTAATGAGATTGAACTAGGTATTGAGATACCGATGATCGAATCTCTAGCAAGTAACATAATGATGACAAAGGGAACAACGTATAGTGTTATGCGGTTTGACTGATAAAGATCTTCGTAGAATATGTAGGAACCAATATGAGAATCCAGGTTCCGCTATTGGTTATTGACCGGAGAGATGTATCGGTCATGTCTACATAGTTCTCGAACCCGTAGGGTCCGCATGCTTAAAGTTCTGTGACGATTGGTTTTATGAGTTTATATGTTTTGATGTACCGAAGGTAGTTTGGAGTCCAGATATGATCATGGACATGACGAGGAGTCTCGAAATGGTCGAGACATAAAGATTGATATATTGTAAGCCTACATTTGGACATCAGAAGAGTTCCGGGTAAAATCAGGATTTTACCGGAGTACCAGAGGGGTTACCGAAACCCCCCGGGGGCTAATGGGCCTTGTTGGGCCATAAGGGAAAGAGAGAGGGGCAAGCCTAGGGCAGGCAGCGTGCCCCTCCCCTCTGTCCGAATTGGAGTAGGAGAGGGGGGCGGCGCCCCCCTTTCCTCCTCTTTCTCTCCCTTCCTTTCCCCCTCCTAGTAGGAGTAGGAAAGGGAGGAATCCTACTCCTACTAGGAGGAGGATTCCTCCTCCTGGCGCGCCAACAGGGGCCGGTCGGCCTCCCCCTTGCTCCTGTATATACATGGGCAGGGGGCACCTCTAGACACACAAGTTGATCACAAAGATATCTCCCAGCCGTGTGCGGTGCCCCCTCCACCATAATCCACCTCGGTCATACTGTAGCGGTGTTTATGCGAAGTCCTGCTGAGGTAGCTTCATCAACATTGTCACCATGCCGTCGTGCTGACGAAACTCTTCCCCGAGCTCAACTGGATCATGAGTTCGCGAGACGTCACCGAGCTAAACGTGTGCCGAACGCGGAGGTGCCGCATGTTCGGTACTGAGGATCGGTCGATCGTGAAGACGTACAACTACATCAACCACATTGTCATAACGCTTCTGCTTAACCGTCTATGATGGTATGTGGACGACACTCTCCCCTCTCATTGCTATGCATCACCATGATCCTACGTGTGCATAGGAAATTTTTTGAAATTACTATGTTCCCCAATAGATGATGGACTCCAATCCGCAAGGACTCTGGCTGGAACATTTATCCTAGCTCGCGAACACAGGAACCACACCAAACAAGCAAGAAAACCAGGCACGACCTGCAAACTGGCATGGCATGCCAGGTCAGTACATTGAATGTACTTGCAAGCTCACAATAACCAAAAGCAATCAAGACAGACAACAGCATTGCAATTACAGGTTAACAAGGATTAACATGATACTATCAGATCAATCTTAGCATGAACAAGATGAACATGTTATAGCTAGCACAGTATAATTATGGCATGAACTTATGAACATGATGATACTAGCATGCAACAGGTTAACATTATCAAGCACCAACTTACTCTGCTCGGGTTACTTCGTAACCATCTCATGCATCCACTTACCAACATCGGTATGCATGATACCTCTGTGATCCTCTCGTGATCACAACCAATCTCTTTCTCATCCACGAACCGGGGTTGTTATTAACCAAGTTATTATTATTGTTGGCTCACAGTGTGACCGTCACGAACTGGGCCCATATCCATGGGCACGGCTATCGGTAGATTTAACACGCACACTCTGCAGAGGTAGCGCACTTTACCCACACCACGGAACCCATGGCCTCGCACTCCCATACATGTGGACCAACGGCGTTCTGACAAAACCGATCTACTGCCATGACACTCTCCCGGCCACTCTGACCAACTCCCCTTTGGGCTAAGTCATGGGTGGCCCCGTGCCTACCAAAGGCACCAACGGCCACAGTCGTGGCAAAACAAAAACGGTCCCAAACGGGGACAATGGATCCATACTCAACAACGGGCACACAAGGCTTATGTCGTCCTGCCTGGCCAAGGTAGCGTCCGCGCATAACCTTCCCTCATTGGCGGCACCGGTGAGAGGCATGACAATAGACCGCATTAGGGCCTCCCATAAAAGCAAATGTGGTTGCACTGGTCAGCTCGATTCGGTGGCACCATGACTCAGCCAACAATTGTTCAAGTTCATTATTATCCAGTTAAACTTGAATGCAATAAGCTGAGCCATAATAGAAAAACATGATGCAACTACAATGCATGAACATGATACCAACATGAGCATGGATGTGCAACCCTACTAAATCATCAAGCATAACCACAATGAATCATATATCCGAATGAGCATGACATACTGACGAGCATGAAAAACACAAGCATAACTCTACCATAAGCATAGCATGACTACTGGCATCATAAAGAAATGTCATGCAAGAACATAACAAGAATACTACCAAGTGAGCATGTAACCATCTGGATGCAACGGAACAAACATAGCAATGGTACTGAATAACAAACTAAGCATGCATCCGAAGAACATCACTGCTACCAACATGTATTACTACTACGAAGCATGACTTACGAACATGATACTAGCATGTAGTACAAGATAACAAGATGCATCGGAACATAGCATGAAAGTGAACAAGAATCCACGAGCATAACTGAAACAACGATAGAAGTAGCAAACAAGTAGGTAGATAACGACAAAATTTTAGTAAATATTCAAGTTGAAAACCAAGGCTGCTGCATGACTATCATCCAAGTGGCTGTTGTGGCTTGGCTGGGGGTGGCGGAGACTCCGGGAAGAAATGCAGTGAAGCCGCGGAACGAAATGCCGGACGGTTCTCTCTCGGAGGGGGCCGATTTAAGGCAAGGGAATAATGGTCATTTTCATAGTGTGAACACCTTATGAAAATGGTACCAACAGAAAGAGCTCGAAGATACGAAGACGTGGGCGTTGGTTTCACCTCAGTCGGAGTTACGGTTGCGGATTTATGAAGTGTGGAAGAAGAAGGACCAATCTATGAATATTTCTTTAGCAAACAGGTCCCCAGAGCAGAAAACAGAAAGCACCTTCGGTCGAATACGTTTTCTGAAAGGGAAAGCGTAGTTTTAGGAGAAGGCGGCTAAGAATACGCTTTCGGAATAATGAAAACGTATTCCTGAATTACGCTTCCACGGGTTATGTACACGTGGGGTCGGGCGAGGTCCACGGGCAGGAGGAGGGGGCACGGGCCTCGTCTTCTTCCTCCTCCCTCTGTCTCGATCGAGACAGAGGAGGAGCAGGGTAGGGGCGACGTCGGCGAGGGGCCTGGGCGGCTCTGTCCGTCTCCCGCCCGACAGAGGCCACCAGCGGGTGTGTGGCGGCCTACCGCACCCGTCCAGAGGCAGCAGGGGTGCCGGGGAGGAGTGGACAAGAGGGGAGGCCGCGATGACAGAGGAAGCTACTGGGGCGCCGGCGAAGTAAGCCGCTCCGGCAATGGGAAAGTGGGTGGGGCGAACCGTGGGGATGAGGGGGACTTGGTGGACGTGATGGGAGGAGGAGAGGAGGGCTGAGGTGGCCGGAACAGAGAAGACCGGTGATGGCCGAGGTGAACTCCGGCGAAAAGAGGAGGAGGCCGAGGACTTCGGGGGTCTAGGAGGAACGAGGAGAGGCTGATGAGGTGCGGAACACCTCGGTGCATCTATATATAGGCCAAGGAAGGGCTCGGGGACGCTCTAGAGGGCTCAGCCGACAAGCCAAAATGGAGCAGAGGAGGGTTGTGGCACGGGCGCGGCGATTGCGTCTTGACCACGGCAAGTCCCGACGGTGCATTGATGTAGGAAGATGCGGGCTAGCACGGGCGAGCTAGAGGACATGATGTGGACTCGAGAGGCAGAGGGGAACGGACGAACATAGCGCTGCGGTTTGGCAGAGCGCGAGATTTGACTGGTGCACCCCGTGGTCACCGCGTGCACTGGTGCAAATGGCGTGTTCTGGCCGGGCCGACCATGTCTAGTAGAATGACCTACGTGCCTTGAGTCCACACGGAGCAACAAGTCGGTCCAGGGGCAAATAAGTGATTTGCAGGAGGAGCCAAAATATTTTGGCTGCAAGGTGTTTGATGACATTTGCAGAGGATTGGTCCTGTGGACTAGACTGAGACTTGACTGGGGTTTATCACTCACTAAGGTGAGTAATATCACAGGGTTTCAGCTCATTCCGAGTGGTTTAGCTAGTACTTGTAGTGCAACTTGCCATACTCACCAGAATAGCAAACTTTGAAGTAGCACTCACATACTAGCTTGGATTGAGCTGAACATTGGCATGGATGTGTTATTTGATCATATGAAGCTGCTGTAAAAGTTTAATGCCAGTTAGAAATACGAAAATGGGACTTGCTTCACAATGCTTCATTTTGATCAGAATTTTGGAAATATTGCACAGGGAAAATGGAGCAATGGATTGAGCCAAAACTTTGTGGAGAGAGTTTATATGGATATGAGAATGTTCTAGTTTATTTTCAGATTAATTAAAGCAATATAAAATATAGCTTCACAAACTGAAAATCTGACCCAAAAACTAAGATTTGGAGCTGGGCTCACATAGATGAGTTACATGAGCTCAAATTTGTTCGAGAGTCATGATTTCATCATATGAAGGACCCTGCAAAATTTCAACTCATTTGGATATGCCTAGCTAGTACTTCCTTCACAATGTCTTCCCTCAAACAGGAACTTTGAACAATTGCTCAGGAATATTTATTAGGAAAGTTAAGTTGAATTTTGGCAAGAGGCAATGATATGGACAGGAAAAGTTGTCCAAAAAGTTTGGAGGCAATTGGGCAAAGATAAATAGCACTTGCTTCACAAAGTGCCATTTAGGGCAGAAAGGGAAAAGAATTATTGGAGAATTAGTTTTGAACATGGCAATGGAATTTTTTGCCATATTTGAGCAATATATGACCCAAAAAATTTATGTGAATTATTTGGGAATTTTGGGAGTGACAGAAATATAGGTTGCTTCACAACCTAGGGTTTAAAGGGTCATTCCTTTAATAGATAAAGGAATATTCCCAATAAAAAGAATATTGGGTTAGGTCAAGGATGACATGATCTAGGGATGATAATGAGAATGACAAGCCACTATAAAACCTAGGAAGACATGATCTTCCCAAGTTTTGGAACCACATAGCCACCGAATAGCAATTTAAATCAAGAAATCCAAGAAAATTAAAGGAAAAGGAAAGGGCAAAATCCAGGGTGTTACAAACTTTCCCCCCTTAAAGAAATCTCGTCCTCGAGATTTGGTTGCTCAGGGATAAATAATTTTTCTGACTTGAAGAAACCGTTTCCAACTCGGGTTTCTTTTATTCATTCTCATATAATGTCCCCACTGAGTTGGATCTGACAGACTATCTTGATGTGGGGTGGTTTGCTTCACTGTATCTGACATCCTGACAGGACTTTCCTTATATTTCCTCTTCATACTGACTCAAATTTTCTTTCATATCTGCTGGCTTAGATGAGGTCCAAAAAATTATCATTACTGACTTAGGTGTCCTTCTCGATACTGATCCTTGCTAAAGATGTTCTTCTCGTATCGACTACCGAGAGTATTCCACGGAGTTGGGAACACATCTTCCCATGGAACAAAGAATCTCTTCTATCCAGATATCATGCTGCTTGAATATATGCATACCTTCTGGGTTCAAAACAGTGATAGGAATCATACTTGGCCTTCTGATGGATTCTGACATCTGGCAGGAGTTTCTGACTTAGCTTGACTTGCTTTACTGTCTTTCATATCCAATCTGTACCAAAAGTTTGATTGTCGCTTGACGTGACTGATAGAAGAATGCACCATCACCTAATGATCACATTTGCAGACTTGACTGGCGGTGATCTTGGCAAAGAATCCCATTCACGGCAGGTTATTCGGTAATTGCTTCCCATATGCGAGAGATAACAATCCTCAAAGTATGTGCTCTTACATTGATTCTTCATTTTACCAGTATATCCATGGGGATAATAGTTCGTGCTATGCTTCGGCACGGTTGCTGAGGTCAATATGTTGAGTTGTCTTGGTTTCGGACTTGACAGACTTGAGTATTCAATGCTGACAGTTCTGATCACACGCTGTTGGCTGAGCTGGTTGCCTTGCTATGAGGCCCTTACCGCAATGAATTAGACCTCTCATGCGTATCTTCACTTGGTATTTGATATGAAATATTAGACTATCTTGGGCATACATACCACATTGTTCGCACAATAATTGGCATAACTGTATTGTTGGTCTTGCTCCTTCATTATTCTTTATCTGGATCCTTAGCTGAAAGAGTGGGGCCGTATATATCCTTGATTATTTTCGTGGCCCTCACTACAAAAAAATACACTTCCGTCATGATACGTGTTTGTCACAGTAGGTCGCGTTTTCTGCCATGCATGTACATCCATGACAAATTTATGACAGAATCAAGATAGTCATACCTGTGCTGTCGTAGAAGTGTTCCATGACATTGCAAAAATTATCATCACGGAAGTGTCCATTTCCATGACGATAAATCGCGCGTCACAGAAGTGCTTTCGTCAAGGGTGACCAACACATGGCATCCACCGTAACGGAACGTCGTTAAGCTATCGGGTCGGATTTTGGATCCAATAACCCGTTAACAGCGACGACCAATGCCGATTTTCCACGTATAAAATTCTCATTGGTTGACGGATCCAATGGGCGAGATGGGCCTATGATATGTTGACACGTGGACCGGCCCAAAAGTGGCCCACAAAGATTAAATGGGCCAGCCCAACTGAAGGCCCATAAGATTTAGCGGACCATAATGGGCCGACCCAGCTAAAGGCCCACAAAATTTAGCGGACCATAATGTGCCGGCCCAGCTAAAGGCCCCCACGATTTTGCAGACCATAATGGGCCGGCCCAGCTAAAGGCCCACAAGATTTTGCGGACCATAATGGGCCAGGCCAGCTAAAGGCCCACAAGATTCTGCCGACCATATTGGGCCGGCCCAGCTAAAGGCCCAACATTCTCTGTCAAATCGGTCCGTCAACGGCCTGTCCTAAACTTGTCATCAACACAGCCCATGGTCACTTCTGGCCCGTTAACAGTCCGCTAAGTAATTGGGCCGAATTATGGCCCGGTGTATTTCCGGCATGTTAAAGGTCCGGCTTCATTTGGGCCCATTTACAGGCCATCAAAACTTTCGGCCCATAAACGACCGTGAAGGATTTGGGCCATATTCGGCCATGTCTGACATTCGGCCTGTTAGAGGCCCACTATAGCTTTGGGCCACTTTCGGCCTGTTGTCATTTTCGGCCTGTTAAAGCCGAACGTAAACCATGGGCCATATGTGGCCCAACGTCATATCGGGCCCATTAACGGCCCATATAGAAATGACAATAATCTAGCCCGACCGAAGTTCTGACCTATTAAAGGCCCGTGTATTAGGTCGGCGCATTTACGGCCCATCCGAATTTCGGCCTGTTAAAGTCCAGTGGGTTATTTGGCACAATCAGGGCCCAATCTCACTTTCGGTCTATTAAAGGCCCATGTATTTTATGGGCTCGAGATATTTACACCTGTAAATGGCCTATTTTTACTTGAGGGCCCAGATTATGTTTAGGCCTGTTGAAGGCCCACTATGGGCACATGCCTACCAGAAAAATATGAAAGCTTATGATGATTTAGGCCCAGATATTTTTAGTGGGCTACATGCCAATTTCGTCCCGTAATCGTTTTTAGCCCAATTGGAATGGGCCCGCGAATGTTGGCTTGTTGGGCTCCTACGAAGCTTTCGGCCGATTACATTACTAAGATAAACCTACACTATACAAAAATAGTGTCGTAAATACTATAGCCTGAGGCAGCATCATAAATGTTGTATCACAACAAAATAAATTCCAACCATACAACAAAAGGCCTGTTGGCATAAAGTTTACAGTCCTTCCAGATAAAAGCACCATCAGATGTATAGAAGCACAGATCATTTAACCTGAGTGCTAATGTTTCAGGCTATAGAATCTGATGGAGCAGCACGATCTCCACCTTTTTTCCGCCATTGCTCTTGAACAACGAAGGGGATGTCTGATAGTCTGGTTTCAAAACCATTCATATCTTGACGACATTTCTCAACCACTATTCTTGTTTCCGAAACAACGTCCATTAGGGATTGGACTTGTGTCTGGAGCACAAATATATCACTCTGTCTAGCAGGAAGATTTTGTTCAGTAGGTGATTTGGATGAGGTTACCTTGACAACCAACCCAGAATTACACAGGAAGGTGCTTTTTGCACTGTTAGTGGAGAGATACTGACGCACTGCAGCAAGAGGTTACATTGTGCCTGTAGTAGCCTCGTCACCTTCAGGTGGTTGTGGATGTTCAATCATTTGTTCCATAGCTTCATGAAAGTTTGAACTTGTAGATTAGTGTACCAGATAAGTTACTAATGAGACAAAAACAAACAAAGTAGGTTAAACGTTTATACATAACTTATTTTGGTGAACTACTGTAATACATTAGCATGTATTGTAGTGCCAACTACATAATAAAATCACTTTCGGAACATATGTCCATGTAGAATGCCTACTATATTGTCTATTTCCTCACATTCGTTGACATCTAAGGATAAAGAGACATGTTTTAAAGTAGGATGAACATAGTATGACATCATTCATATCATGGGCAAACATATATAAAACAAACAGGCTATTTTATCATTGTGTGCGCACGTGAACATAACAACTAGATTACAGATCAAGACCAAAAGAATATGCTTCATCTCTTTTAAACCATGTAAGGTGAAATGATACGTTAAGACAACTGTGAATAAAAGTGAATAGAGTAACTGACATTGGCTGCAAACCAAGTAGTTAAATGAACACATCACAGTACCAATCAGTTCAAGGCAGCCGGAGTAAGGACTTACAACAGCGGCTTGAACTGGTGTGCTCATGCCCTTAATCTTGCTGGTGTGGCAATCCTTGAAGATTTGCACTGCATTCGGTTCAGGTTCTTTTTGGTCCGCACGGGATTTCCTCTGTATTTGGAATAAGTCAATATAGATACGATAATATGGCAAAAAAAGAAGGATGTAGCAGCTATTTACAAGAGCCTCGCAGTGTGCAATATAGCTACGAGATCCTGTGGTCTATTGGAATTTCACTTTAGAACGGTTGGTTTTGTTCTTCAAACAATTAGCCTAGAAGAAGATACACTTGTAAGGCACATACATAAATACAAGTTGAATATGTGGTCTGATCAAATACATATAGCCTACCTGATACTTTGGATCATACCAGTGTTTAACAAGGGCTGTCCGGTCTTCATCTGTAATATATTCCACTGGAGATGTTTGGGCGATTTCATTGTTAGCCTTGCCTTCAAAGTGAGATTTTCTAAGGTGGTACCGATACTGTCGTAGAGCAGACTGAAAAACATGAGTGCATGCTTGTCTAGTTGCATCATCTTTCGGATCCAACTTGAACCTCATCTGTTGAAAAAAGAATGTGAGTCTTATTAGGAGGAAGCTAGAAAGTATGGGACAGAGCAAGACAATATTACTAATTGCGATGAATAACATTACTTACGGATAAATGGTCAAGGAAGGTGTTAAACTGGGTATTGTCTTTGTCATTCCTGTACTGGATCCACGTTGGGAGGATACATGCATGACACCTAATGGCAACGGCCGCCTCTGATACTAACTTGGCCGACTCTGTAGCATCACGTGGCCTTTTTAAACCTGCCTCAAAATGGATCTCCATTCTTCCTCCTTTAGATTTTGTTAATCTGTCAAGCATTATCCCTGATGTCTGTTTCCGCTTGCGCCATGATGCTAGTTCAACAACGAATATGGAAAGTGTTAGTGTACATCAAACTGTGAGAGTACATATAAAGGAGCATGCAACTGCAACTTGACTCGGTCAGGTACCGTCTTGGTGTTGATGCTCATGAGGTTCATCAGATCTTGCCAAGTCCTGTTGTGTCAGCAGTGCTTCGGAAATAGTGTTAGGTGTGAAGGCAGCTAGGGAACTGGCCAGTTCCAGAGCAAACGAATGAGTAACTGGTTGAGATGTTGGTACAGTTGAAGCGGATGCTGCAGCTGGTGGAGCAGGTGATACTGTGTTTGTAGATTTAGACAGTGGACTTGGACCTTCTACTGCACTATAAGTACCAGCAGAATCTCGACGGTAGAACCTTTTCTGTTTCACCGGACGAGTAACAGCACTCCCTACTATATTATTTTCCTTGCTCTTTTTTGACTTTGCCATGTCAAGCTGTACCCACAACACAAAAGAATAAAAATCACTCTTCAGAACTCATTGATGCATGATAAAGACAAGCAATACTTTGATGTAAGACAACCATATGAGGATGGAATATCTAAGAAAAATAGGACGGCATGACATATTCACAGCTACGATGTGCAAACTAAGCAGAAGGATTTTCAAGAAAATAGAAGTGTCTTGGAGACACCATATGAAAGATGCAACCAATATTACTCTGCCAAGTTAAAAGTGTCTTGTCATAAGTGGCAATTCGAAAAATTAGAAGCAGTACAATGTAGAAATCAATGCAAGATGCAACCACTATCAAACTGCCATGTTAAAAGCGTCCAATCATGAGTGACTGATGCAGGATACACAACAGCAGTACTTTGATGTAAGAACATGGTATTATAGATAGATGCAGTGTATTCTAGACACAGAAAGCCATGTCATATGCACATGTATAACGTATAAACTCAGCAGGTGCAATTTAATCAAAATAGAAGAAATACAGGCTAGACAACATATGCAACATGAAACCAATTATCACACTGTCAACTTAGAGCAAGCACCTGCGATGGTGGAGTACGGGAGATGAACTCATCATGTAGACTTGGGACTTCAACTTCATTAGCAGTAGCAGTGGCAAATCTAGAGAGTCTCTGTTTGCGTCGGTGCGGAGGACCACCAACATCCCCTAACTTACTCTTTTCCTTCCTATTTTCTGATATTGCCTTATGAAGTCAAAACCACAAGAAGATGAATAAAATTAGCTCAGCATAACTGGTTGATGCATGATACAGATGAACACTAATTAGATGTAAGACAAGCGCTGGATAGGAGGATGGAATATATACAAAAAACGACAGCGTTTCATATTCACACGTACGATAGCGTGTCTTATGGGTAAGTAATCGTTGCAGGTATAAGTTGTAAGCTACACAGATGCAATTCAACATAATCAGAAGCAATACAAACTAGACATCATACAGAAAACGCAACCACGTATAACAGTTCCAAGTAAGACCAAGCACCGGTGATGGTGGAGTAGGGGAGATGTGCTCATCATGTACATGTATGTTCTAGAAACAGGAACACGTGTCATATTCACAAGCATTATGTGTAAAGTAAGCAGACGCAATTCAAGTTAGAAGCAATACAAGCTAGACATCATACGCAACATGCAACCACATATAATAGTGACGAGTTAGAGCAAGCACATGTGATGGTGGAGTAGGGGAGTCATCATCTACACAGCTACGTTGACTGTCCAACCTTGTGTTGTCTTGCGAATCTTGTTGGGAGGATGGCGGAGTAGAATCTGTAGAGACCCCCTGTTTGAGTTGCTTCGAAGGACCACCATCATCCACTGTCGGACTAATTTCCTTCAGTTGTAATGATTTTGCATTGTGAAGTCAAACCGATAAGAAAAAGGGATTAGAAACACTGCAATACACCATATGGAAGGTGCAATCAATATCACTCTGCCAAGTTAAAACTGTCTCGTCATAGGTGGCGTTCATCAAACTAGAAGCAATACATGCTAGATATCATATTCAAGACGCAAACCAATATCACACTGCCAACTTAAAGGTGTCCCATCATAAGTGACTGATGCAGGATACACAAGAAGAGTAGTTTCATGTAAGAACATGGTGTGATAGACAGATATAGTATGTACCAAAAACAGGAAAGCGTGTCATATTCACATGTATCATGTGTAAGCTAAGCATATGTATCATGGAGCAATACGAGCTAGACACCATATGCAACATGCAACCAGATATCACACTGCCAAGTTAGAGCAAGCACCTTGGATGGTGGAGTAGGGGAGCGGAGACTTGGACCTTGTAATGCACTATCAGTACAAGGAGAATCGGTACAGATGCTCCGTTTACGTTGCTGCAGAGGACCACCATCATCGCCTTCCTTACCCTTTTCCTTCCTCTTTCTTGATTTTTCCTTGTCAAGTCAAACTCACAAGAAAAAGGAATAAAATTTGCTCTTCAGAACTCATTGATGCATGATACTGACGAACACTACTTTCATGTAAGGCAGCCGCATGATAGGAGGATGGAATATGTATGAAAAACAGGACGGCGTGACATATTGACATGTATGATGTATAAAGTGTAAACTAAGCACAAGGTGATTGAACTTGTTAGAATCGATGCAAGCTAGAAACCATATGAAAGATGAAACCAATATCACTCTGCCAAATTAAAAGGGTGCCCTAACAAATGTATTTGACCAAATTAGAAGCAATACATGGCAACAGGCTAGAAATAATATGCAATATGCAACGAATAAAGGTGACTCATCGTAAGTGATTGATGCAGGATACAGAAGAGAGGTAGTTTCATGTAAGAACCAGGTTAACACATAGATGTAGTCAGGGCCGGTCCTGAGATTTTAGGGGCCCGGGGCGAATCTAAATTTTGGAGCCCTTAATAATAATTCAATACATGTATATATAAAAAATGTTTTTGGTGAACACTTGATATTTGTGTTATTGTGATCTTACAAGTATCCCTATATATTGAAAATATATGAATGTCGTTATCAAAAGACATCTTTGGAAATACAAAGGCATGTTAATTATCAAGGTTACTAGAACAATGGAGCATAGTTATATGGTTTCAGATACAGAAGGTTCGAAGACAATGACACCATGAATAGTGCTAAAAGAAATTTGATAAAAAAGCATAGTTGTTCTTGGACTGCTTAATGGTAAGATTATTATTCTATAAATAGCAGTGTCCAAGAAATTAAGATTAGAGGAGCAAATAAATAAAAATGATATGCAAAATATTCTTCATAGATTAGAAATCAAATCAGCAACCATGAAAAGTTACTCCTACTAGTTGTGCAAATTTATTGTGCCATCCTATAATTCAACCCAAAACTACTCGTCACGATTTGCATCCAGAACATCATCCTGTTCTTAATCTATTTGAGATCTACACCCTAACATCCTTGTTCCCAAACTGTAGAAGCATATCGGTCAGTGATATGTACAGCGGAAGACATTGACCTGGCAGACAACGCTCAGATCCACAAACTACACGCCGTGCGCCGCCGTCTCCGACGCGCAGCCATGTATCTTTGGGTCTCCTTCTCGAGCAAGCGTTAGGTTAACTGTGGCGATCTCATAGCTAGGCAAAAAGGGCAGCGCGTGCTAGTAGAATGTGCCCTGGCTCCTAGCCCCCGATCCTGACCGATGGTCCAGCTTTATTTAAGGGGATTAGACACTCCAGATAAATCAACGTAGCTACTACTTCTTGGGGTAGGTGGAGCGATCCAGTATAGGCCCAACTACCTTGGGCATTCAGCGATCAGAGAAGAATGAAAGCACTACGTGCGCTCGGCTGCATTTTCTCCACACAAAAAAACGTGACCTTGGCTGCACTGCGTGCGTACGCTACAGGCTATACGTACGTACTTAGGAGGGGGCCCCTCGATCGTGGGGGCCCGGGGCGGTTGCCCCTCCTGCCCCCCTCAGGACCGGCCCTGGATGTAGTGTGTACCAAAAATAGGAAGGCATGTCATATTCACAGGTATAGTGTGTAAACTAAGCAGATGGAATTTACCCTAATTAGAAGCATTACAAGCTAGACACCATATGCAACATGCAACCACATATCACACTGCCAAGTAAGAGCAAGCACCTGCGATGGTGGTGTGGGGGAATTGTGGTGATCAACTAGAGAGCTATGTTGACTATCTTCATTTAGCCTTGCTGTTTCTTGAGAATCATGTGGGGAGGATGACACTACACTCTTTAAACGAGTATGGGGTCTCATAGTAACCCACCCGGGTGACTGTCTCATCATAAGTGATTGACGAGGGATACAAAAGAGCATTAGTTTGATGTACGAACATGGTTAATAGACATATGTAGTATGTATCGAAAAAACGAAGGCATGTCATTATCAAAGGTATAATGTGTAAAGAAAGAAGATGCAATTTAACCAAATTGGAAGCAATACAAGCTAGACACCATATGCAACATGCAACCACATTTGACAGCGTGAAGTTAAAGCAAGCACCTGGGATGGTTGTGTGTGGCAATTGAGATCATCAACTGCAGAGCTACGTTTACTGTCTCCAACTGCTGACACTGCACCCGTTAGAGCGCTGGAACACTTAGTGCTTATCTTCGAATTACACTGGAGCGACTTATGTCTTTTCTTTTCTGCATTCATCAACACTGCGTCAGAGTCTAAAATACCCATGCATAAAAAAACAATAGTGTGAGTATGGGTGAAGTGTGTGCCCAATTAGTACAGTGTAAAGGTAGCAGATAGCAGGTCGGTGAGAAATAAATGACGGGAGACATATGATAGCTCTACAACATGCATGGCACACTAAATTACTACAGGATTCTATGAAAATAATAGTCGACTGAAGGCAAATAGGTCAGTCCATTTTTTCTGCACCGTCCGATGTACAAAGAACAGGCAGATTGCCGTCATCTACCTCCAGCCAGTCAGTGTTGACGATCTTCCTCGAAACGCCAGCGACCACCGGCCCAGTATTCCCCCCTGCCTGCGCCCTCCCATCGACCTCACCGCACCGCCGTGCTTGGCACCGCCCCCCGGCCATCCATTCAAGCCCCGCCGACCTCCAGATCGAGCGCAAGCAGCTCCTGTGCCCCACACCCCGCTTCCCCGGTGAGCAAGCGGACTAGGTGCTTCACGCGCCTAAGCGGGTGCTGCTTCTTTTAATTGTGGTTCGACTGACCCTGAATTGAAATCCAGGCGGGCTACTGACCTCTAGAAAAGGTGAAATAGTAAAACGGAGGAAACCTTGTGCATTTAGTATCACGAAGAAGATGCAGTAAGAAGCGCTCAACTAGTTTCTTTCGTGGGATGAATACGGTGTGAGCGGAGACATAAGATTTGCACGAATATGGGAAGAGGAGTACCTCTTTCTGCTGGCAGTGCTATGTCCTCCTTCTGTTTTTTCGATGATCTTCTTGTTGTTCGCCAGAAACCAGAAGTTGTGGAGGATGGTGCAGCCTTGGACGAACCCATGGCCAAGTTGTTGAGTGTGGTGCGGTGGCCGTCTGTCGGCAGCGGGGAAGCAGATCCGAGGCGGCGAACGACGGCGTAGCGGGAACAGCTCCGGTGCGGTGGACGGTTGCGACAGTGGAGCCGCAGCAGTGAGGCGCGGGACGGCGTGGTCGGAGTGGTTCTGGTACGGCGCACATCGGCGTCGGCGTCGTGGAGGCATCTCTGCCTCGGCTTCAGCTGCTAAGTCCTTGAGGGCGTTGCGGTTGCGGATGCGTTGGATGACGACGTCGGGGTACCGGCTCCAGCGTGATGGAGGAGGGCGGCAGTGGATTGGCTGCTATGGGGTGGAGGACGGAGGATACTGGGGTTTCACGGCTGGTGGAGAGGGCGTTTTCGCGCCCACGGAGTATGAATGGGGAAACGAAGGGAGGCGGGGAACTAAGGAGGAACAATGTTTTGGTTTGAGATGCGCTTGTTTGAAATTTGGGGAAAGTTACAAACTTTACCCCCATCTAAAATTTCGGACATATTGCGGGTTGGGGGTAGGACAGTCATGTCAGGTGTCCCAAATGTGGGCGGGATAGATTTCGGTCGAGCGCATGGGTAGGCGCCCACGGCGTATGAATGCTTCTCTGGCGTCTTGGTGAAGTTACAAACCTACCCCAGTTTAGACCCTTGGACATCGGGCCGATAGGCTACACGGGCCAGAGTCAGAACAGTAATTTCCTACCACCAAAACATTAGTCTCATGCGGTTTCGGGTGACCAGAGCCCTATTTGGCGCTTCGTTCAATATTTGGGAGCAGAAGCATTAATGTTTTCGGTTCTCTTGAATTGAACTTTTAGGATTTGTCAAACTTCACAAATCTTTACTCTTGAAAATCCTAAAGCTACGATTATTTTGGAATGGAGGGGGTACATTTGAATATACATTGTACATGAGTATATATTAAAAAATATGCCACTTACCTCAGTTCATGCATGGTTCCAGATATAATCTCCTTGGTTCATGCTATGGGGTGCGCGGAGAGCGGCGAGTCAGTGGCCAGCGCCTCCACGTCCGCTGCCATCATGGAGGAGAAGTAGAACACGGGAGGCCGCCGCCGCTTGGGTCCCATGAAGGCCACCGCAGAGGTGACGTCGGCGTACACAGTAGGTGTCTTGCCGGATCCTTTTGTTGCGAAGACCTTCGTCGACCCCGCATGGGCTCCACAGAAGAGGGCAATGTTAGGATGAACTCGAGCCGGTGCCGGCCATGGCGAAGTAGTCGCCAATATTTTGGCTACCCCGGGCAAGATCCAAACAGCCCCTCCCAACAGATTCAAATCCCTCATTCGCCATGGAATTTTGCCATGTGTTGTTTTCATGGACTAGCAAGATGCCCGTGCATTGCACGGAACATCAAGATGCATTTTTTTTGCAAACTCCCGCATGCATGCAAGGGATATTTAATGTCCTCCTTTGCTAGTACCACGAGGCAAACACCATTAATATTGCATCGATTAGTGTTAGTGGCCTTGTATATCTGCAAATTGTAATTTTGATAGTGGCCCCTTGTATATAAAAATGGAGGGAGAAAGATGAGAGATAAGGCGAGGAGGAGTGGGGCGTGGTGGTGACTGGTGGTCGGACTGGGCGGAGGCATGGGGATGGACGGCGCATTATGTCTAGGTTTGTATCTCTCTCACACACACCCACGTAGGTGGGGGACGTGCACGAAGAGAAGAGGTGCACGCACGGCGCACGTACTCCTGTCTCTTTCCCAACCACACCCGCGCGGGTACACGGTGGAGCTCATTTCTGTACGAAAAAGGCAACCCACGTAGTAATTTGGCACGTGTACGGGTTGTCCACTTGGTGGAGGGAGGATCGTCTACCACGAGTGAACAAACAAATTGTGACTTGACGCGTTATGTTAAATTAAAAAAAGAGGCAAACCATGTGGGGCCTACCTTAGAGGCAAGGCTCTATACACTGGAGTACTTTTGACGTGTCCTGTCAACTCGCAGAACGAGGAGAAGCTTGCTTAGTACGCCATCTCCCCCGCCCACGGGCGCGGTGGCTAGCAGGATGAGGTGAAGCTTGCTTACCATGCCTTACGCCCGCTCCCTCGCCCACGCGTGCGGTGGCTCGCAGCCCGAGGAGAAAATTTTACTACTCCCTCCGTTTACTCCTCGTCCCTACTACGTACTTTGGTTAGTACTCCCTCCATTTACTTATACAAGGCCACTATAAAAAAATACATTTTGCATCTATACAAGGCCACAAATAGTAATCGAGACAAAAGTTACTACTCCCTCCTTTCCAGATTATGGCTCAATTTCAAAATCTCTCCAACCAAGGTAGACGGTGAGTTGTCGAATTAATTTCGTAGTTTGCACAAGTAATTAGTACGCTCATTTTTCTCAAGAAGTTGTGTTTACCGAGGCATTAATTAGAACGAATGCATGAATGACGACTAAATTTCCATGAACTTGTACATGCATTGGTTAGTTTCCTCTTGACACTGCTTGCGTCGGGTGATCTAACGCACCTCGAAATCCAACATGTAATGGTACTACTACTAGTATAGTACTCCCTCTGTCCCAGAATATAAGAACGTTTTTGATACTATGTTAGTGTTATAAACGTTCTTATATTTTGGAACGGAGGGAGTAGAATTGAGACTTATCAAACGGAAAAATGAATGTTTTTTAGATGAGCCCTATAAACCCTAGTGGGTATGTACTCCGTAAAAACAGATTTTTCCAAAACTATGTCGCTCCCTTTCATGAATTTTGTAGTAGTATACTCCTCCGTCGATGCTCCCTTTCATGAATTCTGTACTTCCTGTCGCCGACATGTGGGACATATATCAACCGGGTCGACGTATCAAGCACCAAATAACAGTGCAGAACAGCAGGGGGACGCACCCCACTCGTACCGGCCCAGTAGTAGTAATGAGCAATGAGACATCAAATCACAATGCCGCACTTTCCCAGACGGACGAAGCAACCCTTATTTCACACTTCGGTTGGCCATCATCTCAAACCACGTACTAGTATCACTTCTACCTCAAGAGCGACACGCGCATCGCCTTGGTACATCATGACACGTGGGACCGCATGACAGGCCATGCTCCCTCGCCGATCGCTCGGTAAAATCACCTCATTTTTACTATACTTCCTCCGTAGCAGTTTACTACATGGCATGCACGTCGTTCTAGGTTGAGAATTTAACTGGCTATATATGTGATGAACAGTGCTCTAGCCTTTTAAAAAATGTATACTTTTGTACAGTAGTACTATCGATGGATTGGGCTATGGAGCAAAACTTGAAATTAAAAAAAAGGTGGTACATATAGAGAGCGCTTGTCGCCAAATTATGCATATAGTACTATTTAAAAAGCTAGTATGTGCTTAATTGGGGTGCTAAATTCAATTAAAGAAATACTAGTAGTATGTACATACTGAAGAGTTAAAGTAATGAGAAGAAGCATAACATAGTTCTGCTGGGGGCTCAGCACAACACACCCCTCAAATTAAACTAAGCACACCTGAAATTAAACTATGCAACTAATCTGGTAGACACTACATTAGAAGTTTAGAACCACCATGAGCAACAACACTGCCACCTTACTCGGAGTCCTCGTCCACGTCCTCGACTTCGTCCTTGTCCCTATTCCTCTTGGCCGATACTTCTTTGCTTGAACCACACACTTGGTGGTTGCTCGTCATCCAACCCTTGTAGATATTGAAGCAAAGGTAGCCATCCATTGCAGCATAGTGGATGTGGTCTATATCTAGCACATTCCGCTGCCATGCATGACGATGAAACGTGTATTGAGGTTTCACCAGTTTACCGTACGAAGGATGAACCATGGCTCCTGCCAGGGTCAGCATTGAAGGCTGACGAGAGGGCACCAGCCGATTCTTCTGGAGGTCGAAGGGGTTTCCTACAACGAGGCCTATCTGACCCAGGATTTCTTTGTCGTTACCAAAGTCTACAGTAACGAATTTGACTAGGTTGCTCCCGAGGAAGTCCTTAAAATCTTGGCACTCAACGTCGGCATGGCATATGTGGTAGACCAAGCATAAGTCATGCATGCATACCTGGATCACGGCGGGCTTCTACCTCTCTTCGTCCTTTAGATCCTTCTCTCGTCCTAGGACTATGGTGTACTCAACATCTAGCCCAGCGACCCACTCATCATCTGAGTTTTCAAACATGCGTCTGAAGCAAGAAAGGCATCCTTTCACCGTCGCGGAATAACGGGTGTAGATGACGTCGAACTCATCGCCGGTGATGGTTATAACCTTGTACTCACCGTCGATCATGGAGATTTGGGACGCCATCGATTTGGGAGGAGGGTTAGGATTAGTGGAACTGTCGTAATGTGAATGGACGGGGCGACTAGGAGTGAACTGCCGTAGTATTGAAGGACGTGCGGGGACGAGTAGGAGCGAACTTCCAGCGTGCGAACGGCAAGGTAGTGGCTTTCCATTCTCCCATGATACGGGTTTCCGAGAGCCCTTGGATCTGAGATCAAATGGTTGCATGGCATGATTCTAGACCTATGGGTGAATATCCTATCCTGGAGGGTTATTCTGCAAATTTTCAGCAACTTAGCATGCGACCGTTTGATCTCAGATCCAAGGGCTGCCAGTAGCCCGTATCATGGTCGCGCCACCGTCGCGTTGCTCGCGCGGTCGCGCCCTTGGAGATTTAACACGGTGCGTTAGGCTATCTGATGTTGGAATGTCATACATAGTCATCACTTAGTCACTCATACTACAAAAAGGTTGGTTATAAGTGTATTTTTTGTTACTCCTCTCTATCTCTTTCTTCGTACTCAAGGAAGAAACGGTGCTAGTAAGCGCGTGTATTTATTGCATTTGCCAAGGAGTGACCTCTTCCAATGAAATGGTGTTGCTAAGTTTGCTTCATTTAATTAGCTATAGACTAAAAATTGTCTTTTCACCTAGGTACACGTGCTTAGCACCGTTTCTTCCTTGGGTCACCAAACTAGTCTCTCTCTTCTTGATTAACTTGCCACATCAGACTTTATGCCTATGTGGCAAGCTTAAGCACCTGTAGGAGCAAGTAAAAGTAAGTACAATAGTGCGCTTTACATGGTGGAGCATTGGGAGAGGCACCTGTATGGAGGTGGTCAGGAATCTGGGAGACTCACGCTGGTCGTAGCGCCGCAGTTAAAATGATAATGGCAAGTCAAATCACGGGGCCCCACCTGCTAGTAGTAACTCACTGTCAAATCACACAGCCGTACGTTTGCAGCAGCTACTCCCTCGTCTTCTCGCGTCTCTGTCGAACCAACTAGGCGGAACTGCCCCGCCGCCTACTGCGCAGGAAAAGCCCCGCCCTCGACTTTTAAATACAACTACATCCGCTTAAGAATCCAATGATATACTTTTTGTGACATAGTAACTCCTATTTAGTTAGTCAAATGGATGACCTAGAACTACGTGCACGCCCTATAAACCGAGACGCCTAAAAATAAAAAAACCGAGACGGAGAGGGTAGTTCAGCACGTATCTTTTTAGATCAATATAGTCGGGATTCACCAAGGAGCAAAACCAAGTGGTAGGCTGCTCCTGTCGTGTTGGCGTAGCAACTCAAGCAGGGTCAGTCCACACACGAAATGGTGACACACTTAACAGGACTCCTTTGGCTGACATGTGGCTCATCCACCGTCTTGTTCCACGTGCGATGCACCAAATTATAGTTCGGAGCAGCGGTTGGAATTGTAGGCACCCCGGTCGTAGCGCCGCAGTAGTAGAAAATGAGCGACGAGGGGTCAACTCACAAAGCCCCACCTTTCCCGCATTAAGCTGGACGGACGAAGCAACCATCATTTCACTCTAGGGCGCAAGAGCATAAAGAAAAGAGAAAACAATGATGCGTGCGGCAGCTACCTAGGGCACCCTAGGGTAGTGGTCTCCACTGCAGATCCTTTTTTTGAAAGCGCCTCCACTACAAATCGGCTTCTCCCTCGTCCTCTTGAAGAAAACCGATGATGAGTGCGGCGGTAGGGTTTGTAGGAGTACTACGGCGTGCGGGGCCATGTCGTAGTAAACGGGTTCGAGTCGACGCCTTAAATATGTGTGGGCCGCTTGGTTTTACGGGAACGAGGCAGCATTTTGGGTTCGGGGACCAGTGGAGATATAGTACGTACAAAAAATTGTGGACGTAGGTTCGACCGAAAAGCAATGATGCACGGGCCCTGCATTTTGATATACCCGGGGCCGTGTGAAATTTGCTACTCTACTCAAAACTACTAGTAAGGTACTCCCTTCGTCCATGAATAAGTGTACTTCTAGCTTTTGTCGTAAGTCAAAGTTTTAAAATTTTGACCAACTTTATAGGGAAAAGTAGCAGCATTTATGACACTAAATTAGTATCACTAGATTCATTTTGAATTGTAATATCATAATATATCAATTTTATGTCATATATGTTACTACTCTTTTGTATATATTTGGTCAAAATTTTAAAACTTTGACTTAGAACAAAGGCTACAAGTACACTTATTCGTGGACGAAGGGAGTACACATGTATTGAACGCATGAGATTTCGAAACCAAATTATGAATAAATACACACTATAGCATGTAAAGCTTTGAGTCATATATGGATGATGTAGATGTTCGTTTAGTTCTTATATTTCATCTCATTAAAAATCAATAAGTTTTATAAAAATGTTAAGATTCATGGGGTTGTGCATTGTACTCCCTCCGTTCCAAAATAGATGACCCAACTTTGCACTAACTCACTAACTTTGAGTTAGTGCAAAGTTGGGCATCTATTTTGGAAGGGAGGGAGTAAATCATAAAGTAAAAAACAAATAATGGCAATTCATTTAGAAAAAAAATAATCAATTATGATACAGAAGATTCTAGAACAAAGGAGAAGTGCTTGTGTTTTGAGGTTTGTGCATTATGCTTAAGTTCAACCATGGAGTCTTCTAAATTGTACATGTGGCAGATCTGGTGGAATGTTGATGATATCCAACGGCCAGTAGTGCTCGGATTTTCCTATCTCTGCACTGTCGGGTTAGCTTCATCCAGCGACCATCTTTCAAAGTTATTGGCACACTATATAGTTCTTGTGCCATAGTTGCATGTTTTGGAAAAAAGCTACTAGTGGGTTGTACTATCTATTTAGGAATAGAAGATGTATACATGGAAGTTGTAGGGAAGAGATGACATGGAGCATCTCAATTCCTATGAGTAGGGATTGGAAAATAGATGTCATTTGGTTCACATCATAGGAACTTTTCTATTGAATCTAGAGATGACATGTATCTCAATTCCTATGAGGAGGGATTAGAAAACAGATGTAATTTGGTTCATATCATAGGAACTTTTCTATTGAATATACACTAATTTTTATTTTCCTTTGAAATTAAGGGAGTATAGGAATCCATTCATATGAACCAAGTGGCTCTAAAGCTATAGAAATGATATCATGTTTACTTCCTTTGAAATGTGGAGTATATGAATATATTCCTATGAACCAATTGGCTCTAAAGGAAAAAATCCTATAAAAATCATATCATATAGAGTTCCTATGATATTCCTCGACACTAAAGGATGCCTGAAATTGCTGCGGGTGATACAATGGTATTTCTTTGTAGACTCCTCAACCAACTTTATAGTTACCTCTCGAAGATGAATGAAATAACATATACATGGTATTCTACATGTGCAATTTGGTACACGAAAACTCGGTAAAAGTTTGCGAGGTTCGAATTTTCAATAAAGCTATATGCACTGCATTTCGGAACGGATGGAGCATACGGCAGTTGCTAACACTCACGTGGAAGATTTGTGTGTAGGAGGAGTGGCTGTTCTGTTAAATGACATGGCAAAACTGACACTGTCGGATGCCGATCTAATGGTTCTTATGGCGTTCGTCAGGAAAAGGCTTGTGGCGAACGTTTGTCGGATAATGATTTACGGACACATGCATTGCATTGATAAGTGCCCCCCTCTCTCTCACGCACATGCACCCTCACGAGTCACGACTCTCCCGAGTCCTCTCACAGACTCGCACGTCGCACCCACCGTCTATCTGTTGGTAGACGTCACGCACATATGTGCTCTTCACACCCTACCCTCAGAACTTCTAAAAAACAAAAGACGGCGCGCACATTTTATTTTAGCTCACATGTCACACACTTGTACTATTACTCTTGCGGCGAACGTTCTTTGGGCATAGTATATTGTACTCTCACGAAGAGAAGCGGTGCACGCACGCACTAGTTCTCTCACACCCACTCGCGGGTACACGTAGGAGCGCATTTTATTGAAGCTGGTACAACAAAATCACTCCACTATATATAAAAGCAGGAGCCTTAGCGCTTACTTTACTAGGGTTCCTCTCGTTCACTCTCTCATGCTCTCTAGATCTAAGCAACACATAGGTGGCCACACTCTCTCTCAGCTCATGGCTGGTCACAAATCCGGCCGGACAACCTCGACCGGGGCAGAGGTGTAGGTGCATTGTTCACGCTGTCGTCGGCGGCGGGGGAGGAGACCAACGGCTGCCCACGCGTCCCGATCGGCAGCCGTGCCGTTCTCTCTGAGAGAGCACCGGCTCGGGAGGGCCTCCGACCCCTTCTTCCTCACTGCGGTATTGTGGCCAAGATGCGGCTTCCCGACGCCGTCTTTGCGACATGCCGAAGACCCTCAGGTATATATTCCTTCGAAACCTGCCTTGCTCTAGTGCCCCAGCTCCCTTCATGTGGATCCTTTTCTACTTCCGTCCACTGTTCCAAAGCCACCTATACTTCTACTATTATTAGAAGTAAAGCTATTTCATATAGTCGACTCAAAGCGTTGGTTCAAACAGGGAATAAAGTGGGAAAGCTGTAGCATGAATCTAGGACTTGGTTCTAAGAGGAAACGGGGGAAAGTAGTAATATCTGTCACTGTTTAAATAACCGTAGTTCTTATTTGCGCAAACAGGGATGTCTGTCTCCATATTGTTTCGGGATGTCTGTCTCCATATCGTTTCTATGCGCGCAATCAAAAGCACACACCTCAGTTTTAGTACAACGGCGCAAAATGAGATGGCTATCCCACGTTGCCGTCGTCTAACCTCCCGTCTTCAAGGTAGTAACTAAGGTAGAATGACCAACGCAATCTAAAAGAAGCTGATTCATACATTTTACTTCCTGATTGCAGTGCAGGGACGAGCGAAAACAACTGCATCCTAGTCCAGAATGCACTTTCTACTAGTTCATCCATGGACCGAGGACTAGCTGGCACGGTTGCACGGCGGTTTTTTGGACAGGTGCGCGGACAAGAGGCATTGTGGTCTGCTTATTTATGCAAATAGTGGTGCTTAAATTTAGTGGAATGCACAAGAATTTCACCTGGTCAGTACACTGCATGGTTCAGTTCAGCATTCCAGCTGAGACCACAATTATAATTGGTTATTCTGGAATGAGAGAACCTAACCCTGAATGGTGGCAACAAGAAAAAACCAGAGTGAACTCCAGGAAATTTAAGCCTGCCGGGAGGCCATTTGCTCAGAGAGAAGCCTTGCTTGTTTTTTCCTGATTTGTAAACCTTCTCACAACTTTGTCTTTTGCTGTGAACTAGTATATGTTTGATATGTTCTATGAATCATTGAAATGTATAAAATTGCTGAACTTATGCTTTTCAAGTTTTTTATGAAGATGAGTTTAATGTGAGTGTTCCACATGAGCGCTAGACTAGCGTGTGAACATTTGGAATTTATTACATTGTGGCCTCAATTAACTGCATGAACCACTGTAACAAGATACATAGTTGCTTATATGTCAGACAGCAGATTGTTGATTGTTAGCTGGTCGATAGCCTAGTGTTGAAGCGAGCTGAGCCAATGTGCCGTGTTTTGCACAACTACTTACAAGTGGGGTAGCACCAACAGTGTTTACAAGTACTTATGTATACGTCGGCACACGGTTCTCGAACGAGTGCTCTATTTCATCAAAACACACACTGCTCGTATGATAAACCATGACAACTTATGTCTTACCATGACATATTCATGAAAAAAACTAGTGAGGACACATCTGTTTCGGCAACAATTACGATGGTTCTTACATGATTCATGGGCACACAAAAGTAGCAGCAGTTCCCATAGACGGATTCAAACAGAGTACTAGCCCAAGAGGGGTCGATAATAGGCAAGGTTCGGATAATTAGACACAATCTAAACTACTATTAAACACTAGCTGGGGCAACTATTTCATGCCTCCATCTAATTTGGGCTCGACACAAGACGGACCTTGCCATGAACATCATCGAGGACGTCCAGCAGCAGCTCAATCCTGTGAACCTTCATGAAGACAACCTTGTGGCCTTGCCACTGATAAACTTGTTTGTGGAGGCATGCCACATCATCTTCCTGCGTAAGCTTGACAAGAACAGTATTCCTCACAAACGAAGGAGTAGCTTTGAACTTCTTGTGCTTCAATACACCCTGGACAACACGCCTGACAATAGTGAGGCTGGAATACAACTCTTCATTGGTATAACCGCAAATGGCTTCCAGGATCCAACAGCCTAAGAACTTTGTTTTCCCAGTGCGTATATTCTGGTCGTCCGCCTCATAGCGAGTGACATGTACAACCACACAATCCTTGTCTGCATCAGGGCTCTAATTGAAACAAAAACAAATTTTGAATTACTTTTCAGTATAAGAAACACAAGTTATTTAAACCACTACGTATACCATGGCATCGAAGCTAATAAAATTTTGCATTATTAATCACCACATACTTCCTTTTCTAAAAAAATCACCACATACTTAGATGAAAAACCACAATCGAGATCGGCAAAGAAGGAAATCACCTTCGGCAGCTCAGCAGGGGGACACATCCTCGAAGGGGGAAAACTGCTCCTGGAGTACCACGGGGGCTGTAACCTCAAACGGGGCGTTGACCATCTCAGTATCTGGGGTCGCCTCGGTGGTTGCCTCCATCTTCTTGGAGCTCTCTATCTCGTGGGGATCAGCCTCCCACGTCTGCTCCAATATCGGCAGATCTTTGCCTGGTTCTCCTTGGTCCATCATGAAACTGACGAATACTAGGAGACCACAGAAAGGAAAACACAATCGCAATGACAATGAAACGAAAAAGAGAGTGAGGATCGGTTACTGCTTTGCAAAAGTTCTTTTTTTCCTCTGAACGAAAATATACCAACATCACGGGTCCGCTTACCTTCCCTTCGTTCGGAGAGAAGAACAGTGGCAGATGCAAGTGTTGCCTTTCTTGAAGATGGTGAGGGAGAAGGGGATTCAGCGAAGAGTGAAATGATGGTTGCTTCGTCCGTCAAACTTAGACTGCGGGGAGGTGGGGTTTTGTGATACGACGGCTCGTTACTGCCGCGCTATGACCGGGGTGACTCTCCGCCTGCATACTTCCTTCTAATTTGGTGGATGGCATTTGGGCCTGCGTGCTGCATGGCCCGCATGTTGGTGAACAAAAGTATAACGACATTCAGTAGAGGGAGACGTTTCAATTACCTAGGAGGAGCTAGAAGCGGTAGAGTGTCTCCACTATACTAGTAGTAATTGTTTTTCTCGGTAGCTGTAGAGTGTCTCCACTCTACTAGTAGTAATTGTTTCTCGGGTCCCAAGACAAAACAGCCCATCCACACTAGTAAATAGTAAAATCAATTCAAAAGCCCATATATTTACTGAATGAAATGCGCTACCCACACCCAGCACACCCCGCCCCCCCCCCAAAAAACCTGGGTGCTCTTCTTCCTCCTCGCTCCTACGGAAAACCCCAGCTCCCCTTCTTCCTCACTCCTACAGAAAACCCCTAGCTCCCCTTCTTCTTCGCTCGCACTACAACTAGGCTCGTCATTCGTTACCCTGCTCAAATCCGTGAGCGCGATGCGACGCCCTCAAGGAAAATGGAGTCGGCTGACCCCAGCACCAAGAAGATGAGGCTCCCGCCAGCGGTGACGCCTGTTGTAGCTCCTGCACCCGGCAGCGCGGGGAGAAGCGGCGACCCCGCCCCCACCGGATCCCAGGAACTCGTAGAATCTCGGCTGGACCACATCAGCGATCTCACGGATGCCATCCTTGGGGAGATCATCTCGCTTCTCCCCACCAAGGATTGCTGCCGCACCCAAATCCTCTCAATTCGGTGGCGCCCTCTATGGCGCGCCGTTCCCCTTAATCTCGACTGTCGTCAGCTATCTCTATTCAATGATTTTGAAATCCCCAGAATCTCCTCCCACCAGGGCTCCGTTCAAAGCCTCTGCATCCCATCATGCTACCTGAGCAAGCATACCATGCCCTGCACGGTGGACGCCTGGCTGGAATCCCCTGAATTCACAGAACTACAGCTGCTTGAGTTCTACTATTCCCCTGGAAATCACATACCACATACCGAACGCCATGAACTTGTGCCCTCAGCACCGATGTCCATCTCGGGGTTTTCGTCCTCTCTCCACACTACCACCTTTGCACAGTGCTACCTACCAGACAATCTTGTACTAAACCTTCGACTCCCATTTCTCAAGAAACTTTCACTTGTGCGGGTTCGTATATCAGAGGCATCATTGCACAGCATCATCCACTCCAGTTGCCCTGCGCTGGAGTGCTTGGTGCTTGTTTTCATAGTTAGAATCAGTTGTCTCCAAATAAAGTCACCTAACCTTGTAAGAATTGGAATTTCTTTTGACAGAAGGCAGCTCATCATCCAAGATGCCCCTTCACTTCAAAGGTTGATCCTTGATTCTAGTTATTCACCGTTGCAAATAACCGTCCTCTCTGCGCCTAAACTGGAGACCTTGGGTGTAATACATGATCTATGTGCTCATTTCAATATGGTGTTTGGCTCCACAGTTCTTTAGGTACTTTATATTATCATCTACACTTGTAACCATAAGCTGCATTTTAAATTTCTGCGCATAATTTATATATCATCTTGGAGTACACATTTTGTACTAATATTATGTTCTATGCTCAATGAAGAGTTTCTCCATGGATGGCCTATCAATGGTGTTGGATTCTGTCAAGATCTTATATATCCAAATGAATAGTTTTGATCTGAACAAGATTATTGGCTTGCTACAGTGCTTTCCATGTCTGGAGAAGTTGTATATAAAGGAGATAATTTCACACACATTGGAAGCCTGCATATAGTGTACTAGAATTAATCGTTCAGCTGTTGCTCTTTTGACACTCTTCTTTTAGACCTTAACTGTTTTCAATCTTCATGTCTATTTAGGCAACAGGACGGGGTAAGAAAGTCATAACCAATTGATGGATTCGTAAGCATCGGGATTTTCTCACTTCTCATGAGATTCGATTAAAGACAATAACGCTAGAACGATATGTAGCCAACCGTGCAAACACAAGATTTGTCACATTCTTCCTGCTGAATGCGAGGTTACTATTGTCCATCAGGCTTAAGTTTATCAGCAGCATGGTTTTGACGGATGGGTATGTCGAAGAGCAAAAAAAGGAGTTTCAGGTGGGAAAAAGAGCTTCTGAACGTGCCGGGCTTCTATTTACAACATATTGTGGTCATCATCTAGTAAATTTTATGACCCAGGATGTTCATTCTATGGACCAGACCGATCCATTTGACTGTGACTGCCGAAAATAGTGCTGGAGTTAGATGTTGTTGCCCTTTTCAATCTGGTTTTTTTGTAAACCTGATGAACAATTAACCCTCGTGCTTTTGTACAGTTTGTAAGCTGGAGTTAGATGTTCCTGCCCTTTTCAACTCGGCTGTGACTGTCATATTTTCTTTGAAACAAGGCAAATGGCTTGCCATTCGTTTAATTTAGAGTGAAATATTGTAACAAATCCAAACCAAGGGAAATAACATCACTCTTGCCGGCTGCTTGAGCTCACTGTGCATTACAGAAGCCAAGTGATTAGCCCCCACGAGCACCCACAAACTTATTTCGAACTAGCACATCAAATGGGCTCTAAATTTTCATAGGAAAGGCTGGACATCTGGGGCTCACGCCATTGTCAACGTAGTCAATAAACGAGAGAATTACACTACGAGCGGCTGACACCAGGGGCCCAGCAAGTCGTGTAGTTTTTTTTTTGAGGAACAAGCAGTTGTTATTTATACTAGTTTTAGCGACGGATCAGGGTAACAATGGGGTTGTGCGGGGGCTGTGGCCCGTCTAGCCAGGGTTTTATTTATGTTTACCACATCATGAGCCCAGTTGTGTTTTTTTCTTGCTGAAAATGGCTAGCCCAGTTCTATTTTTTTAAAGAAACACCCAAACAAGGCCTACTTGCTTTATCAGCCCTGCTGGGCTGCAAATCTTTTAAGACGAGGAGAGTTTCATTCGGTTTGCCTAGAAATGGGCTGTACATTTTTGAAACACATCAAACCAGGAATTAGTTTCAATTTTTTTTCATTACAAGATCTTAAATTCCATTGATTTTTATGCGTGGACAATTATTTGGATTTTATATTTATATAAATTATTTTTCAAAATAGTTTGAATGTGATTCGATATTTCTGGATTAAAAACAGTTGACCGCACCAAAATATGCAAAATTTCGTATACTTTTTAACCATGGCCACAATATGGGGTGTGATGCTAACAAAAAGAAGATGGGCTCCAAAAAAATTCTTAAGAATTAGCAAATGGGTTGTACATTATTAGAAATAATGCCAGATGGGTTGTATGATGTTTTCCACAGATTTGAGGCTGACTTGTGCGCCAACTACAGGTTGACGCGTATGCTTTCATAAAAAAAAGGTTGACGCACACGCAACGCCCTGTCAACTTAGTCAACACATGAGAGCAGTGACTGTTGGATGTCCATCCAACGGCTATCGTGCTTCTTTAATCTCTGCTCTTCATGCTTAAGCTGCTCAAACAAGCGCCAGCGGGACTGCCTGCTCCCTCCTCCGCACGGCCGGCTGTGCTGCCGCGCAGGCCTCACCGCCCGACCGTACTCCCATCACTGGCCTAGCCATCCCTCTACTCACCCACACCTGCTGTTATTCTCCAGCGACGGCAGACAAACCAGTAAACCCTCGTATAGTTGTACTCCCCTCCGCGTGGGAAACAACTACCGAGTATTCCCTGGCTCCATGTCGTTCCCTTCCTAGGCCTCGCCGTCGTCCACCGCCCTGATGCTCTCGGCGCGGCCTGGTCAACGTGGTCAATGAACGACATCCATCGGAAGTGGACTGTACGTGGAGAGGCTGACTACTGGGTCCACAGCCGCATGCAAGGAAATGCCTCCTTATTCGGAAGTGGACTATACGTGGAGAGGCTGACAGCTAGGACCCACAGGAAGGGCCTCTGTATTTCGCGAAAAAAACGTTCCCCCCACTGACAGGTCGGACCCACCAGCTATATCTTCGCACGCAAGGAAGTGCCTCCTTATTACGCCCAAAAAAATGAATACCCTCCTGCTAGCTAGGACCCACCATAGTGTTGGGCTGACTTGTGGGCCTACTAAGTTGACACGGACGGAGAGCTTTGTCAACTTACTCAATACTCCAGTGACCGTGTGATGTCCATCCAACGGCCATAGTGCTTCTTCAACCTCTGGTCTTCTTGCTCCAGCCGCCCAAAGCAGCGCCGGTCGTGCCGCCTGCTCCTGCCTCCCGTGGCCGGCTGTGCTACCACGGAGGCCTCACCGCCCCCATACTACTCCCACCACTGGCCAGGCCATCCCTCCACTCACCCACACGCTCTGTTATTCTGCAGCGACTGCAGCCGAACCAGTGAACGCTCGTACTCCTCTCCGCGTGGGCATCCACTGCCGCGTCTTGCACGGCTCCGCGTCATCCCCTTCCTAGGCCTCACCGTCGTCCACCGCCGTGGTGCTCTCGGCGCGGCATGGTTAATGTGGTCAACGACCGACTTCCATCAGAAGAGTACTGTACGTGGAGAGGCTGACAGCCGGGTCGATGGCAGCGGCAAGGAAGTGCCTCCTTATTACGCAGAAAATAATTATTCCTCCACCTGACAGCGGGGACCACCAGACGGGCCACCATTATTTTGCGAAAAAAATTGTTTCCCCCTGACTGCTGGGACCCACCGGACGGGCCACCGTATTTCACGAAAAAAACATTCCCCCCGCTGTCAGCTCGGACCCACCGGAAGTGCCTCCTTATTACGCACAAAAAAATGAATACTCCCCCGGCTAACCGGGACCCACCTTGCTGGGAGGCTGACTTGTGGGCCTACTAAGTTGACGGGGACGAAGGGTTTGTCAACTTAGTCAATATGAACGATTCTAGCTCCAGTGACCGTATGATGTCCATCCAACGGCCGTAGTGCTTCTTCAACCTCTGGTCTTCTTGCTCCAGCCGCCCAAAGCAGTGCCGGTCGTGCCGCATGCTCCTGCCTCCCGTGGCCGGCTGTGCTGCCGCAGAGGCCTCACCGCCCCCTACTATTCCCACCGCCGGCCAGGCCCTGCGGCGACGGCAGCCTCACACCGCAGCCGAACCAGTGAACCCTCATAGTCCTCTCCGCGCGGGCTTCCACTGCCGCGTCGTCCCCTTCCTAGGCCTCGCCGTCGTCCACCGCGGTGGTGCTCTCCGCGCGGGGTGGTCACGGAACGACTTCCATCGGAAGAGTACTGTACGTGGAGAGGGTGACAGCTGGGTCCACGACCACAGCCCAGTTTTTTTGTGATTTGCCAAGTAAATCGCTTTGTCAGGCCTGTTGGGCTGCAAATCTTTCAAGACGAGGAGAGCTTTCATTCAGCTGGCCGAGAAAATGGCCCATCAGTAATGAGAAATGGGTTGCACATTTTTAAAACACATCAAACCGGCAATTAGTTTCAAATATCTTTTTTTCATTTCAAGATTTTAAATGACATTAATTTTTATGCGTGGAGAATTTGTTGGATTTTATAATGATATACATTTATTTTTAAAATCAGTTTGAATGTGAGTCGAAATTTCGGGATTAAAAACAGTTTGGACCGCACCGAAATATGCAAAATTTCGTATAATTTTTTAACCGTTGCCACAATATGGGTTGTAATGCTAACAAAAAGAATATGGGCTCCAAAGAAAACCTTAAGAATTAGCAAATGGGCTGTAAATTATTAGAAATAATGGCAGATGGGTTGTATGCTGTTTTCCACAGATTTGGGGCTTTCCTAAAAAAAGGTTGATGGACAAGCACTGACTGTTGGATGTCCATCCAATGGCTGTCGCGCTTCTTCAATCTCTGCTCTTTCTGCTCCAGCCGCTCAAACAAGCGTCGGCGGGACTGCCTGCTCCCTCCTCCGCGCGGCCGGCTGTGCTGCCGCGCAGGCCTCACCGCCCGACCGTACTCCCATCGCTGGCCTAGCCATCCCTCTACTCACCCACACATGCTGTTATTCTCCGGCGACGCCAGACGAACCAGTAAACCCTCGTACAGTCGTACTCCCCTCCGCGTGGGAAACAACTACCGAGCCTTCCCTGCCTCCGTGTCGTCCCCTTCCTAGGCCTCGCCGTCGTCCACCGCCCTGGCGCGGCATGGTCAACGTGGTCAAGGAACGACTTCCATCGAACGTGGACTGTACATGGAGAGGCTGACAGCTGGGTCCACGGCGGCAGCAAGGAAGTGCCTCCTTATTACGCGGAAAATAATGATTCCTCCACCTGACAGCAGGGACCCACCGGACAAGCCACCGTATTTCGTGAAAAAAACGTTTCCCCCCAGACTGCTGGGACCCACCAGCTACACCTTCGCACGCAAGGAAGTGCATCCGGGCAAAAAAATGATTCGCCCCCCTGACTGCTGGGACCCACCAGCTACATCTTCGCACGCAAGGAAGTGCGTCCGGGCAAAAAAACCAAAACGATTCGCCCCCCTGACTGCTGGGACCCACCAGCCCCCCGACTGCTGGGACCCACCAGCTACATCTTCGCACGCAAGAAAGTGCATCCAGGAAAAAAACAATTCGCCCCCTGACTGCTGGGACCCACCAGCTACATCTTCGCAGGCAAGGAAGTGCCTGACAGTCGGGACCCACCTGGTCGAAGCATACGTAGCGTTGACATTCTGGTCGCGAACGTGTACGTATAGACTGGTCGATGTAGAGGCGCGCACGTGTCGTAGTAGAGGCGCGCACGCAGCATGTACACGTACATACAGCGGCCAGGGTGCAAGAAAGAAAATACGGCCACGTATGTGTACATACGGGCGGGGTCTCGAACGCCTACTCGCGCATACGTACGGCGAGGGCTCATGTACATGGCTGGGTCGGAACAGAGAAACAGTGTCGTCGTCGTGTTCATGGGTCGGCACAGAATGTGTGGTCGTGTTCATCGGGAGGGCTTGGACGGAAGAGGCAATGGAAACGAGGCCTGGCGTACCACACAATGGAGGAAACGGACCTCCTATGGTCGAAACGGTGGTCCTATTGATCGGGAGGGGTGTGGCGTACCGCAAAACGGAGGAAACGGACCTCCTACGGTCGAAACGGGGGTTGTGTTTATCGGGAGGGGTGTGGCGTACCGCAAAACGGAGGAAACAGACCTTCTACGGTCGAAACGGGGGTCCTGTTGATCGGGAGGGTGTGGCTTACCGCAAAACGGAGGAAACGGACTTGTGTTGGAGCGCTACGGTCGAAACGGGGGTCCTGTTCATCGGGAGGGGTGTGGCGTACCGCAAAACGGGACTCCACGGGATACTGTTCATCTCCACCATCGACCCCCTCCAGCCTCCACGAGCTACTGTTCATCCACCGTCGACCTCCTCCAGCCTCCACGGGCTCCTGTTCATTGAGCCTCCACTGTGCGCTACTCCACCGGGTACTGTTCAACCACCCCTCCACCGTCTATTGTTCATCCAGCCCTCCACACCACGGGGTCCTATTCAACCACCCCTCCACGGGCACCCCTGCATCATCTACTGTTCATCCTGCCCTCCACACCACGGGGTCATGTTCATCCACCCCTCCACAGGCACCCCTCCACAGGCACCCCTCCACCATCTACTGTTCATCCAGCCCTCCACCACACCACGGGGTCCTGTTCATCCAGAGACAACGCCACCACTCACTATTCATCCAACCCCCCCTCCCCCCGCAGCGCTCACTGTTCATCCCATCGACCGGCTTCAGTTAGTAGCAGTAGCCAAGGAATCATTCAATCGGGTTCAGTTAATAGCCATCGATCGATCGCTCGAGTTCAGTAACGCGTAGCTACAGTGCAATCACTCGGGTTCAGTTAGAGCCCAACACCTCGCTCGGGTTCAGTTAGAGCCAATGCCTCGCACACACGCGTGTACGTGTACGAGAGAAACACGCATCGCTCGGCCCCCAACCTCCCACCGTAACCGCGAACTCCCGAAAATTTTCCTCCCCCTTGCTTCTACCATGGTTTTTTCCGTCATGGACGGCCCAAAGAATGTCATGCAGCTGCGTCTCCGGCCTGCCCAGGACAAAAAGCCCATTTTCTGTCATGATTTTTTGTCATAGAAGTAGGAGCCCACCACATCTATGATGATACCGGGTTTTGTCACAATTATCGTCATAGAAGTGTCATATGTATGACAGGAAAAAAATTCGTTCGGCCCAAAATGTCACGGATGTGTCTTTTTTTGTAGTGCCTGAATATTGTCATGCGCTATATCTTGTAGTCATACCTTGCTCTGGTTCATGTCTTGAGTCTCAGGATATTTATCTAGTTCACATGTGCTTATACAGATCTCATTACTGTTGCTGACTATGCCGGGCAGTGACAGGATTAATAGGATCACCTTGTTGGGTGTGTGGGGCTGATCTCGAGAATTACTGCCAAGATTGTGGCCTCAATGTGGTCTTTCTTCAAGACTTGTCGATTCTTGCATCACCCACTGGTTTTCCTTCACTTACATATCCAGTGAGGTTGTCAGCTGCGTACCATGAATTCTTCTTTGTGCGAGAGACTTGCATGAACTTGGTAGCATACTCATTGTATGAACAAATATCCGATTCTCGAGGTATGCCTTTGTTCTGACTGATTCTTATTTCTGACTTAACTGTTGCAGATTTTCCACTTGGAAAACACTGACATATACTGGCAGTCCATTGCTTATTTTCTTGTATGAGTGCCATACTGAAGAATACTGGGCAGCTTGCTTCGGAATCCATCGGGGTATCGTGTTGCGGAAGACTGGATAGCTTGTGCTCGAAGCTTTCTGCGGATATCTTGCTGATGAAGGATGGGTACCGTACCTCATAAGCTTCCCCCCTTAAAGACTTACTTGGGAAGACTTGGTACCTTCTGCCAGAGGCTTTTGCAGTATCCAATTGAAATGACTGAATATCTTGCACTGGAATCCATTCATACCTTTCTGATGCAGACTAGTAAATCGCGTCTTGTACGCTTTGCTAGTAAACTGTGGAAGAGGACTAGACTGATCTTCTTTGTGAACGGATATATATATTCTTGTCATTCCGGTTGCTGATAACTTGTATGACAAGAATTGTCTGACTATCCTTCTTGCCGAATTCATTTCATATTCGGACTGACCTCGGGGTGTCGCATGCTTTAAATTTGACTTATTGCAGAATCAATCACACATCTGACTTGAATTACACGGTTGGACTTGGATCCAATTTAGTTCTCTTGCTGATTTAATCATTGCTACAATAAAGGTGTATCTCTGACGGGTACTTGTTACTAGAAGTCTGAGCAAAATGTTCTTGTATTCAGACCGAATGTCCGCAATACAATGCTCTCAGCTGAAAATCTCATTGCTTTTAACTGCCTTGGTGTATATCTGTACTTCTCACGACTTCTTCTGATTCGGTGTCGGTTGATGAGCAATTTCCATAAGGGGGTAACACCGAAGATTCAAAACCAAGAAGCACGAGAAAACAATCGATTGCAATAAAGCACACAACAAACAAGCTAAATAAAGCATAAACAATCTAGATAAAGCATACAGCAAACAAGCTACAAAACTACTCCACACAGGCACACACAAACACACAAAAGCATAAACCAGCAATGACACTACAACAGATGCACATGCACTACACGACTGACTACACCCTACGCTTGAGCAAACGCTTTGGACCCGACGAAGAAGCTAAGGGAGTAGCGAGTGGAGCTGCTGACTCCGAAACTCCAGAGGGACAAGGCGGAGGGGTTGGCGAAGTTGGCAGAGATTGAGGTAGGGTGGCACCAAGCATTCTCCTAGCTCAAATGGCGTCTCGGACTAACTCGGAAATAAGAAGGCACTCGACTGTCATGTAACGGGACATGGCGAAGATAGTTGGGTCATCTTGGGGGCTGACAGACGGGAACTTGATCCGCTTAGGATTCTTGAGATGGTGGGATAATACTGATAAGCACGGTTCTCTTGCACCATGCTCTCTTGATGACGAAGACCGGTGATTCATGCCATTTGTGGCAAGCTAGACGACACGCTCGGGAGTAGCGCCATAACCACCATGGAAACTGTAGGTGCGCTTACCAACAGGAATCGAGGCTGACAGATGGACATGAGCAACATATTCCAGGATTCTTCCTTCGGTAGAAAACTGGAAGACTTGATAATGGGGTGGATATCCGTGGGGATAAATGCTATGCTACATGTCGCCATGCAGGGTGGCAAAGCTGAGAGGAGCAGGAGTGGGGTTGAAAGAAATAGGAACATCATTGGGAGCTATGGGGAGGGCATTGAACTCATGGAAAGCTGACCGCCATCTACGCACGAAACAGGGGTTAGGGGTAACCGAATAAGACTATATGCAGCAAACAAATGCAACAGTCAAATACAGCAAGCAAGGGCAACAACCAGACCCTATACTACTGTTTTCTAACGTTCCAACGCACTAGGGTGCTTTAAGCTCTACAGCCAGACCTGCTTTGATACCAAGCGTTGTGGCACCCCGGCTCAGAGAAACCAGAACGCCCCGTATTCCAGCCCAGAGATCGAGGCAAAGTCTTTTGGAATATGGCACTGCTTAGCATATAACAAACCAGCTCTCTATTACAACACGAATATGAATACAAGGTCTTCGATATTATAATGAATAACACTTGCATGACTACACTACACCAAGCACAGTTACTCTATGCAAGCAGCATAAAAACTCGAGGCAGCGGAACCTCTACTGGCAGCGGAACAACGAACAACGATGATGGACTCCGATCCGCAGGGACTCTGGCTGGAACATTTATCCTAGCTCGCGAACACAGGAACCACACCAAACAAGCAAGCAAAGCAGGCACGACCTGCAAACTGGCATGACACGCCAGGTCAGTACATTGAATGTACTTCCAAGCTCACAATAACCAAAAGCAATCAAGACAGACGATAGCATGTCAATTATAGGTTAACAAGGATTAACATGATACTATCAAATCAATCTTAGCATGAACAAGATGAACATGATACAGCTAGCGCAGTATGAGGATGGCATGAACTTATGAACATGATGATACTAGCATGCAACAGGTTAACATTATCAAGCACCAACTTACTCTGCTCGGGTTACCTCGTAACCATCTCATGCATCAACTTACCAACATCGGTATCCATGATACCTTCATGATCCTCTCGTGATCACAACCAATCTCTTTCTCATCCATGAACCGGGGTTGTTATTAACCAAATTATTATTATTGTTGGCTCACAGTGTGACCAACAAGAACTGGGCCCATATCCTCGGGCGCGGCTATCGATAGATTTAACACACACACTCTGCAGAGGTAGCGCACTTTACCCACACCATGGAACCCATGGCCTCGCACTCCCGTACGTGTGGACCAACGGCGTTCCGACAAAACCGATCTACTGCCATGAAACTCTCCCGGCCACTCCGACCAACTCCCCTTTGGGCTAAGTGATGGGTGGCCCCGTGCCTACCAAAGGCACAAACGACCACCGTCGTGGCTAAAAAAAATGGTCCCAAACGGGGACAATGGATCCATACTCAACAACGGGCACACAAGGCTTATGTCGTCCTGCCTGGCCAAGGTTGTGCCTGCGCATAACCTTCCCTCGTTGGAGGCACCGGCGAGAAGCATGACAATAGACCGCATTAGGGCCTCCCATAAAAGCAAATGTGGTTGCACTGGTCAGCCCGATTCAGTGGCACCATGACTCGGCCAACAGTTGTTCAAGTTCATTATTTTAAAGTTAAACTTGAATGCAATAGGCTGAGCCATAATACAAACATGATGCAACTACAATGCAACATGATACCAACATGAGCATTGATGTGCAACCCTAATAAATAATCGAGCATAACCACAATGAATCATATATCCGAATGAGCATGACATACTGACGAGCATGAAAAACACAAGCATAACTCTACCATAAGAATAGCATGACCACTGGCATCATAAATAAATGTCATGCCAGAACATAACAAGAATACTACCAAGTGAGCATGTAACCATCTAGATGCGAAGGAACAAACATAGCAACGGTACTGAATAACAAACTAAGCATGCATCTGAAGAACATCACTGCTACCAGCATGTATTACTACTACCAAGCATGACTTACGAACATGATACTAGCAAGTAGTACAAGATAACAAGATGCATCGGAACATAGCATGAAAGTGAGCAAGAATCCAAGAGCATAACCGAAACAATGACAGAAGTAGCAAACAAGCAGGCAGATAACGGCAAACTTTTAGTAAATATTCAAGTTGAAAACCAAGGCTACTGCATTACTATCATGCAAGTGGCTGTTGTGGCTTGCCTGGGGGTGACGGAGACTCCGGGAAGAAATGCAGTGAAGCCGCGGAACGAAATGACGGACGGTTCTCTCTCGGAGGGGGCCGATTTAAGGCAAGGGAATAATGGTCATTTTCACAGTGTGAACACCTTATGAAAATGGTACCAACAGAAAGAGCTCGAAGATACAAAGACGTGAGCGTTGGTTTCACCTTAGTCGGAGTTACGGTTGTGGAGCTATGAAGTGTGGAAGAAGAAGGACCAATCTGTGAATATTTCTTTAGCAAACAGGTCCCCGGAGCAGAAAACAGAAAGCACCTTCGGTCAAATACGTTTTCTGAAAGGGAAAGCATAGTTTTAGGAGAAGGCGGCTAAGAATACGCTTTCGGAATAATGAAAACGTATTCCTGAATTACGCTTCCACTTAAAACACGCGGGCCCGGGGCTGGGGTCACGTACACGTGGGGTTGGCCGGGGTCCACGGGCAGGAGGAGGGGGCACGGGCCTCGTCTTCTTCCTCCTCCCTCTGTCCCGATCGAGACAGAGGAGGAGCAGGGGAGGGGCGACGCCGACGAGGGGCTCGGGCGGCTCTGGCCGTCTCCCGCCCGGCAGAGGCCACCTGCGGGTGCGTGGCGGCCTACCACACCCGTCCAGAGGCAGCAGGCGCGCCGGGGAGGAGTGGAGAGGAGGGGAGGCCGCAGCGATGGAGGAAGCTACAGAGAGCTCGGCCGGTGGAGGGGCTTGGCGAAGCAAGGCGCTCCAGCGATGGGAAACTGTGTGGGGTGAACCACGGGGATGAGGGGGACTCGGTGGACGTGATGGGAGGAGGAGAGGAGGCCTGAGGTGGCCGGAACAGAGAAGATCGGAGACTGCCGAGGCGAACTCTGGCGAAAAGAGGAGGAGGCCGAGGACTTCGGGGGTCTAGGAGGAATGAGGAGAGGCTGATGAGGTGCGAAACACCTCGGTGCATCTATATATAGGCCAAGGGAGGGCTCGGGGACACTCTAGAGAGCTCGGCCGACATGCCAAAAACGGAGCAGAGGAGGGTTGTGGCACGGGCGCGGCGATTGCGACTCGACGACGGCGAGTCCGGACGGGGCATTGATGCTGGAAGATGCAGGCGAGCACGGGCGAGCTAGAGGACATGATGTGGACTCGAGAGCCAGAGGGGAACGGACGAACACAGCGTCGCGGTTTGGCGGAGCGCGAGATTTGACTGGTGCACCCCGTGGTCACCGCGCGCACTGGTGCAAACGGCGTGTTCTCGCCGGTCCGACCATGTCTTGTAGAATGACCTATGTACCCTGAGACGAAACGGAGCAACAAGTCGGTCCAGGGGCAAAGAAGTGATTTGCAGGAGGAGCCAAAATATTTTGGCTACAAGGTGTTTGATGACATTCGCAAAGGATTGGTCGGGAGGATTAGACTGAGATTTGACTGGGTTTATCACTCACTAAGGTGAGTAATATCGCAGGGTTTCAACTCATTCCGAGTTGTTTAGCTAGTACTTGTAGTGTAACTTGCCATATTGACTAGAATAGCAAACTTTGAAGTATCACTCAGATACTAGCTTGGATTGAGCTAAACATTGGCATGGATGTGTTATTTGATCATATGAAGCTGCTGTAAAAGTTTAATGCCATTTGGAAATACGAAAATGGGACTTGCTTCACAATGCTTCATTCTGATCAGAATTTTGGAAATATTGCACATGGAAAATGGAGTAATGGATTGAGCCAAAACTTTGTGGAGAGAGTTGATATGGATATGAGAATGTCCTGGTTAATTTTCAGCTTAATTGAAGAAACATAAAATATAGTTGCTTCACAAACTGAAAATCTGACCGGAAACTAAGATTTGGAGCTGGGCTCACATAGATGAGTTACATGAGCTCAAATTTGCTCGAGAGTCATGATTTCATCATATGAAGGACCTTGCAAAATTTCAACTCATTTGGATATGCCTAGCTAGTACTTCCTTCACAATGTCTTCCCTCAAACAGGAACTTTGAACAATTGCTCAGGAATATTTATTAGGAAAGTTAAGTTGAATTTTGGCATGAGGCAATGATATGGACAGGAAAAGTTGTCCAAAAAGTTTGGAGGCAACTGGGCAAAGATAAATAGCACTTGCTTCACAAAGTGCCATTTAGGGCAGAAAGGGAAAAGAATTATTGGAGAATTATTTTTGAACATGGCAATGAAAGTTTTTGCCATATTTGAGCAATATAGGACCCAAAAAATTTATGTGAATTATTTGGGAATTTTTGGAGTGACAGAAATATAGGTTGCTTCACAACCTAGGGTTTAAAGGGTCATTCCTTTAATCGATAAAGGAATATTCCCAATAAAAAGAATATTGGGTTAGGTCAAGGATGACATGATCTAGGGATGATAATGAGAATGACAAGCCACTATAAAACCTAGGAAGACATGATCTTCCCAAGTTTTGGAACCACATAGCCACAGAAAAGCAATTTAAATCAAGAAATCCAAGAAAATTAAAGGAAAAAGGAAAGGGCAAAATCCAGGGTGTTACAACCCGCTCATCCTCGCATTGCTAATGAAGTCATGATTGAGAGAATCATCAAAAACATCAAAGCACCAGGTCCTCTCACACGCTCAAAAGCTTCACATTTGTCTAACTATTGTGGGCACTTTGCTTTTATCTCTATCACAGAGCCCACCAAAGTAGATGAGGCATTTATGGATCCTGAGTGGATTCAAGCGATGCAAGAGGAATTACATCAATTTGAGCTCAACAATGTCTGGGAACTTGTCAAGCGACCATACGCACACAAAGCACAATATCATCGACACCAAATGGATCTACCGCAACAAGCAAGATGAAAATGGCCTCGCTGTAAGGAATAAGGCACGGCTTGTAGCTCAAGGCTGCACACAGGTTGAAGGAATTGATTTCGATGAAACTTTTGCACCTGTTTCTAGCCTTGAGGCTATTCACATATTGCTTGCTTATGCTAACCATCATAATATCATCTTATATCAAATGGATGTGAAAAGTGCATTCCTCAATGGTAAGCTTTAGGAAGAAGTATATGTTGCTCACCCCCGGGTTTTGAAGATCCAAAGAATCCTGACAAAGTCTTCAGACTCAATAAGGCCCTCTATGGCCTCAAGAAGGCCCCTCGGGCGTGGTATGATACTTTGAAG